>NC_135172.1:14405622-14730622 GCF_041146795.1 Maylandia zebra | reverse complement strand
CCATACACACAACACCTAATTTGCAGAGGGCCAGATTTGGCCCACAGGCCCTTAGACTCACATATGTACTAAAAAGGTCAACACTATATAAAACTGTTTTATTACTCTGCTCCAATGTTAGCATGCTTTACTTACAGATAAAGATTGGTTGCAAGGTAGCTCTTGTTGTGCACACAGGCTAGAATGATAGACTTAAGGGATGACACTGACACCTATAAGCAGGCAGAGGGGTTTCAGTCATACATCAGCAGCACTGACATCTGAATGCAGCTGAGGACAAGACACGACATGGAGAGTTTGCTTTTACTCTATATGCACTTAGCTAATGTCAGCTAATGTTTCCATATGCTCTTGATGTGTGAGTGTGTATGGGTTCAAAGCAACATCTGCAGATACACACACACACACACACACACACACACACACACACAGACAAACAGTCACATCGTACCTATACTGTGCTGTACATACAAAAGGAGATGTTCTGCTCTCCATCGGGTTCTGCTGTTATCCTCAGGCGCTAAGCTGTGGTGTGAGGGGCACCGTGAGCAACAAGCACATACATGCAGAGTATGTCAAGTGTAAGCCTCCACAAAAAGCAAAAAGATTGTGGTTTGAACAGAAAGACAAAACAGCAGAATGCTCTTTACTGTATAAAAATGTTCTTTACTGTACTCAAACTAATCAGGGGATTCAGGTGCCGGAAGTCAAAAACCTTCCAACACAGCTTAGAAATGAAAATCAGTGCTGTGGAGGAGTCAAAGGGTCATATTAATGCTAAATACAGTTAATATTCACTTAAATGTATCTAATTTAATTTATCCAGTTACTTTAAATAAAACAAAAAAGGTCAAAAGGTCAGTGCTAGAAAGCGGCACTTTTGAGTGTACCTCCAACAGGTGCACACGTATATATGCTTTCTGATTCGCTGCCGCTCACAAACAAAAGGTTTAACCAGCTTCTTTGCAAACAGCCAGACCCAGAGATCCCATTTTAATGATGTCACACACGGCCAAGAGTGGAAGTAACAGTCTGAAGTCTGATCTTCTGTCTCACACTGATTCCTTGAACATACAGTAGACCAGCGATGTCAGACTCATTTTATATCACGGAGCAAACACAGCTCACTTTAATCTCAAGAGGGCCAGACCAGTGAAACTCCAACACGCCTACTACACATGTCATTCCTGAGATATCTTGACTATAAGAAGAGGGTACGGTTTCAGCATCATATCTCAGATAAAGAAATCTTTCAGCATGGCTTTTTGAGCTTAAACTGTAAGAAATGAAAAACTTTATCTACACGGGTGGATGACTGGATGAACACAAGTTAGACTGCAGCACTAAAGCCAGACGCAAACAACACACCAACAACTAAATTGGCACCATGTTGGAAAGACTATGGATTTTCTGGTAACCAGATGTTTGAAGACTGGCAACTTTTTTTTTTGCTATCTGTGTGTGTTTCTGATTAGCGTACCATTATCTCAATAATAGCAAAGAATGCAATAGCACACACTTTGCAGTTAAGGTTTCCTACACTGCACCAAAACACACACACACACATAAAAAGAGGGCACTCAAGGGCACAAACCCCCCACAGAGCATGTGCCCTAGGAGCCTGTCATTACTATCCTTTTATTTTTTTGTAGACTCAAACGTCTCATAGCTCCAACGTCCCTCTAAAAGGTTCGTCTCCACAGAGACAAAACCAGGAAATAATAAGAACAGGGAGGATGGAAGCCAGGGGGAAGAGAAAGGGGCAGACTGTAGAAAATAGGATAGGGAGACCATATGTTTTCTTTCCGCCCAGTTCAGCTGGCTTTGATCAAGAAAACACACTGGATTGTCTCTCCTGCTGTCAGACACACACACACACACACACACAAGTCTGTGCATAAATTTACACAAGCGCTTCGATGAATCCGTAATATCAGCGTCAGAGAGAGGGAAGCCTACAAACAGACCTGCGACAAGTGCTTCCGATCTCCTTCGAGGAATCTGCGTCTTATTTGTGATCTTCTCCCTTCTCTTTACCTAAATGAGAGTTTCACTCTCACTGTATGTACAGTGTATGTACAGTGCATACAGTCTGACTCTCATGCAGGCTTCCTCTCAAACGCCGATCAAAGACTGCATCAATATTTGTCAGTCGCAGGGCTCCGGCTCTTCTCGGGTCGATACTTGTTGCTTTATGTGGCTCTGGCCCCTATTATTGTTGGCTGTTGCATCATATGGTAGCTTTGATTTTGGAGAACAAAGGGTGAGCATATTTTTAAACATGGAAAAAATTAAAGCTGTGCCAGAGTCATAAAAAAATATACAAATGGTGAAAAATCTATCAGCACCTTAACATCAAAGCATGATTTTATTAAAAAAAAAAAAAAAAACAGATAATAGAGAAATAAATATGATTCCTCGTGTCAGATTATAAGTTGAATGCATTCACTGGAGAGCTGCTGTCCCAGAAAAAAGAAGGAATCGATCTCATAATTTTTCTGTATTTTATCACTTGACCACGGCTCGCAGCTGGCTCAAAGGTTAATCCTGTACATGCATCCTTCATTTTAAAGTGCTTTGTCTGATATTTCAAAATAAAAGCCTGAAATCACCAGTGGTTCAACACGTGTTTCTTGGGGTCCTTTTAGAAACTTTTTATACAACCAGTTACCCAGACGGTTTACACAGCCGGGCAGTAAAATACCCAGGCATCAGCTGATTTGAACTAAACGAGTTTAACTAAAAGCTTTTTTTTTTCTTGTATTAATGTAGGGCCTTTAAAGTCTTCATATTTTGAGTGCATGTAAATTCCTGTGTTTCCTTAGCATTGTGTTGTTTGGGACAGTGGTTGCTGCTGTCACCTCACAGAAAGAAAGTCCTGAGTTAGAAAACACAAGCCAGCTGTGGGCTTTCTGTGTGATGTTTGCATGTTCTCCCTGTGCCTGTGTGGGCACCCTCTGGCATCCTCCCACAGTCCAAAGACATGCATGTTAGGTTAACTGGTGGTTCAAAAATTGGTTGTAGGTGTGCACGTGAGTGTGAAAGCTTCCCTGTCTCTCTGTATTGGCGATTCAGTGCACTGATAGGAGTGAGCCCAACCTTTTGTTTTATGACAGCTGGGACAAGCTTTAATTGTATAAGTAGATGAAAATGGTTGAGAATGACTTTTCCATCTGAGTAATTTTTCTGTTTTGACATATCAAGCATACTCATGTGGATTCTTTTGTTTTGCTTTTTGGGGACTGGTTCCCCTTCATGCACTAATTGTAATTACCTTAGTCATGCTAACATTTAGCTAAAGACAAAGCACAGCAGAGACCGATGAAAATGTCTTAGTTTTGTTATTATTAAAGTCATACACATATACATATATCCTTCTTGTTTTGGAGGAAATACTTTTCCTCCAAAACAACTTTTTTCTGTGTAAAACAAGTATTAAAAGTCATTAGCCTTTTAAATTAGGGTCTTAATGTGTCTTTCTGTTTGCGTAATACCAGTTTCAACTTTCCACATCAGACGTTGCACTGGACCAAAATTCAGTTCCAGACTATCTTTGCTGTCACACATCATCCTGAAATCAGCAGTGTTCATTGAATAGAAAATGTCTGTACAGATTTCATGGCAATCCATCCAGACATTTTGCTTTGATCTTAAACAAAGTGAACATAATTTTCTCCTGAGGATATATACGGCATTAACTGAGTACAGATGGAGGAAAACTCTGCATTTAGTTATTGAGAGATTGAGTGAATGTTTTCAGGGATTTCTTCGTGGAGTCTTGCATGGCAGATTCTCTTTAAGGTAAGGCAGAACGATACAGTCAATCCTCATCGTCTTATCCCGATATTTGCCTGTGAGCGCTAAAAAACAAGGCATTTAAAAAAACAAAGTTGGATAAATATAAACTCACATCTAGTGCCAGATAAGAAGTTCAGGTATTACCAGTTAGTACAAAGATAATACTCTAACTCTAATTCATCCACTAGTTGCCAAAGTGTTTCAGTCTAACAGGGCAGGCCGACCCCCACACTGACACTCCCAGCCCTTATAAGTACAACATCTTTCACCAGCAGTCATTTTAACATGAAACAGAAGGTAAACCCAGGTGTTGCTCAGTTTATCCAAGGTTTACTTCTGAAAGCAGAGCCTTTACTAAGGTGCTCAGTACCACCTGTGTCTGCCTACTCCTTAATAACTGATGCTGAGAAAAGGGTGAATCTGTTGCATTCCCATAGGTTATGTCAGTGGTGTAAGTCAGTCAGACTGTAACAGCAAAACCTCAAACTGAAAAAATGGCTAAACAGACTGTGTCAGGCTGATAGTTATCAGTTACACAGTGAGGAAGGGTAGGCGTCAGAAACACCTCAGGCCACGCTGCTCTGAGGTCTGAGCTCATAATTTAAACAAAACCTGTTGGACAGCCAGGTGCGTGACCTTTTCCTACCATGAGAAAAATATCAAGAGTGACCAAAGGCTGTTAAAAAATACAAGAGTTTGTTCGTTAATTGGAAAAGAGCTGATGAGGTAAACAAAAGAGTGTTTGTTCATGTGTTTTCACTCTTTGTGAATCTGTGTTTCTCTTCGCTTCAGTGGGATATTTTCTAATAAACTCTTATTTACAAGAACATCTTGAGACACGCTCAAGATGCCTCCAGGTCAGGTTTATAACCTGAGTTTGACCTGAGATGACCTTCTGGTCCAGAGGTTACATTAGTCAGCTTAGAAATGACCTTCACAGATAAGGTATGTGAGTATGTGTGTGTTACTACTTTACACTGCGATGGAGGATAATGAACCTTGAAATATGGCATCGTAAGTTTTTTCTTAATCTCCAACACAAAGGCAGATGCTATTAAAGGTTATTGAGACATAACACAAATAGTTTTATGCTTTCTCAGCATCTTCTCAGACGGAGCACGTGAAGACAACATGGTGGAGTGTTTGGCAAGTCACCTGCTCGCTACTCCTGGGGGGATTTCAAATGAAACCATCATTAAATGAGGAAAACAAGAACAGTTAGAAGATGAAGAACACAGTTCAGCCTGGACTTTTTTAAGCCTATCCTTCATTTTCTGAAGCATTTTATGTCCCTGAGAAGCACTTTAAAGTGTGACTGACTAAACTAGCTCATCTTCAGCTGTTCCCTTAGTTTACATGATCTTTATCCAATATCCAACACTGGACTTGTTTTGTTATAAGTGCCATTTCCAGATTTAAGAATGAAGCTCAAACACAGGTGATGATGTCCTCATGTCTTTAAGCTAAAGTGAACAAAAAGCCGTTCAAGCGCTCAAAGAAAAATGTTCCAAAACACCTAAAGACACACTGAGGTGAATTGTTGGCTAATGACTTAAAGGTCAAAAATTCATTTTGAAGCAGGACTGTGTTACTGAGCAAAAAAACTTGTTTTCACAAGTTTTAAGAAGCCACGGGAAAGTATGTGGCCTCACTTGACTAAGGTTCAGTCAGTCTTGGCTTAGCAGGTTAAAACAAACTATTTCTTTGCACTTCACTGAGTTCCTCAGAGGAGCTGTATGATGTCAGTAACCATAAAATGGACTGTTGGAGGCTTTTCTCATTCTGTAAAATAAAAAGAAGCTCACTTGAGCTTGTGCTGGTGATGAACATCGTCCACCCTGGGCTCTAAAAGCCCTGGACAGTTAAAGTCCTCCACATATGGTTCTGGTGCAGCTCCAGGAGCTGCTGCAAGGATCTCCAGTTTAAGTTCAGTACAGCTCACTTTAATTTGCCTCAGTCTGTTCCTCATTACCCAGCTGTATGGGCTAAACACCTCGTAAGCTGTGCTATGAGAGAACAGACAGATGCAGCAGGTATGGACTAACAAGTCTGGACATATAGGCCGACATCTTACCAATGTCTAGCAAATGTGCAGTGGGCTCGAGAAAGGTGATTCAGTTCAATAAGCCTTAGGTCTGCATAACACAGAGGAATGACATTATACCTCAAAAGGAGGCCAAAGAAAATGACTAGAAGACGTATTTATGGATAAGAGTTTTAGGAAGTTTTGAACCAAACAAGTGGCTGACGGTGCATTTTCTGTAAATGCATGAAAACAGGATCGAGGATGGGCTAAAAAGGACACTCAGACTTGGCTCATGAGACTTGGAGGGCAGGCGGTGACAAGTTATGTGACAAGGTTAGAGGAGGAGAGATAAGGAGGGAGGATCCAATTCAACTTTTTTATACATCGTTTAATTGGGTAACTGAAGTTAGAGGATCAGTTATTAACACAAGATAAACTAATAAACAAGCGTGGATGCTTCATCCTACCTGCTCCTGAGGTGTGCAGCGAGGCGACGAGCAGCAACAGCAGCCACGTCAGGCGCACTTGGCTCCATCGATCCATCATGAATTTATTAATGAAACACTTCCGTCGCGGCTGCTCTTCGCTCCTCTGGACACGGCTCTGACTCTGCACCAGAGAGCTTCAACAGTCTGGCAGCGCCCGTGCGTCTTAATGCGCAGCTGTAATTAAGAGCGCGCATGCATAAAAGCGGACTCAGCTGATTACAGGTGATACCCAGGAGCCCGCACACCGCTCTCTTTGCTCTTTGACTTCTGGGTGGACGGATGAAAACGGCAGACCGGTGATGAAGAGCCCCTTGATCTGGGGGAAGGTGTTTCTAACTTCACCCGCAGAGAACTTTCCTCACTTTCTCTCCCCTCCCTCCCCTCTCCTCCTCTGCAGGGCGACCCCTCCCTCCCTGCCTCCCCGGAGACTCCTTCTAGGCTCGTGGGGCTGTGCTCAAACCATAATTACTGCGCGTGTCACTCTTAGCATCAATACTGGATGAGTGATTTAGGGATTATGTGATGTCTCTGTGATTTGGCGCGCCTGTGTGCCCTGCGTGCACGAGCACAGATTGCAATACAGCGATGGCACGCACGAGCACATGCACACTTTTTTGTTATTAGACTTTAATATTAATAATAACCTACCGGGGGGGAACTGCTCTCTTTTACAAACACGAGTGTGCCACTTTGCACTGACTGCTCCCCCCCCTCTGAAGGCACACATACACAGCATGCTAGGACAGGACAGCGGTGCTGCCCAACTAATAAAAATATGCCGCTGCAGATTCCAAATTCCAGTGCCTGTCTGTCTTTGCCCACCCCACGCTCTCTTCAGACGCACACCATAGCCTTCTCACATGTGCACGATAAAAGAAAAATAGGCTCCCTGATTTCTGCAGAAACTTATCAAAAGTTAAAGCAGCTCACTGGGAGTACAAGAAGTTTATGAATGAAGAAGTCTAACAGACTGCGAACTCCGCACATGCGCACACACATGCTTCATTTGCATTTGTTATGTCTAAAAGATGTGTATTTTTCTTTCCTTTTTTTTTTGTGTATGTGCATGCAAATTTTTGACCAAATTTCAACGGATATTGTCATAAAAAGTGCACAAGGGTGATTTTCTACTATAATTAGTATTATTGTTATTATTGTTATTATTTATGGAGTGATCTGGCTGCAGGTTTTCCACAAATCTGGAATCCCATTACAGTTTTTGTGATTGGGCTTAAAATAAATTCAGTTTTATTCTATTTTATTTCTACAGAAACACTTTTGGCAACATACTGTAAGTTATCTCAGAGAATTACAAAGTATCAGAAGGAAAGAGCAATTATTTCCTTTGTAAGCACAATTTTCGGCACGTTGCTTATGATCAGACTCTCAGAGGGAAATGATCTCATATTTAAAGGCACTTGTGATATTATTAGTCATAATTATTAGGAGCTCTTCAAGTAACAGCACTGTTTTGGCAACAAGACTCAATTGGATTCTGGCACACATGCATGCTGATTTTCTGGAGAAGAGAATAGATTCCAGGCATATTTCCCAAGTCCCTGTACCTCCTGCTTCAGGTAGGTTGTCTTAAATGTATGACTGGAAGCTACTGTCTTGTGTTGAAGTGCGTGTGTGTATATGTTTGTGCTCCAAAATAAAAAAGAATCCACACCATTGTGTTAATGGTCTTATTTCTTTGTCTTAGAACAAAAGCTAAAGTAAATTGATCAGACTCAACAACTTAATGCACAGCTGGAACCTCAACTGGAATCTGGAGTAGTCACAATGAATAACCCATCTCCCCCCACAACTCCTCACTACAGAGGGGGCTGAGCTCCTTCTCCTTCTTTACCCTCTCTGCCATGAAGAACGCATCAGGAAATCATTCATACCATTCTCTAAAAAACACTCCGTGCTCTCCTTTTTGTGACAGGTAAACACACCTGTCAGGCTTCCACAGTTTCCACACACATTTACAAATTTTTGTATCAAACATTTTTGCTGTTCTTCTTAGATTAGTGGTGTACATTTATTAATGCCATTTACACTATTTGCTAGAATTCTCTTTACACTGAAAAAAAGGGATTGGCCAACTTTTGGATTTACATAAGCATCTTGCGTGTATTTAACACAAGTGCCTCATGCTTTAAAGCTAAGTGTCACTATATAGTGTAGAAACTACATGATATGCAGAGAGGCTAGATTAAATTGTTCATATCATGTTCGAGTGCAGTCAATAACTTACTACGACACTGCACGGGATTTCAGTCTCACGCGCTTTGGATCATGGTTTCAGGAAGGCATCCATCTCAGTCAAGTTGAGCAGTCGCCTCTACTTTTTTTGGTATACCGTAAAAGGTAAATTGGGTGGTTGTTACATTAAAAAAGTCTAACTTGTAATTTGAACACAATAATTTCATGTTTCTATGAACGTAATTAAATCATGAAGGATCTGTGTGAAATTCAACAACTTAATTTGTTCTTGTTGACATGATACAATCTAGTAAGAGTGGTTAGTTTCTGAACTCATGAAATTCACAAGATCACGCGAGATGTCAAACTGCAGGAAAATCACTGGCGTTATAAGAGGCAGACAACTACACACACACCACGTGCATGCTATTGCTATTTATTGTGGTTTAACCTGTCAAGGACAAAAACATACAAAAAAATTCTGCATCAAGCCTTGAAATCATAGCTTTCCTACTTTTGTTAAGTCTGGATTGGTAGCATGGTGGTTAGTGCTGTTGCTTCACAGTAAGAAGGTCCTGGGTTCAAATCCACATTCTGGCTAGTTTGCAGGTTTCTCTCTGGGTATTCTGGTTTCTTCCCACAGTTAAAAGTCGTGCAGTTGTTAGAGTTAGGTTAACTGGTGATTCTAAATTACCTGTCAATGTAAGCGCAAATAGTGGTTTGCGATAGACTTGTGAGCTGTCCAGGGTGTACCCTGCCTTGTAACTATCACTTCAGGGTTATTTCCCAACCCCCCTGCAACCAGGATAAAGATAGAAGGAAGTTGTATATCCATTCAGTTTTCATGGTAACCAGACTCTAGACTTTGAACATTATGTAATATGAAGACAACATGTCGTACTTAAGTGACCAAGTAGTATTGGGGTAAAAGTTATTGAATAGTGTTGAAATAAAATGACAAAATTGTGAAGGATTAAAATATTCCAAGAGCTCAACTTACTTCATTTAAACATGTTTCAATCGCGTTTTATGAACACAAAATGCACGTTTATTGAATATGAAAAAGTTGTGTTGATTTAACTCAGTTGTTTAAGTTTCTGCCAAAGCAAAACATTTGTGTGCAACCAATGTCCACTATTGAATCAAGTAAATCCAACATGGCCTTTTTTTCAGTTTACTGTATATAACATTTTGCACTGCCTCACATATAAGGCTTTCAGTATGGACAATTGGTACTTTTGTCAAAGTTGTTTTTATTGTAGATTATACTATTTTTATCCTTTGTGCTGCTAGCGCAACACTGCCCTTTATATTTTGATTACATTTCAGTAATTTAAGTTTATCTATTGAAAGTAATCATGTTGACCACTGGGAGTCGCCAAATTTCTTGGTGGAGGTCTACACAAGCTGACATCTAAACTTAACACAAAAAGTACAAAAACTTGTGTTTGGTGGATTATTTCTTTGTTGTAACAATGCTTCTTAGCAACAAAAATTACACCATTAGAAAGTCTTTTTATTTCCCCTAAAATGGTGTCACATTTATTAGAAAAATGCATTTGTGGGTTGAGCAGCAAAGTTGAGTATCTGAGTTGCGCCCATGAAGAACTTGCCAAACTTCTCTGCCAGTACCAAAAAGCTTGTTCTGCTGTTGACTTTTGTTTGAACTTCTGGTACCCCAGGTGCTGACATTCAGGCTCCTGACTGACACCAGCAGCAGAACCCTGCTACAGTTGGTGTCTGCTCCACGCAGACACATGGCACAGACACATGTGACTGATCTGGACATGGCTCATGCCACAGGGTAACCTGAAAATGGTGTTCTGCAAAGCCAAGCTACAGCATTTTTTGAATCTCCAAACTGAAGGCCAGGTTCCATATAATGGATGTGAGACACACGCCACAAAGTGGGCGTGCCAAGAAGACCAATTCCTCAACTTGTCAGCACTTAGGAACTGTAGGGAGTCTTTTACAGATTTGCAGTGAAGGTTTCCAGGACAAAGAGAAAACCAGACAATCCAGAACAGACTGCACACAGCTAATCTCTGGTCTCATAGAGCTGTCAGGAGGCCTGCCATAACTGCCCTTCACTGTCAGGCCCGTTTACACTGGTGTCACCAACATGTGCACTGGAACCTGAAGCTGTGGAGGAACGTTATGTTCAGTGATGAGTCCAGATTCTGCGGGATCATGGGGTCGAAGTGTGGAGAAGACACAGAGAACACTATGCTGATTGCTGCACTGATAGAATAACAGCTTTTGGTGGAGGCAGTGTGACAGTGTGTGGCAGCATCTCCCTCACTGGAAAAATAGGGCTCATCTTTACTGGAAGCAATCTCAGTGCAGAGAAATATCAAGATGAGATGGCAACCAGTGGCAATCCCATATCTCCACAGTCTGAGACTCAACTCTCTCCTCTAAGATGACAAAAACCTGCTCACACACAGTGGGGTTTTTCAGAGACTGCCTCCAGAATTTGGGATTGGAGAGGATGGAATGGAGCGACCTCAACCCCACTGAACACTTATGGTATCACAACCTGTTTGTGCCAGAGTGACCAAAACAACCGTACTGGGTGATGTGACAAATGCTGGTTGAAGAATGAGACAGTAGTAGTTGCAATGATGAGGTGACAGGCTGCTGTGGTTGTGTATGGTTCTTCCACATGCTACTGTCCTTTTTTTCAGTTTTAACAGTTATATTATGCCTGCAAAGCTGTTGGATAATCCCAGTCTTCATGCATTGTGTGGTGTGTGGCCTGTCCATGTGACTCCCTTTCTGAGTTTATCCTCTTATAATGGCTTTCATCTGAAAGTATCACTCATCCTGCTGAGCTGCTTGTCTGCTAGTATCAGTTTGAGCAGAGCCATGGAGAGACATGGGCAGAAAGTGGTGCTGATCACAGGCTGTTCCTCCGGCATCGGCCTGAGGATTGCCGTAATGCTGGCCGAGGATGAAAAGCAGCGCTATCACGGTGGGTACATGAGTGAGGAAGGTAGATGATACCTATATATTAGATTTTAACTGGTCTGGCATGTGAACAGGCTACAGTTGTGTTAAAAGACATAGGGAAACAGACAAAGTTCAGTGAAATAATTAAAAACTAATATAATTTATCACAGGAGCTTTATCCTCTACTGTCTTTTTTTTAGTGTTGTTAAGTTGTAAAATGATCGTGTTTGTAATGCAACACTCTTAAAAAACAAATAAGTCTCTTACAAAGCTATTGGCTGAAATTTTTACTCAATGTAGAACCTGGAGGTCAAAGTTGACCTTCTTTGGAGCTCTTTGCTTCAGAAATGCAAAAGCGGAGGTGCAAATACCAATGATTTGAGGATATTTAAAGGAAATGGTTCATGTCCTCATCAACAGTATTCTGCCACATATATCATATATATTTACTGAAGAGAACTGCTGTCATTTTCTCAGGTTATCGCCAAAAAACCTGTTAGCTCTACAAAACAGATCTCCAGTACTTGCACAGCTTGTTACAGACATGTGTGCCAGCATGAGAAGCAATTTTTTGCCAGTCTGCACTGAAATACAGCGCGTCGAGTTTTGCCAGAGAAACTAAGACTCTGCAGCATCAGACCAGATCTAATCCAAATCAAAGCTGCGTGCACTCCTTCAAAGGCTGCCTCCTACGCCCTCTCTGTTACATCCAATACCAAACTGTAGGAACACACGGCCTGTGTTAAAAATCATTACATCACCCAGTCACAGCTAATTATATATGTATGTAATGCTGCCTTTCTACTGTTCCATTTCTCCTGCTAGTCATATTAATGCCTCTCTGTGTCTTTTGATACTATTAAACAGTCATAAACAATGATATCATAGCATGGGAAAAATGCATACTTATACTCTGCTGCTGTAACAAAGTTAATTTCTTAACTGTGGGACTATTAAAGGCTATTATCTTGTCTTATCTTATGTTAAATGGTAAATGAACTGGTTCGTATATAGCACTTTTCCAATTTGATCGAGCACTTAGAGTGCTTCATACAACATGTCACATTCACTCAATCACACAGTGATTAATGTATTGGGAAACTCAAAAGTAGACTTTGGCATCCAGACTAGAGCAGTGAGGGATCAAATCACCAACCTTCAGATTACATGTCCTGCTCTACCTCTAGAACCATAGCCAAGAATTACTTGTTCAGAGGATGAAAAATGTAACTAGAAAGATTATGGACTTCGAAGCGGTCAGTGATTGTCAGTGGTGCTCAGGGTATTGCTCCAACATTAAGGACAGAAACTGCATTTTGCAGTGAAAGGAAACACTCTCCTAGCTCGCTACATGATGCTGTGTAGATGTCTGTGTTGCCAATTTCGACCTTAGTCTCTCTTAAAACATCAGACAACAGGTAAAAAGAGGAAGCCAGCCACAGTTAGTGTAATAATTGCTTTATTCAAGGATCTCACGGACAAGGCTGTGAAGGCTGACCGGGCTATTTTTGGAGCAGGCAGGTGATGTGTCATGGCAAGGCTAATGCCAGTCTGCATACTATGCATCATCACAGAAAGCTACTTAAGGTTTATCATTACTATGGTGGCTATCTATAGCATAAATTCCCCTTCTGCTATTTAGAAAGTGACAACTAATAAATAAGTCATGTTTGAATCATGAAAAGTAGGCATGTGCGCACAGGATGAAGGCCATGTGTGTGGACTTTATCCTGTATGTTTACCTATAGGATATTATTCCACCTGACTCACAGCTGTTGATCGCATTGTGAACAGTAAGAGCTGTGGGAACTCTTTTATTGATAGCTTTATATATAGTATTTTGTGCTTTGCGGCCACTTTCCAGCCATCACCACCTGAACTTCCCTCTCCTCCATGTCCGGCATCACTGAAACAGGGAAAATGCATTTTCTAAAGTGCTTTCAGCTTCCCTGCCAGCCACCCTGGCAGTGCCCCTCGAGCCCGCTGCACCAACCCTCCCCTCCAGCGGAGCACACCCCTCTGCCACAGGCATGTACACAAGGACAGGCTCATTCAGATTGAAAATTCTCACGTAAAAGCTCAAAAATATGTGTAAATCCTATGTTGATGCTGCACCAGAGCCTTTCATTGGGTGAAATAAAAAACACTGTTTTTGTGCTCATTCATACCTTGTCAGTTTGAATACCGCCGTAGACACTGAACTTAGTCTGACTCTGCAATGTTGTCTGCATATAAGCATTTTACCTGCAGTTTCCTAATCATTTATTTACAGATGGAAGGTTGCATTGGTTCACGGTGCGTAAGATACATCTTCTAGGTTCTCAGGGGTTACGGGGCTGTTTTGGTCTGGTCGTTCAAAATCAGCAAGAGCTGATCAAGCCCAGACTTGCATCCAAACAGAAGCTACCCATGGATCAGCTTTTAATCCAAAGCCATCCAGTGGCTTTGTCTGTGGCTTCAATCTTGGATTTGGTCGATTAAGGCCTTTCCAGAGGAACAGTCCTGCAAAACCTCTCCAGCCAACCTCTGTGAGCTTATAGATCTTCCAGCTCCTGAGTTCCAGTGTGATCAGGTGTTTTGTCAGCTAAGATGATGATCATCTCTGATGGCTGGAGTGAAGTCGTGACATTATGTTGCAAAAACTTCAGTTGTTTGTCAAGGGCAACATGCAGTTGCCAATTCAAGTTTGTAGAGAGAAGCCCCGTCCTTGTTTTTGGCTTGAGGCAAGGTTTCTCTCCAGTTTTCACAGAGGAGGTCTTCTTTATAGCACGATGGCTCTAGCTGGATGGGGTGGCAGTGGCTAAACTCAGCAAACCAAAGTTTTTGCCACTTCTCAGCACGACTGCATTTCCATGTCCTTGCGAAATCATCACTGGGAACTTGTTCCTGCTTTTGATATGACTGTGTAAACATTTATTGTTTCTTTCTTTTGTTGTAATTTTAATATGTGTGTCTGAAACAGATGACAGAAACAAATGAGACACTGAGTCTCAGTGGGATTACCTATAAATAATGGTTAAATAAAAATGTCGCGTTTCTGTGGCAATCTTGTTTTTGCAAAGCTGATAGAGATGAAACAAATCACAGAATGAGGCTAAGATAACAAAACATGTGAACATTAATCCCAGCTTATTATTTTTTGTCTTTTTTCTCTTTTCTGTCACCATGTTGTCTGCAGTAATAGCTACGATGCGTGACCTGAAACGTAAAGATAATCTGGTGAAAGCTGCTGGGGATTTGTACGGCAAAACTGTTTTTGTGGCTGAACTGGACGTCTGCAGTGACAAGTCGGTGAAACAGTGTGTCGACAGCATCAAAGATCGACACATAGACATCCTCAGTGAGTACAACGAAGGCATCACTATACTTTGATACTATACTATATCACCTTTTCTTCAATTCATCCTTTTTCTCCAAACCAGTAAGTAATGCAGGCATCGGCCTGGTGGGTCCAGTGGAGAGCATCCCTATGGACGAGATGAACAACGTCTTTGAGACCAACTTCTATGGATTCGTTCGTCTGATCAAGGAGGTGATGCCTGACATGAAGAATAGGAGAGCGGGACGCATCATAGTGATCAGCAGTGTGATGGGACTCCAAGGTGAGCAGACGTAGACGTATGAAGGGAGAGGAGGTGTGGCGGGGGAAGTAACACGTCTGTCAGCTTCAGTTTGACGGTTAGGCGGGTGGACAGCAGGCTAATGGAAGTGCGGACATATGAAGAGACTAATGTGTATGACTTCAGAAACATGTGTGAACAGCCGATCTGTGAGGTTACATGTACGCTTTGTTTTTCACAGGGGTGGCGTTTAACGAGGTATACGCAGCTTCCAAGTTTGCTCTTGAGGGCTTCTGCGAGGGTCTGGCTGCGCAGCTTTTGAGTTTTAATGTCATGTGAGTACAACTGACTGTTAAAAAGACAGTAATCAGTGGCTGTGAATAAAAGATGAACAAACAAACTTTGAGGTTACCCATTAGTCACTGAATTTCCATTAGTTTGGGAAGCCTCAAGCTGAAAGTTTTTTCACCGTCACACTGTTGACATTTTGAAGGCAAAGCATGGGGTGGAACTGATTTAGGAACATTACATTTCAGTGTAGTAATCTGTCAAGGTAGGCCCGCCTGTAGAGAGTATAAAAGATGGATGTAGACTCTGTGACATTATCCAGGGATTTTGGACTCCACAAAATGCTGCAAAAAAAAAACTTCTTGGATGGCCTGTACCAAACAGCAAATCAAAATATTACTCAGATTATCCATTAAATAAAGCTTCAAAAGGCTCCAATAGCACACACATGGTGCAGAAGTTCGGTTTAATGCACTGAAGTAGTGACCGTCTAGCAGGCTGTAAGTACCTGTGCTGGGATACCTGTCAATCAAAGAGGCCTCCCCCTAATTCCAGCATCAAGTAGGATAAGCTGCAAAAGTAAAAAAAAAATATACAAATAACTGCTTCATGTTACTGTTTTGGTTGGTACACTACTACTTTGGTGCAAACTGAAATGTTCAACAAATATTCAACATTATCGTGACATTTTGTCCAAACATTTATGGTCCCAAGAGGATCCGTCTAATAACCTCGAGACATTTCACAAAAAACAATAAATATCAACGTAATGGCCGAGCTAAGGAACATTTCAGGGATCAACAGGCATGTTAGATGACTTACTCTAAAAAAAACTTACATGGCAATCCACTGTCCAAAAAATTTGTTAGTTGAATTTCAATCTGAAAAAGGGGATTAAACAAATAACTGATAAAACCAACAGAACAGCATAAGAATGTTTTGGTTTGGGGGTTTTTTCCCTCCTTTTTTCATTCAAAACAGTTTAACTATCCAGTTGTGTCAAAAATCCGAGCAAACCTGTGTTTAAAACAGTGAAAGCTCATTTTAATCTATTTAACTAAGCCATGTGGTTTACTTCTTTGTTGTGTGTTTTTCTCTCCGTAGATTATCAATGCTGGAGCCAGGCCCCGTGCACACAGAATTTGAGTTAAAGATGATTCAGGGCATGAAAGAGAAGGAGTGGCCTGGTGTTGATCCCGACACAGTGAATTACTTCAGGAATTTCTATCTCCCTGGTGCTGTGGATATATTTGAGATACTGGGACAAACACCTGATCACATTGCCAAAGTAAGTTCATAAACTGTGTCATTATGACTCACTCAGTCTAATCCATCTGACTCCTTTTGGATTAATCCTTTAAGTCTGACTGCAGATGGTGTCTTTCCATTTGTCTTATCTTTCTTTGTAGCGTACAATGAGCATGATCGAAGCCAGCAATCCATATTTCCACAATCTGACCAACCCGCTGTACTCACCCATTTTAGCGCTGAAATATGGCGATGAAACTGGACACCTGTCTCTCCAGGCCTTGTACTGCATGCTCTTTACCCTGCGTCCTTTGATGAACGTCGGCATGCCCGTCCTGAAGTGCCTCACCTTTGGGTTCGTGAGGAAATGGAGAATTTCACCAAACTAGTGTGCAACAGTCTGAATAATAACACAAACACTATGAGTGTCTACTTTTGGGCTTTTGCAAAAAATGCATTTTGCTAATATGAACAACCCAAAGTTGCAAATCAATCGCAAATAAAGAAGACGATAAGAAATCTAATCTTACATTAACATTTTCAACGAGTTTTGTCACTTTTCACATTTCACGCTGTTGATATGCAGTCTGCATTGTAGTGAAGAGAAATACACTATACTCCCAAAAGTATTCACTTATCCTCCTTTGCATTCATATCACATTAAGTGACATCACATTCATAATCCATAGTGTTCAATATGATGCTAGTCCACTCTTTGAAGTTATAACAGCTTCAACTCTTCTGGGGAGGCTTTCCACGAGGCTTAGGAATGTGTTTCTGGGAATTTTGATCATTCTTCCAGAAGCACATTTCTAAGGTCAGACAATGATGTTGGATGAGGAGGCCAGTCAAGGTTTTCTACACCCAACTTCAATGTCTTATCGGACCAAGCTTTCTCCACTAGTGCTCAGAGATGTTAGAACAGTTCCCAAAATCAGCTGGAAGCATGAAATTATCCAAAATATCTTGGTATGCGGAAGCATTAAGAGTATATTTCACTGGAACTAAGGTGCCGAGCCAAACTCCTGAAAAACAAAGCCACACCATAATCCTCCCTCCACCAAACTTTACACTTGGCACAGTGCAGTCAGACAAATACGGTCCAAACTCACATTTTCACCACTGCATCCAACGCTTTGCATTCTGCATTCTGTTAATGTAAAGCTTGGATGGAAACCCTTTCCATGAAGCTCTCTACATACTGCTCTTGAGCTGATCTGAAGGCCACATGAAGTTTGGAGGTCTACACACTCTGCAGAAAGCTGGCGACCTCCGGACACTATACTCCTCAGCATCCACTTTTACATGGCCTCCCACTTCGTGGCTGTCTTGGTTTGGTTCCCAATCACTTCCACTTTGTTATACTACCGCTAGGAGTTGGCTGTGGAATATTTAGTAGTGAGGAAATTTCACAACCTTATTTGTTGCACAGGTGGCATCATGTCACGGTACCATGCTCGAATTCACTGAGCTCCTGAGAGCGAGCCATTCTTTCACAAATGTTTGCATGTGCATGTAGTAATTCAAGAATTTGGATCACTGAGTGAATACTTTTGACAATATAGTGTATCTATGTTCTCCTTTATAGGATGTTATGTTTCTGAATATAAAGAAACTGTAGCCCAGTTCAGTTTAATTGATGCAGATTTTAAAGGATGTTATCCTATGCAGACTGCTAAACGAGCAGGATTCACGCTTACAAGACAACATAGCATTGCTTTACTTCATTGTTTTATCCTCATCAGTCCAAGACACTCTAATTTGTTCAGAGAGAACTCCATCACGTCTGTAGCCTGATCTGTAGCCACTGCATCATTGTTTGATTTCTTTTTCTCATCAGTATATTAAAGTAAACATCTTTGGGATTAAACATGGCAAATTATGTCTTTCAAAACTGTGCTAGCTGCTTCTCGCAGTCTTCAGAAAACACGGCTCTGTACAAAACCCGTCTATCTTTCCACTAATAAAACTGTAATAGTAATCTATTTTAATAAGATTATGCAATAAAATCACCTCGTGTCACCTATTATCATTAAGGATTTTTAATTAATAAATAAAAAAAATATTGATTAATTATTAATTTATTAAGTTATTTAAGTCATTCAAAGTTTTTGTTACATTATTTGCATTTTTAGCCCAGTTAAAATACTTTGGCCTCGTTTGGATTTTTTTGTAGGCAGCTTGCTAGTTGGGTAATTTTTTTACTGCTAATAATTTAAGACGTTCAAAGAATTTCAGCAGGCTGAAAAAAATTAGTTTGGCAGCAATTTGATGCATTTTATTTTTACTGATATAAGCTAAACGTGATTTTGTAAGTTTAACAGTTAGCACGGGCGCTGTGGTAGGCTTGTTGTGAGCTAGTTAGTGATGCTACACACTTGTGTTGCTCTCATTGTCAATATGTTTGACAATATTTTTGAGTCTCCACAGAGGCCCAGAGTTGCTGATAATATCAAAATTAAATCTGGAAATGTAATGTTGTCTTTTGAGATTTTAGCATAAGACTGACAATGATATCAAACTGAAGATTTAAAGTTTTATATCCATTGCAGATTGAGAGCTCTGGAGCCTGAAAACTTTAAATAAAATGTTCGACTTATAAACACAACAGCAAAGGTTTCATAGAAGCATAATTTATTATTTTCATTTTACAGCAGGACCCAGAATCTGCTTTGTTATCAATAGCTATAATTACCCTGGAGGGGGGTAATGGATGAGGGAGATCATCAGGACCAAGCTGGGCCTGGATTCCTGGGTCCAGAGGTTTAGAGCCGCTTTCTCCCTCTCTTTCTTCACCGCTATCCTGTGCCAGATGTTCTGTTGACCAAGTGAGGTAGAAATCATGTCAGAAACATCTTCACCAGCAGCCTCCTCAGAGGGAAATCGTCTTCAGGCGTCCACCATAGATCCCCCACTGATGTTGAACAAAAACAGCACTTTTTGAACACTGTAACAGCGACCTTTGCTTTGTGTAATGTTACAAGTAGGGGAGAGCGGGGTAAGTTGTCACACGGGTAAGTTGTCACACTGTTCATAACTCCAACACTAGAGGCTCTATCTCAAAAATGAAATAGCCACTTTGTGTGACTTCTTCTTCTATAGTCAACCTCCTGTTCACATGTGGTCAAGACTGCTCTAATCTGAGGTGAGCACATCTTTTTTATTTTTTTGACCTAAAAGGAAAAATAAATCACTTTAAATTTTCTTCAGTACAACTTTGTTAGGTATAGATGTTACAGATTATTATTTTACACAAAATAGAGGAGACATTAACGTGTCTTTTGATACTTCAGCTGATGTGCTATGTTGAGCTAACCCTGACATTTAGCCAAAATTAGCATAAATGTCAGTTTGGGGCAAGTTGTCTCATTAACTTTGGGGCAAGTCGTCACATGTGACAACTTGCCCCAGTACAAATAAATGCTCCAAAAAATTGTGATATTGTAATTCATTTGTATTTGTAATAAGGTTTTTGAAGAAAGGAAGGAGAGGCAGGAATTAAGGAAGGAAGGAAGAAAGTAAGATGGTTCGAAATTATCAGAAGAACAGAAGAACACCACCTGACATTATGTTAAAGGCAGTCAGGCAGGTAAAGATGCAGAACAAATCAATCACAAGTACAGCAAAGGATTTTGACATAAATTACCGCACTGCAATTACTGACAGCGGACTACCAACTCCAGAGGACATCCAGCCATATCCAAAAGCTGGCCGCCGAAAACCATCCAGCAAAGGAAGAAAACGACGCAAAGCAGCAATTCTAACCGACACGCCAGTGAAGCAGCAACTAGAAAAAGAAAAGAATAAGGCTGAATCTAGCAAAAAGCTGTTTCAAAAGAGAGGGACGCGAGGGGGGAAAACATCTGGACCTATGAAGAACAACGCAGCTAAAAGAAGAAAAATAATTCAAGAGTCATCATCAGATGATGAAGAGTGCTTCTGCCTTGTCTGTGTGGAGCCATTTTCAAACAGTCGTCCAAAAGAGACCTGGGTAAAATGCGTAAAATGCAACAAATGGGCCCATGATGCTTGCACCTCAGGCCAGGCAATTTATGTGTGCCAGAATTGTGACTATGAAGTTGAGTCTGATTAATCAGAAATAAGGCATCTGTTTTGTTCAGAGTATAAACATGTTAAGTAAAGCAAGTTATTTGCAGAATTCCATTCAGTTATGATGGATTTATGTGCAAGCCAGAGAACATTTGAGTTTAAAGTTCAAACTAAAGTTTTCTTTCTACTTAATGTTTTGATTAAAATGTGTATTGGATTGAAATAATTGTTTTTTTCCAAATTCTCTTGGCATAATTGTTCAAATTTCCAGTTTTGGTTTGAATTTAACAATTAAAATCAATAATCATAATTAAGTATTTGTGTTCATATTTTAAGATAATCTAGTGTGACAACTTACCTGCCGATGGGGCAAATTGTCACAAGTGCACATTCTCCTTTCAACAGTCTACAACTCCGTAATGAGATAAGATATGAAAATGTAATCAATACATCATATGTGCCCGAGACTTCCGTCTTTCATTTGGTGAAACATTTATTACGTTGTGATGTATGGTGCTCAGTAAAAGTTAGTCAGTGTGAAGAGTGTGACAACTTACCCCGCTCTCCCCTATTTCACATGATCCTCAGATAATGCACAGAGACTCTGGACTTTTACATACTGATGGTATGTACAGGATGTATGTACAGGACTATTCAGTCCTGTAGAAATGATATCTTTAAAATATTATTCTGTATGGCAAAATGCACTGTAAAAGAATTCCTGATTAAAGTTTTCAGATCAGCATTTAAATACAGAACTTTGACTTTACGCCAGGTTTTATTTAATGCCGTCAAAGAACTTTATTTCTGCAGCTGACAATCAAAGCTGTCATCAAAATGCTGCACCCCAATTTTAATAGTAAAAATAAAACTTATGAGAATGATTATCCCTTAAAGACAAATCAGCGTGATGAGGACTAATAATAATTTTAAAAGGAATCTTTGGGGATAACAGGCGGCGGGGTTTATGACCTGGGACTCTCCACCATCGGGTGTTAGAATTGAAGAAGCTCCTGGAGGTGAAACGTCTTCAAGAAACGTAAAGAAGTCCAGCCGCTTTTCTTTCCAAGCTCCTTAGTTTATGACCTACACTGCAGCCAGACACGAGGGGGCGGCAGCAACGCTTGGGTTCATTTACCTACCGCTGATCGACTCATCGGCGCTCGACTGCTCGTGCCTGGCGATGTGAGTCGCGGGAAATTAGAACTAAATCGATAGCTGCCAAATCGACCGTCAAAACAAACTTGTAGCCCGGTGTAGTCACTGAAGAGCTCACCTTATGAAATAGCATGAACTACAGTAAAAGGCAAGTTGCACATTTAATAAAGTATCGGTGTTTATCAATAGCGGTGTAAGCTTCGGCTGTTGGCTGCTAACGTTTATGTTTCGTGTGGGTTTTTCAGTTAAAGAAAAATCACGTTATTGTCAAGTGAGCTAAAGTTTTAGGGAAATCTATATGGCAAAGGTTACGTCTGCCAGCTGTGCTAGCGCCATAGAAGCCGTGTCATGGCTACATTTAAGTCTTAGTCGTGTGTTGCTGTGACCAGAGAGCAGCATGGAGACCACTGTGGGAGATATTCTGCACTGTGAGGAGCAGCTGAGATCTACGCTGCATTCTGATGATAAGGAGAAGGTAACCTGCATTTGTCCTCACACCTGAGCCACATAAAATGCTGCCATGACCTCTGAGATTAATGTTGTCTTTTCTCAGCTTCGTAGGAAGTTGGCTGAATTACAAAGGGAATATCTCAGGACAGCCCAGAGACTGCAGGTGAGTGTCTTTCATTGTGCTATAAAAAGAAAAATGTAAAGAGCATTTTTGTCTCATATATATATATATATGCATACATCTGCAAACAGCGTGCCGAGCGCTTGGAGGCAGTACAGAAACATGTGAGGAGCAGGATCGCTGAACAAAACCACCTGGAGCAAAGAGACACGGAGGCTGCATCAAATCTCCGTCTCAATCCTTCTTCATTGATACTGAACCGCAGCGGTGACACAGCTCAGGGCTTAACTCAGAGCCAGAGACACACTGAAGGTAACACTTGATCATGGGACATTTGCTTTGTCATATGGATGAGACTACACTGTTATTACTGTCAGAGGCACAGCGTGTTTGGCCTGTAATAAAAGCAGAAAGTGAAATTCACAAATCATCTGATTTTTTGCCAGGTCCAGCTGAATCTGACAACTCAAGGAGAAACCAGGTGATCAAGTTCTCACTTCCATCTGATGCTTGCCCGCAAACGCCAGATCTCAGCCATGCTGAACCTACAGGTTATAGAACAGGTTCTTCCCTGCGCCTCAGGTCACGACGCAGCCGCCTACGCTGGGAAAGTAGGAGCACAGAGAACAATGAAAAGGGACAGGAGCAGGGTGAGGGGATGGAAAGTGCCAAAAGAGCAGGAGAGGAGGAGAAACTCACATCAGATGAAGCAGATGCTATAAATGAAAGTGAAGAGCTTTTTTCTGGTACAGATTCTGAGTCTCCCTCTCTGCTGCTTACACACTGGAGCACACATGGATATACTGAATCAGGGGATATTCAGGGAAAAGACATCCCTAGATCCCAAGAACAAAAGGAAAAATATGCTGAGGAAAAAGGTGAAGGGGAGAAAGAACCTGAGTCATTGTTGCTCACAACACAAACTGAAAACAAGGGGCAGGATGACACACAAAACAAACCGAGAAAAGAAGGGGCGAGAGGAGAGGATGGTGGAAATAGTAGAGGACGGAATGAAGAGAACATTAGTAAAGACACTGAACAAAATGTAGGGGACAAAACAGAAAGTAAAAAAAGGCATGATTATAGTGTGGAAGTAAAAGAGGAAAAGAATGAGTTGACTGGAGGTGGAAAAAGTGGGAGCCTTATGGACTCCTGTACATTAGTGGAGGGACTACTTTTCCCAGTGGAATACTACGTTCGAACCACAAGACGGATGACATTTTCACAGAGCCAGCCTGACATGCAGGCTGTAATAGAGTCCCAGCTGAGCAGGGGACGACATCGCAGGAGTCGAGGTCGTGCCAAAGGACAGAACAGGAGCACACAGAGCAGCGACCTTTCACAGCCGCACACTCAGACAGATTTCTTCTCTCTAACAACTGCATCTGGGGACCCTAACAAACCATCACAGGCTGTTGCATCTGTGTGTGCATCTGCTGAACACAGCCAGAACTCTGGTAAGATTTCAGCTTGTCAGATGGACTCTAGTTTTTCTCCCACGTCTGCTCGTCCAGCACGAGGCCGGAAGAGGAAGAGAGGCACGGGGAGAGGGAGATCTCAGACCGGACGAGCCTCTAGTTTGAACACACATCAGTCACCAGGTGAGCAAATCTCAGATGATCCCCAACCTACAGACATTCCAGTCTCTTCCTGTCAGTCTCTCCAAGAAGCTGATGGACCAGAGCCATGCCCAATCCCAGGAGAAACCGACCTAGCAACAAATGAACCACAGCACGTGCCCACACACATCACTGATCCTCCGCTTACTTCTGGAGATAATAGAGCTTCTTCCAGCTCTGCCTCTGGACATCCAGAGGAGGTCTATGAAATCTTTATGAAGAGGAACAACAAGGCTTACAGATCCCCACACATGAACCAAAGTAAGACTTGTATGAGTATGAATCAAATAGAGCCCAGCGTATATTTCGGGTAATATCAGATATTTGCTGATAGATCTGTATCTGCATTTATAATGGCTGATAAATTCAAATTTTAAGAAAGACATGAAATAACTTGTTAGGAGGGCACTCTCCAAGGTCCCAACAACCAGCTAATCTGAGCAGAGTCGGCAGTAAATGAATAATCTCTGATTTGTTGTCCCAGTGAAACAAGTGAACTTTTTAACAGCATTATTACATTACCTCAGTAAGGACTCGTAAATAACCACATACAACAAACGTTAGAATAATCTGTTTTTCATGTGTCTGAAAGAAAGAAATATTGGCTCATATATTGCATGTTTAAATGACAATTGTCTATCGTTATTGGTCATATATTTGTTGGGCTCTGGTATCAGTCTTTGTCTATGTGTCTGTGCATCATTATAAAAATACCCTGAGACCTATGTTCACTCTATAAAGTGAATTGTGACGAAAGGGTGAGCGCAAGATCTATTTACACCCATTTCTAAAACAACCTTCCTCCTTAAGGTTATGTTCATGTCTATGTGCTTTATCTGACACATATTCCACGCGTTCAGATTATAAAAACATCACAGAAATTGGAGAGACTCATCTCAAAGACTTTTGGATTCATTTGACTGTTGTGGCCAAAGAGACAGCGTTAAAAACATTATTTGCGTTGCACATTTTGATACAGCACAATGTTTCGATGCAGTTATGTAGTGGTATAAAGCAATGAGTGCCTCTGCAGTGTAGTGGTTAGCACATTTGCCTTACATGCAAAACATTCTTGGTTTAAGACTGGGAGGAGATGGTTTAAAATCTGGGCCAAATCAAGCGTGCATCCATCTGCTGTGCAGTCCCTTGGGAAATAAGAGATCAGCAGAAATTCCCAAACATGTTGCTGAGACCCACTTGAATGCACAGTTTGCTGCAATATACAGCCGCAATTTTTAATTCAGTGTGTCACACTTTGCATGCACTCTTTTAATTTTTTCCATAATAACCCTTCAAAAAGAACCTTCTGTCTTCAGCGTGAATCCTAACCCTCAGTGCACAGTTGCCATATGGTGGTGATTAAAGGGGTAGAAATGCCAAAGAAATGACAGCATTAGGTTAATTATAAGAATGGAAACTGGAAACTTTTGTTGTGTGAAGGAAACCACAGCCAATGCAGAGAACTGCACTTCTTCTTTTGATACAAGAAGTGCATCTAAGATGACACAGAGGCTATTTTGTGAGGAGATGAATGTAGATGTGCACTGAAAGTCTGGCTTGGTGTCTGGTGTCAGTTTAACTGTTTTAAAGTTCCCTGAACAGACCTACTGACATGATGACTGACAGGTTGTTCCTTCAGTCAGGTCATCACCCAGTATATACATAACAAGTTCTATATACAGTGACGAGCATGTTTTTGACTGAAGCTTTTATTTTCCACTTTGTGTTCTTCAGGTACATCGAGCTGGCGATCTCTCCTCTTGCCCTCCTTGTCACCGGCTCAAACGTCTCTGCTTCGTCTTCCCTCTCTGTTGTCTGGCCCGCTGATGAACTTGGACACCCACCAAGATTTTCATCTCCCAGATGACCAGTTTGCCTCCCTGAAGCTCCTCAAGCTTCGCCAAGTCACTGGAGAATCTGCAGTTGAACCTTTCTCATCCCCATCTTACAACACACGCAGCAGCTGGCGCCGCTTTGACTTTCGATGCACCGGCGCTGATGCAGCGACGCCTCTTCCTCTCCCGCTAAGCCTCACACCCACAATTGCAAGTTCACCAGGTCATAATGCAGAACAGCTGGCTGCTACCCAGTCCATACACATCCAGAGTGTATCAGAAGAACACAGGCTTACAGATAAAGTGATGAAGCACTCCTTCACTGAAGAGCAGCAGAGCTTGGCAGAGACTCACTCTAGCCCAACAGAGCCAGTGGGGCAAAAGTGTGCTAATGTCTGTAAGGAAACTGTGATTGTGAACTCTCATATTGAACTTCAGACTCTCATGAACTCTGCAGACAGACCAGTCTGCACAGAGAATGATGATGTCATCAATCACCCAGAAAAACTTAAATTACCTGAAAAACACACATATTGTGGTGTGGTCCATGCTTCAGAGGATCTGAGGTGTATAAATCACAGTGAAGAAGATAAAGTTACCACTGAGCTGGTTTCCTTTGAGTCACCTGTAGAGGAACTCTCCTCCAGCAGCTGCGCTGATAAACAAGCATGTAATGAAACAAACCCTCCAGGAGAACCTCTGAAGACTCCAAACAGACTTCCTGAAAATCAGACCAAATCTTCACACGGTGTCATCTCTCAGCTCATGTTGAGTTCCCCTCTGGCTTCAGCACCCTCCCTCTTTATAACCCCACACCTGCCTTCATCCACCCTAAGTACCAGCCCAAAACTACCCTCCCTAGGTCTCACCCCCCACCCTGTCACCTGCAGCCTCCCTCTGACCTCCTCCCCCTCTGCCCCTTGTCTCAACCTGCCTCCACCATACAGCCCTTCCAGACATGTTCTCTCTCCTCCACCCCTGTCTCCCTGTCCCTCCATCACTTACCTCCCTCCTAGCCCCTCTGCTCTCTCTCCATCTGGAGAGATCCACCATTTATCTAAGCCACCAGTTAGGGCCAATCAGCATCACACAGTTGAACTCACTTCTCCCCCGAGTCCCTCCGGCCATCAGCTGGAGGACTCAGCTGGGCAGTTGGACCTGAGAACAGAGGAAACGAAAGAAGAACTTGTAATTAGACACATGCACACATTGAGGGTAAAAAAACTGTTTTATCTGTTGCTGTATAGTTAAAGATTATTATTTAGCTTAAATATAATTTAAGGGTGTGTGCATCTAAAGCATCCGTGACATTGTTCTTGAGTGAGTTACAGTTTTTTGTGTGTGTTCAGGCTGCAGCAGGAGGCATTCTGGTAGATGCTTGCTGTTTTCCTGGATCCTCAGACACTTTGTGTGTAGCAGCAGCAGGAAAGTGGGCAGTGTGCCTTTGGAGTCAAGCTTCAGCATCCGAATGGAAATTAATACACACCTGGACCTTTAGTGAGGTGAGTTTCTTATGGGCCTGCATATCAGAATGACTCTGTGGAAGTTTGAACATTAGCTAGAACTACTTTTTCTTTTTTACTGTTCCACTGATTAACACCTGGTTTCAGTAATCTGCCAGGAGCCCTAGCTATACAATATAAATACATAGTTAAAGATGAGCGTAAAGAATCCACGTATTAGAATAAGTTTCATCTTTGTTGTAGCTCAGTGTTATTGCACAAACAATATAAATTATACATAAATGTGATTAGTAAACTGCAGTTTGAATGTTTGGGAGATGCATAAAATCACATGGCAGTAATTGGTGTTTATTTGCAGCCAGTGATCAGTGTGTTTCATGTCCCGGATGCTGCTGGGCTGATCTGTGTGACTCTGGGTCAGCTGGAAATCAGAGAAGTGAGGTGAATACTAAACCGTAAATGATTATCTCTACCATGTACTGTCATGTAAAAACTAAGTACACCCCTCCTGCTTCCATAGGTATTAAGAGGGTAAGGACCAGCCAGGTGCTACTGATTAACTGCACTTGATTAACTGATCATCGACAAATCAAATTCTACAGGCCTCGATTAAAATGTTGCAGTTCATGACATTACAATTAGAAAAATACAGAAAATGAGTGGTTTGTTTGGAAGGTTTGCCAATAGAAAGGCTCTCAACAAAAGTGGAGATGTTTGGCAACAATACAGCAACATATTTGGAGAAACCCAAACACAGCACATCAGCACAAACAGCTCATACCAGCTGTAAAGCACGGGTGATGATTCTGACTTGCTTTGCAGTCACAGGACCAGTGTACCTTGCAGTCGTTGAGTTGATTAAAGTATTTAAGAATCAAATGTGAGGGAATCTGTCTGACACCTAAAGCGTGTCCCAAATTGGTTTTAACAGCAGGACAATGATTCCAAGTCTAGCAGCAAATCTATAACACAATATCTGAAAAAGAAAAGGATTCAGGTGCAACGATGCCGTCAAAGTCCAGACCTCAGCTTCAACCAAATGCTGGGGCAGGACCTTAAGAGAGCTGTGCTTGCAGACCTAAATGAACTGAAGCAACACTGTAAAAAAGAGTGGACCAAAATCCCTCCACAACGATGTGAGAGACTGACAAAATCATACAGGAAACCATTATTTCAATTTATTCCTGCTAAAGGCGGTTCTACAAGCTGCTGAATCACGGGGTGTGTTTTTGCTTCGCCTGTGCAAATGAGCAGTTTTCATTAAGTTCAGTATAGTTTGTAAAATATTTGTATGTTGTCTGTGTGCACAGAGTGCTGTCATGCTCCAGCCTCATGCAAATATTGCTCTGTGAGGGGATTCTTCAGGCAGTGATTGGTGTGTCCCGGTCCAGAGTGGTGACCACCTCCCACTCAGCCACAGGTTCCACTCTGCAGGTGTTTACGCTGTCAGACTACAGGTAACACATCACAGTTTTCCTCTCCGCTGTCGCCTTTCATTGTGTCGATGTCACAGACTACATCTGCATTTGGGGTCCGAAGCTTACATAGAGTTGTCACGATTCGTGTCTCACTTCTCTTTTTTTCTTTTTCTTTTTCTCTCAGCTCACCAAGCTCTCAGACTCTGGTATCTCCAGGTGTTTGCGTGGGAGCGCTTGCACCAGTTGACGGACTTCCTGATGCTCTCATTGGTACAGATGAGGGCGGACACCTTTTTGTCTGGTAAACATAAATGTGATGATAAAAAGTCTAATTTAAAGATCAAGACTGCTGAATTCTGTTTCGGGTTTCTCTTTGGCTCTTCATTCGTTTCTGATGTTGTTAGAATCAGTTATTCAAACAGAGCTAATGACATCAGTAGGCTTGTGCTCCATCGGGACCACCTGACCAGTCAGTGTGTCAACTGACAACAGATGGGACAAGAGGAAGTTTAAAGACTCATCTGTTTGTTTCTGCTGCCCCCTACAGACAGAAAAAACAGCTTAAATAACACAAAACAAAACGTAATCCTCCTGTCGTTTTGTTTTTGATAGAAAGAAATGTGATTTCAGCAGCAGCTTCATCTTTACCTCGAAGCTGCTCCCGCTTACAGTTAAATTGTTTCTGTTTGTTGTAGGAATCTAAAGACTGGACAGCTGCTGTGCAGAGTCCTCTTTGGAGAGGGTTTTTCTCACACAGCCTGCCTCAGAGGATATTCCTCCTGTGTAAGTAAAAGCAGTAAAAACAAAAAAACCATGCCCCTGTAACGCTGTCATTCTTTACATGATATAAGTCCTTTGCGTGTTTGTGCACAGGGAGTGTTGTTTGTCCTGCTGCAGCATCAGTTTCTAAGCTCTTTAGAAGACGAAGAAAAAGAAGGAAAAATAAAAGATCCTAAGACTGCATTTTTCTCCTTGGTCGCCATTAACCCTCTAAGTGGAAAATCCATCCCCGCTACTCAGCTGTACCCACCGGAAACCTGGGCTGGCAGGTGAGATGAGGAATAGAAGACGAGGTTTGTGTTTCTGCGTCACTTTTCAAACACACTGGCATATTTACATCTGTCACTTTGCTCTACAGGCTGTGTGAAGCCGACGTCAGTGGCTCCGGCGTGGTGGGCCTGAGTCAGAACGGCTGCGCCTGTGTGTGGGAGCTCGGGCACCCGGGGGCTTCGAGGATGGTGTGGGCTCCAGAGAGTGAAGGCTGGCAGCTGGCTCGATGGGGGGGATTAAACACGCTGGTGACTGGACATCACAACGGAGACGTGACTTTATACTGCTACAGTCAGAACTCGCGCTGCTGCTAAAAACGGACTTTTAGACGACTTTTTAATCAAATATAAACATCTTTGTTTCAGTCTGCGTTGACATAAAGACATTGGGGGGTTTCAGCGTCATGGTGGGGCACGGACACGTTCCCTTCATTTGATTTGGTTACTGCTGTAAACTGTATTGCATTTCAGGAATTTACCTTCAGCTTGAGTAAATTTAACATAAAAATCCAAAAACATGAGCTTTCATGTACTGTAAACTGAGCATGTACCATAAACCAGTCGCTGCTGTACAAGCTTTCTAACACGTCACACCCTAGAGCTCCTTTTAGGTCACTGTAACGTCAGACTGGAAATGTGTGTTTTATTACTGCAGCTGTTTTTGACTTGTTTATGTATGTGTATGTTGTATTTGTTATATAGAAAAGAAATCTTACTAAAGTTGGTTTTAAGATTTACATTAAACATTTGTGAATTCTTTATTTTCTGTACATTTTATCTACTTTAAGCCACAACTGTGGCTCAAAACAACAGACCATGTTTTTAAAAAGTATGCAGCGTTGGAAATACGATTACTCGAGTATATTACTGAAATGGATCCTGTAGTAATAAAATTACTAAAGGCCAGAAGTTTACTTACACTCATCATGGACGTGAACGTCGGCTGTCCGTGTTAAACGTCCCCTAGAAAGATGACCAGATCCTTTTTGATAATCATCAGCAAGCTTTTGTCATAATTCTGTCCTGATATTTAATCGTAATTTTTGTCAGAATTGGTGGTGAATTTAAACAAGTTGATCGGGCATGAACCCGGCTTTAAATGTTTGTCGACAAATATTTAAAAGGGGGTTTGGGAACAAGATTTTAGAGGTTTGGTGTTAGCCTGCTTTATCCAATCCAAAACCAGTTTTGATGTGTCCTTTTAAATAATTATTAAAACAGTGAATATTTTTGAGTTTGAGGTGAAACTTAAGAATTTTAAGGCATTTTTCCATCCTCATAATTTCATCCACTTTCTTCAATGCACCAGTAGCACCGGCAGCAAAATAGTCCCAGAGCATGATGCTACCCCCACTGTGCCTGTCAGTTGGTACAGCTGATTACAGTGTTCTGTAGTTTTACTCCCCCAAACTCCTACTCTTGTCACTGTGACCAAATAGTTCAAGCTTTATCTTGTCTGACCATAAAACACGTGGGCTGTCCGTGAGTTCTTTGGACTTTATTTTGAAAAAATCCAAAATAAACTCAAGCTTGTGCACTCTTACTTTTTAAAAAGTCATAACAGATGTATGTTATGAAATGAAAGTTAGAGAAATCATTAAAAGCCCAAAATAACCGTGAGCTTACCAGGTATAAAAGCTATATAATTTAAATTTCATATTATATTATTTACCAGCTACAGGACAGTTAAAAAATAATGCAATACATCCGGTTTGGGGGGGGTTGTTTCAAATTCTTACCCCAAAATATACACTTTCCGGACACTTTAGCCCCTCCCCCTTCACCTTCAGGGCTGCTTTAATTAATCGTAGCAAAGATTACAAAAGGTGCAGGAAACATTCCTTGGAAATCGTGGCCCATGTTGCCATGATAGTATCACACAGATAGTGTAGATTTGTCCATGATGTGAATTTCACCACATCCCAAAAGTGCTCTATTTATAGATCTGGTGACTGTGGAAATGAGTGCAGTAAACTCATTGTCATCTTCAAAAAAGCAGCCAGAGAAGATTTGAACTTTGTGACATGGTGCATTATCCCACTGGAAGCAGCCATCAGAAGATGGGTACACTGTACTCATGATGGATGAACGTGCACAGCAACAATTTGCCTTCTAAATGTTGCAGCAGAAATCGAGACTCATCAGCCATGAAACATTTTTCCCATCTGTTGTCCAAATGTATTGGTTCTTAGCTGACAGGAGTGGCACATGTGGTGTAGTCTTCTGCTGCTGCAGTCCAAGATTCAATGTGTTGTGCTTTCAGAGATGCTCTTCTGCATATTTTTGTTTGTAACACCTTAGCGATGACTATGTGGCAAAATCCCAGCAGATCAGCAGTTTCTGAAATACCCCGAGCCGTCTGTCTGTCACCAACAACCATGGAACATTCAAAGTCACTTAAATTACCTTTCTTCCCTATGCTGATGCTCAGGTTTATGCCTAAATGAAGAGGTTTGCTGCTGGTGATTGGCTGAATAGATGTTTGCATTACCAAGAAGTAAAACAGATGTACCTAACAAAGGGGGAGGTGATTGTTTATTTCCCTTTATGTAATAATGCCACCACAATGTTTCTCCTTATAAATATTATTTAACTGTCTCTGTAGTTACTATTCAATAGTTCTCCCCTAATGAAATATTCAGTTTTTCATTTCCCCTGTAGATTGTTTTCCATTTCATCATTAATAGTTTACTGGACCATGGTCACATTTTTTTCTTTAAGCAAATCTTTACGAGCCACAGTCATAAAAATAGGTGAGTTCCCAGTCAGGTCGTTGGTGACCAGCAGGCAACAGTGGGGTTCAGTTATTAATGAGTTCGACCCTACCGCGTGGCCATTAATTGCTCATAAATTGCCCATAGGTGTGAATCTGAGTGTGAATGGTTGTTTGTCTCTGTGTAGCCCTGTGACCCTGATAAGCAGAAGAGAAATATATATATATATATATATATTTAATACAGTACTTTTGTTCCATACACCGCCACGGTATGTTGAAGCAATCAAGATGTGACTGAAGTTACTGATGTTTAGGAATTACTGACAATATTTTCAGATGCTCCATTTCCACAGACAGTAATAATTGCACAATTAAATAATAAGCGATATCGAAGTCACATGGGGTAGGATGCACTGGCCAGCTAAGCAACACCAAAGGCCTGAAAGAGACAAGTGAAGTGGATGATCACATGATCCTTTTTATGGTTCAAACCAGGGGTCTCAAACAGGGGCCAGAATGGGCCCAGTACAGACTCCAATCCACTGGATGGCTTTGGACAATGTGAAGGGCAACAGAAATTTTGGACTTTTAATTGCACTTCCATAGATTTTTTTTTTAGCTTTTTCTACTGATCAAGATTTCCCCCATAGCCATTCATACCAAACCACAGTAATTAAGTTCCAGATTTCTGTAATTTTACACATTTACTTCAGTTTAAGTCTCATCCTGACAGATTTATTTCAAATACTGCAGCAGCACTTCATTATAATGTAGAAAAAGACAATCTGTTAAAATAATACTTCAGCATTAAGGCATCTCTAGGATTAATGTGTAGTTAAAGTTCAGTACATTGACAGAAAGGACAGTTTCACTGGTCTGATGCAGATGAGATCAAAATGGGTTCTACATCAATGATTTAAAGCATCTCACCAAGTCAGAAAATGAAATTCAAGAGTGTTTAAGTGTGTAATATCAGAGGACACCTGCATTTATATTAAAGGGGGAAAAAGAGAAAGTAGCTTACCTCAACATGTGACCTGAGAAGGGGTGAATCCTGTGCTGGGTGCATGAAAACAGGATATCCGTCCACGATTTCAGTCATACCATGAGTAGAAGTTCAGCCAGTTCTCAGCTGGTGTGGTATTTATTTGTTTTTCCCCCAGTTAACCACCCTGACTTGTAATACTAATCTTTGTTGCTGACAAATATCCAGATTGTACACTACCCCCCCTGAAGACATGAAGTGCCTTGTACAAGAGAATCTTTATTTAAACACAGGTAAAATTAATCCATCTTTACAACATGTCTTCATATTCATCAGTATGTACATGTTTGTACAACTTGTTGAAAATGCCATCTAAAAATAGAATTATAAAAAGTAAAACTAACAGAGAAAGAATGTACATGATGCAGACGTATTAACATGGTCCATTTCTCTACACACGACACAGAAAAAACAAACTAGAGAAGCAGACCAGAGAAGCTTTCGTCCACCCACACAGCTGGCCCGAGTCTCAACCTCCCACCTCACAGTCTGTCCACTCAGCATCGAGTTTGAAAAGCAGGACTTTATGTACAAACAAAAGATGCAGAGGAAACCTCGGAGGACCGTTCCAACTTTAAGTTCAATGTAAACCAAGGGAACATTCACGTTTTCCCGTCTAGACTCATCTGAACACACACACAGTCTGTGCTGTCAGCGGGAACGCAAGCTTCACCGAGAAAGTTACAAGAACAAGAGAGTTTCTATAAACAGGAAGACAATTTTTTAAAAGCGAAAACAGCGGCTGAAAGATGGGAATTTTCCATGTACAACATATATAAGATGAATTGTCACAGTAGGTGTGAAAGTGTTGGCAATAAAAAAGGATTACAACATGACCCATAAAACAGATGAAGACTGAAAGTTCGAGCCCGTCCTGAACTCACGGAGAAGCAGCCGGTGATTAAAGACACTTGGGGACTAATGTGCGGCGGGAGTTGGCTTGCTGTCCAACAGTTTCTCCACCATGAGCTTGGCGTAACGAATGCGGCTCGCCAGCTCCTTACTGCAACCAAACTCCTCCAGAAGAGACAGCTTGTAGGTGCGGAAGTCTCGTTTCTCATCTATGTAGGTCACTGCAGCCATCAGCGGACACAGGATCAGCTTGGTGTGGTCCTGCCAGAGACAAAGTAACAAAAGCATGAATAAAGGATCTGTATATGCCATCACAAGACAGGTAAACCAGTTAAGGACCGTAGGAAGGTGGTGTGGCGTCCTACCTGGAAGAAATTGATCTGAACCGTGCCGTTAGTGAGGTGCAGCACAATGGCGCTTTTGGTTCTGAACCAGAGGGAAAGGTACGGCAGTCGTGCCAGCTCATCTCCTTCCCGACGTGCTATGTTTGCGCCAGCCTTCAGCAGGTGCTCGCTCATGTAATTGCGGAAGTATTTCAGCAATGTTATCTACAAAGAAGAGAGAAACACTGAGTTGAGTATGAAAACGAGGGCGGAGACCATTTAAAACCTCGTCTCATACACAAAACAAAAGGTCTAACTTCTTACCTTCTTGTTGAGAGTGGAAGGGAAAGAGCGCACGCTCATGTAGGATTCAGTTGCAGTCTTGTCGATGTACTGCAGGCTGTCTCCGTCAGCGTACATGATCAGACGGGTGTAGTCGTTAAACAGAACGCCAACGCTGTTGTCACACAGCTGATATCCTGAAATGAAGATGAGAAACTCTTGTTTGAAATATTCATAAACACAAAATGTACTTAGCACAACGCTCAATACTTAAAATAACCAAATAACCTGCATTTAGACCAAAGTGTAAGACGAGGCACCCTACTTGTTAGTTAAGCAACACCTCAGTCAATCTAAGGCCAATTCCTTACAACAACACTTGCTCTGTGGTTTCTTTTGAACTAGCAAACACGTCATCTGTGCTCCGAATTACAGTGAGCGTAATTCCTGCAATTGTTTGCAATAGATATTAACCGATGCATAAAGAGTATAAAAACTGGGACATAGATTCTGGGGTTCAAAAGTGAAGTTTAACCACAAGTCCCTTAAACATGTCTTCTATTTAATGACCACCAGGGGGCGAAAGCCCAAGGTTGCAAAAAGAAATCCAGTCGCATGGCAGTCAAATAAATCCATGTGAAAACCTGCAGCTTTGGCATCACACTAGCTCCACCCGTCTTATACCATCTGATCACTTTTGACTCCAAAATAAAGGAAATCTATATCTCTCTATATCTATATGCTCGCCCCAGCCCACCGATGGAGGCCAATGACTACCAATTTTCACAGTGAAAGTATAAATTCTCTTTAGGGTTCAATATTACACTATTAGTATTAGACAACTTCATAAATGAGCCAATATCACAGTTGTGTTTCCTTTGTTTTGGGGTTTTGTTCTGAACTAGGTGTTCAAGTGCAGATGGATGGATGTGGAGTCTAAGTGTAATACTTACCCAGTCCATATTTATCAGAGTAGTCCACCCATTTGCTGATCCAGAAGATGGGGATGCATGCAGGATCCTCTGCCTCCTCTGTTTATTAAAAGAATTTACATCTCTGTATGAAGCACTGACACGCAGATTATCCAGCTTAATGAAATATGCAGCACAGTCATAAAAAGACAGCACTCACCTTGGCGGACGAATGCCTTCTCAGAAGGCTTGGCAGCAATGATGCTGTTGAGCTGCTGCAGCATGTCTTTGAGGTGGTTCTCCGACGGTTCAACCTCCCTACACACAGATTACACCAGTCAAAACATCCAAATACATAAATGTGTCACAAAAAGCAAACCTGTACTTTATAAATATTTCCATTATTTCAAATTCAGTGGGACAAACATCTCACCGTGGTGCAGGCTCGTCCTTCATCTCCACCTTCTCTGTCCCTACTGGAAACACAAACCCGTATCATTAACATTCCTGCAAAAACTCAAATAATTCATCTCCAATATTTCAGCCTTGCTTTAAGCGTCTGAAGAGTTGGGGCTTCTTTCAACTCTCTTCCTGCTGGGAGGATTACCTTTGTTATTTATAGCTGTCAACGGGCGTCTCTGGCTGAGCTCGGTGGCTGTGGAAGGGGCAATAGAGAATCGCGGGGGCACTGTGAGACAAGTCGTGGGCAGGCGCAAGGGGATGTAGCCGGACGTGAAGAACTCGTCCGCTTGCAGCTCAGCAATGGTGGGTCTCTGGGTGGGATCGGCATGCAGCATCCTTTTGATGAGGGTGGTCGCTGCTGGGTTGATATGCTGCACGAAGACAATTGCCTTTAAGTTGATACGACTTAAACGAAAAAGCATCTTTGTATACAATTTTTTTTCTTTAAAAAAAAAAAAAGAGCATCGTGTTAAACCGCCTCACCCAGGGGATTGTGTAGTTGTTTTTCTTGATGCGGTTGTAGGTCTCCTTCAGACAGGAGGTCTCAAATGGAGGCTTGCCCACCAACAAAGTGTACCTAAGAATTCAGACAAGGAGGAGGTAAAAGTGACTGTGCAGATTTTTGTTTTTTAAACAACTTTTAACTTTCTAATACATCATTAGAAGTATGTCTTGGGAAAATATAAAACCATTAGGACTCATAAGGCTGCATTTTGTAAAAAGACAAAAAACCTATATTAAACAAGCAGATGTGCAAAGCTTGGCATTGGCATCAGAATGGACACTACAAGGTGTGAATGACTCAGTGGCCGTAACACCTCCGTTTCCAGGTGTGCTTGTGTATTCAGACTTACAATATACACCCAAGTGACCAGACATCCACTTCGTAGCTGTGGCCTTTCTTGCAGAGCACTTCAGGAGCTATGTAGTTAGGTGTTCCACACAAGGTCTTCTTCCGCTCACCATCAAACTCAATCTTTGTGGCAAGGCCAAAATCCCCTGTTTTAAAAGAAAAAAAGGGGGACATAACTGTAAAGAGGCACACTTGTGTGCAAAAGTTCATTCTTGAAGTATGAGAAATTACTGACGCAAGGACCTGGGTGTGCCTCATCCTTTTCTTCTAAAACCAGCAGGTTGCTGATATACCCAGTTGACATTTAGAGTCCCTGCCATCATGCTGAGTTGAGCAAATTACCTATCTTGACATCCATGTCGTCGTTGAGGAAGATGTTGCCCAGTTTCAGGTCTCTGTGGATCACTTTGTTGTTGTGCAGGTACTGGATACCCTTGAGCAGCTGAGTCATGTAGTATCGGGCCTCGGGCTCTGTGACAGCCTTACGACGCTTGTGCAGCTCCAGCAGGGACTGAATTGGAGAAGAAAATGATTTTAAACTGGGGCACTGAGACAGTAAAGCAGCAACAAATATCAAGTATATCGGATGGTTACCATGTAGTGTAGAAAGAAAGGATTTTAAAAAGTACTAATGCCATCAAAATACTGAGTTTAGGAATAGTGGCTCATTTGAATTATGTTCAGAGCTCCTGTGGTTTTAAACAGGCCAAGCTTCCTGCACTGTGACGGGAAGAGACCGCCAGGGTAACCGTTGGCCGTCCGCAGTTAACAGAAAGGACACTTTCTCTGCACTCACCCTTCTCCTGCAGATTTCCAGGACGACAAACACAAAATCATCGTCCTCGAAGAACCCGTGGAAGCCCACGACGTTGGGGTGGTTGAGGCTTTGGTGAATGGAGATTTCCGAAGTCATCTTCTCCCTCTGGTGCTGCTTCAGGATCAGCGATTTGGGCACGATCTTTCCGGCGAAAACCTGCTTTGTCTCCACGTCTGTGATTTCGTAGCATTTTGCAAAACCACCTTTTCCGAGGAATCTCCCCCTAGTGTATCGTCTCATGGTGCGTGGGTCGACCAGAACATCTGGGATTTCTTTTAGAGTGGCCGATTTTGGGTCGACGTGCGGCATCGGGTTCGCCGGCTTTGCAACACCAGCGCTCATTTTGGATTAAAGTGCTCTTAGCCGGGAGTAAAAAGAAACGTTTTAAAGCCCCTTTGCAATAGAGTTATTAATGATAAACCCCAAGGAAGAGAGTATTGTTAACCCTACCTTAACCGACGTTAGTTTGGCCTTGGAAGCTAGCGTGCTCCCTGCACTTCTGAATTTAAATCAAAACTAGCTATAATACGCTTTAGACGCGGTTGTTACTTAAACATTTCATTGACAATTAAAACACGGTGCAACTAGACTATAATTATTTTTTTAAAACGAAAATATTGAATAAAGTAATCGCCAGAGTTGTCCGCCGATGGCTGCAGCGTTAACCCGTCCTGCCTTTTGACAACAGTTTCTGCTACAAGTTTAAAATGCTGCCTCGGTCGTTACGGTGCTCTCTGATTGGTCCGCTCGATTTGAATTCTAAGGTATTGCAGCAAAGCATCGTGGGAGATTCAGGCAAAAATAGCCAATCACTAAACGAGTATGTCACATTCCGCAGTGTTATTGGCTGAATCCCTGTTGTTGGTTTCTCCTTGTTTTCTCTAAGCGAGTACTGATGGGAAATGTAGTCGGGGTGGGCTTTAATCGTGACATACATCCGTTTTTTTCCCTTTCTTCTTTTTTTTTTTTACCCAAGTAGATAACGTGGATTTAATGGTCATTTGATTTTTTTTTCTTTTTCTTCTTCTTTTTTTAACTAAAAGCCCGGAATAAATAGTCGTCATCGTGGATTGTTGTAACCGATTTAGTTTAGTCGAGGCAGCAGTCTATAGGCTAATTTATATGAGACTACTCACTGCAATAACCTTTGCTTATTTATAAGCTGACCTCACTAGTTTTCGATAAGTATTGTTTCGTTATTACTCGTGTAATACTACTTTTCGTAATTATCAGTCGTGAGGCTGGCCAGTTTAATTAACTCTAAAGCATAACCAGCTACAACATGTAGACTGTACATTCATGTAAAACACACAACCTATTGTTATTACTGTTTTTAGCCAGTAGGGGGCACTGTCACTCCTATAACTTCCCGAATGCAATATAAAGCTATAACTTCATAGGGTCCCAATATTAACATATGTTGATATCACTACCATAACAAATTGCTGTTGTTGAAGGCTGTAGTTATACAGTGAACCAAAGGACTGAATTTCTTTGAATGGACTGTTCAAAAAGTGTCACCATATTTCCATTAAAACCTTTTCTGGATCAAGTATGATCGAGTGTTAGTCAGTGCAATGTCTGTGTTTCATTAGTTTCATTAAAAACTTTTGTGTACATTCAGGATATATTATAGTTCCACACAATAATTGATGGGATTGTCATTGCAACACCAACTAGACTTAACTTCAGGCGGAGCATTCATGAAAAAGGTTATGTAAATAATTTTTCACTGGAAGTGTAACTATGGAAAGAAGAATGATTAAGAATTGCGTGGAGTGGAAACAAAATTTGTGGCAAACATGGTCCACCTTGAAAGTCATGATAAACCAACCACCCAGGCCTTTGCTTCACCCCAGTCTTGACTCCATGGCTACAGCCTTGCTCTGCGTCATTGCCTTTAATGCCTTTTACTTCTAGCCTGCTGCTTCTACAATTGCCACTAATGCTAGTTCTGGTAAATGACAATTATTATCACACTCAATAAATAAAAATAAGAAAAACTGTATGTTGGCTTTACAAAAACCTTAATTGCTACGAAAGCTGATACACTTTATATATAGTGCTGTAATATTCTCTGAACCCTCCACCCCTGAGGTGCACTGGTGGATCATTCATGCTGTGTGTGTGTGTGTGTGTGTGTGTGTGTGTGTGTGTGTGTGTGTGTGTGTGTGTGTGTGTGTGTGTGTGTGTGTGTGTGTGTGTGTGTGTGTGTGGTTACTGTAAATCTATGCTAAGCTGTCATGAGTGTTCATCTCAGGCCTGATGAAACATTTCTGTTGTGATGGAAATAGTCTCTAGCATCACAGCCTCCGTCCATAGTGCACTCAGTTGTTTCTCAAGAATGAAAATAATGGGATTCATCTTCATCCAAGACAAACACACATGGCATGTGTGTTTGTCTTGTGATTTCTCTTAATCACATCATTGTCACCCATCTGTTTATATGTATTTTGAATCATTGTGCTTTTATTTATTCTGTATTTTTATCATCTTGTTTCATAAGATGTGTATATTGGTTTTCTTTTTTATTGATCTGTTCCTTATCTAAATGACTGAGAAGCCTGTCCAAGAGCACAGGTGTTCTTTTATTCTTGCCACGTGCAGCTGACAAATAAAGTAATTCAAACTTTAATTTTCATGTTGTTCACTCTTCTTGGTAAAAGATAAACAAAAGCTTTTAATCCAACAGTGTGACATTTTTGATGTGTAATGATGCAGATTCATCCTTGTCAGGAGCCTCTGTTCTTTAGCCCTTGTGTGCTGCATGAGCCTCTGCTCCTCATTCATATTAATGCTTTTGTGGCAGACACGATTTTTTTTTTAGAAAGTTTCCAGAAAGAGCCAGGCTGCCTTCACAAGATCATTTATCCATTAATTTATTCATTCACTTATTTATTGACAAAAAAGAAGTTTATAAATGTTCTAAGTGGGGACCTCACAAAAGTGCTTTTTCTCATAAAAGCTCTCTGGGCTCTATCACTGAAAAAAAAAGGCCATGTTGGATTTACTTGATTCAATAGTGGACATTGGTTGCACACAAATGTTTTGCTTTGGCAGAAACTTAAACAACTGAGTTAAATCAACTTTTTCATAATCAATAAACATCGGCATTTTGTGTTCATAAAACGCGATTGAAACATGTTCAGATGAAGTAAGTTGAGCTCTTGGAATATTTTAATCCTTCAGTTTTGTCATTTTATTTCAACACTATTCAATAACTTTTATCCCAATACTATTGGTCACTTAAATACTACATGCTGTCTTCATATTACATAATGTTCAACAACGGGCAGGGATAGCTCAGTAGGTAGAGTGGTGGCCCCATGATCGGAAGGTCGGGGGTTCGACTCCACTGAGCAAGGTACCATCCCTACACACTGCTCCCCGGGCGCTGCACTGGTGGCTGCCCACTGCTTCACTGGGTGAATGGGTTAAATGCAGAGGAACTATTTCCCTATGGGGACTAACACGCACACTTTACTTTTTACAAGGTCTAGATCCTGGTTACCATAAAAATTGAATAGGTCTTCAACAACTACCATCCTTCTATCTTTATCCTGGTTGCAGGGGGGTTGGGAAATAACCCTGAAGTGATAGGTTACAAGGCAGGGTACACCCTGGACAGCTGACTAGTCTATCACATAGAAACAAACAACCATTTACACTTACATTCACAGGTAATTTAGAATCACCAGTTAACCCTAACTCTAACAACTGCATGACTTTTAACTGCGGGAGGAAACCAGAATACCCAGAGAGAAACCTGCAAACTAGCCAGAATGTGGGTTTGAACACAGGACCTTCTTACTGTGAAGCAACAGCACTAACCACCATGCCAACAACCCAGCAAATGTAGGAAAGCTATGATTTCCTGTATTTGATGCAGAATTTTTTTGTTTTTGTAATAATCCACAATAAATAGCAATAGCATGCACGTGGTGTGTGTGTAGTTGTCTGCCTCTTACAACTCCAGTGATTTTCCTGCAGTTTGAAATCTTGTGCGATCTTGTGAATTCCATGAGTTCAGCAACTAAGCACTCTTACTAGATTGTATCATGTAATGTCAACAAGAACAAATTAAGTTGTTGAATTTCGTACAGATTCTTCATGATTTAATTACGTTCATATAGAAACATGAAATTATTGTGTTTAAATTACAAGTTGGACTTTTTTAATGTAACAACCACCCAATTTACTTTTTTTGGTATACTAAAAAACAGTAGAGGTGGCTGCTCGACTTGACTGAGATGGATGCCTTCCTGAAACCACGATCTAAAGAGCGCGAGTCTGAAACCCGTGCAGTGTCGCGGGATTTAACATTGATATATTATTGACTTACTTCACTTGAACATGATATGAACAATTTAATCTAGCCTCTCTGCATATCATGTAGTTTCTACACTATGCAGTTAAAGTTAACTTTAAAGCATGAGGCACTTGTGTTAAATACACGCAAGATGCTTATGTAAATCCAGGAGCTGGCCAATCCCTTTTTTTCAGTGTACTCTATTGTTTCAACACTCATCCGGGAGCGGGACTGTAGCAGTCTACTGGCAAGAGAGGTGCTGAAAGGAGGAAAAAGAGGAGACCACCAAACAGACAAAGGGAATGAGAGGAGAAAAAGAACAGGTGTGTGTGCTTTGATGGTTACTTTAACCATCACATTATGAGATTTCTGATTATTGAAGAAAGAAAAAAGCTCTAGGGCCCATCAGACACTTGTTCACATTGGTGTTTAACTCTATGATCCACGCATAGACAGTCTCGTTTGAGATGTGCCAAGACCAGTGGAAGGTTTACAAATGAAGCACCGGACACATTTTACAACAAAGTTATTTTACTGACACCATATAAAAATGTACACACAAAACAGGACTCAAATAAAGTGCATCATCCCGTTTGCTCCCCTTAAACTATGAGCATTACAGGCCCCGCTGGCTTTCAGACACATTAAAGTGACCCGAGGAGCCGTCACCCGTGAACAGGTGTTAAACTGCAACACGCTCCAAAGCGTAACATTTTAGAGTGAGAACGGGCTCGAAACTGAGCAGGCGCAGTCCAGCTGCAGCGGTTTCTACGACAGAACACAGCTGTTGTGCTTCTTCGGCGAGGGTCTCTTCCTAGCTCGGGGCCTAGGCACGGTGTCTCTGCGTGTCCACGCCGCGGGGCTCAGTCGTGGCGGCAGGTTCACCTGTTGCAGCAGCGAGCTGAACACCCCGACCGCGTTTCTGCCCGTGCTCGCGGACGCCTCCACGAAGTCTGCGCCCCACTCAGCCTCCACCGTGGCCATGGCGTCACAGGCAACCGGCGCTCGACCTTCGCTCTCGGTCAGATCCGCTTTGCTGCGGACCACGGTGATGGGCACGCTCCTGCCGCCGCCGCGCAGCTCCAGAATCTCGGCGCGCAGTCGACGCACCTCCTCGAAGGAGTCGGGCTCGTCTGCCGCGTACACCAGGGCGAAGGCGTCGCTGTGTCGGATGCAGAGCTCCCTCATAGCCGGGAACGAGTAGCTGCCGCTCGTGTCCAGTATCTCCAGCCGCATCTTCTCCTCAGAGCCCGCGGTGTCATACTCGAGCACGTGAAGCTCCTCGACAGTGCGCGTGTACTTGTGCTCGAATCCGTCGTGGAGGAATCGGTGGATGAGCGCGGTCTTGCCAACCCCCGCTGCTCCCAGGAATACAAGCCGGACCGTGTTGGGACGCCCTGACGGAGACATCCCGACGATCCCGGCGCACGTGCAGCTTTATGCAGCTCCATGCAGCCAGGCTATTTATAGGCTGCTCCACCGATACGACCCCACCCGGTCGTTCTCCGCTCAAAATCGCTCAAGTTCAGACTCTGAAAACCACGGAGCACACCCGATTTGGCAGCATGGAAACATAAATGATTTATGGATTTAATGTCTTTTCAGCGCTTATGTCAACATGTGTGAAAGAGTCGAACACGTGCGTTTGTTTGCAGCGTTTGTGAGTCATGGAACTCAATGCCAGTGTATTTCACAGGAACCCGGATATCATAAATCATTTCCACAGTTTACAACAGTGTGCATACAATAACAAGCTTCTGTCGAAGCTTTGTAGTTAATTTACAACCCATGGTTAGCCCTTTTACATCCCACCATTGCGTTTGCTTATTTACTGCAATGATCCTAATCCCCCCCCCCCCCCTTTTTTTTATTTTTTATTAATGGAACAATGGGGATGCTATACCTTTCTGAATCCTCATCGTAAAATTTAATTCTTGCAGCACTCTACTTCCCACCAGCAGAAATACAGCTCTGGCGGTGAGCAAGAACCCCCACCTGCTGATCAAACCCTGTGTTTGCAAAGGGTGGCCAATCAGAAGAAAGCTGGCTAAAAAAAACAGCTAGGAGGGAGCTGCAACTTGTTACTTGACAGAGGATGAATTAAGGGACTGCTACAAGGCCCAGTATAAAATAAATCATGATTCTGAACTGCGAAGAAGTTATTTTGATTTTCCTATCTAAAAGAAGCATGTAAGTCCCATTTCAGGTTCAGTGGTCAAACTTGAGACTTAACCACAGTGAGTCTGTCACCAGTAAATCTTCCCCTTCCCAACTAAATGTGTGCACCGTCTTCTGCTCTGTGATTACACCTTTGCTTTTGAATTATTGGCTCATTTCTCTCATTCCTTTGACTCAACATTTCCACCCACACCTGAATTTGTTATTGTGGTCACAACCTGAAGTCTGGTGGTAATAAAAAAAAAAAAAAAAACAGTCATACATGCTCGCAAACAAGGTCCTGTCACGTGCAGTTATGTTTACACCATGTGTGGAAGGTTTCTTTTTAATGACAGTCCTGCCACAAAGACCCATTGTTTGATGCAAATACACATGCTCTATAATCTGATGATTAAAGCGCACTACCTGTAATTAAAAGCGCTGCTGGCCTTCCAAAAGAAATTTGGAAAGCATCAGGCTGCCCAGTGGTAACTGGCTGTGCGGACCTACCAGCACCACCCTGAAGAAGCTGTCAGTGGTGTGATGATGCGAACACATTGACCGCACAGCAGGTGGCTGGCATGAGTAGAATTTATGTGATGCAAGTAATGGGGTTTAGAAAACTGTACTCGCTAAATTTTTCTTATGAAGCGTGTAATTACTGTCACGAAGTCATGGGCGTAACATTGCTGAACATTGCTGAACATTGGGGGGTCAAGATCTCTGTCTAAATAAATAAAAAAATCTGGGTAAATTCACAGATGATTAAACATGCAACTATTCTGCTGGTAATAACTGAAATGAGTAAAGAAAATCAACAGCCTATTTATGCAAGATAATTCATAATTTTATTGGGGGGTCATAACCCCCCTAACTCCCCCTGGAAATTACGCCCCTGCACGAAGTACAGAACTAAATTCTCTGTGTCTCGCTGACCAACTCTGTCTGGCGGGACGTGGCTATCACTTGGTAAATAGGTACTGTGATAGCTTGTCATTGTGCGCGTGTATTTGGGTGAGTGCATTTGCGTCTCTTATCTGTACCCTTGAAGAAGTGTATGCAGTAATATAAAGGAGCAAATAAGATGGGAACAAACTGTAAAAACAGAACAAGCCAACCTTGAAACTGACCTGAGGCCTGCTGGAACTCTCGTATAAGTGGTTGCAGCTTTAAGGGGGGGTTCTAAGTGCTTTGGGTCATTCCAGAATCTGGGTAAATCCATATGGTAGCTGCGAGGTGTGAAACACAAATTACCGGTAATACAACAATTTAGAACAACAAAAAAAAGTAGTGTGAAATTTCTTTTACACACTTGGCTTTTGTGCATTAAAACATTTTCAGATTGAAATCAGCAATGGCTTCACTGAAACATATTCCAGAAAGCTGGAAACACTTATTACCCTTCTGTCTATCCATTTTCTTCTGCTTATTTAAGTCAGGGCTGTGGGAAGGAGCTGGAGCCTATCCCAGCTGCCGTGGGCTGAGACACTGGGTAGACTCTGAACAGGTCACCAGTCTGTCATAGGGCTAAGACATAGAAACACACAACCATTCACACCTATGGGAAATTTTAAATCACCAATTAACATAATTCCTCACAGAAAGGCTGCAGCCAGGTGATGGATATGAACCCAGGACCTTTGGATTGTGAGACAATGCACCAGAATACTGCTCCACATACTCACCTAAAATATAAATATAAATGTTGCCAGGGCAATATTTGCCTTAAAGCACAGTTATAATAATCATTTATCTTAATTAATAATATTAATTATAATAATATTTATCTTAATTAATAATATTAATTAAGGATATAGTTTAAGCTAGGAATAACAGAAGTGCCCATATACTTTGGTGATAAAGTGAAAATCAGGTTTAAAGCATTTTTAAATGATGTACACTAGATGGCAGCAGTAGACACATTAAAAAAGCATTGAGACAGTTGGAGTTGCAATTAAAAACTGGGAAGTTGCTGCTGTTGCAAGTATGTGATCTGTGCAGAAGTAACAGCAAAGAGTCATCGATATGTTACACAGGAATCATGGGTATAAATAATGAAATCGGCTTCATATCTTACAGTAGCTTACCCTTAAACAAAGTCTGTCCTGTCTCAGTCAGAGAGGCACATTAAAAGAAAACGTTTTCATGCAGTTTAGATGATTCTGAAGTGTGTCAACTGTGGGCTTCTTCAAAACACTAGCATCTGCTGCAGTTCTCTGATATATGTGTACATGTTTAGACATCCTTGTGAGGACAGAAAATTGCAATGCTACTGTACATGTGGGGACCAACAGTCACCTCTCCCCACGAGTTTGAAGGCATGTTTGAGGCTCAAACTGTGGTTTTAGTGTCAGGGTTACAATTAGGTTATAGTTAGATTTAGGCTAAGGGTTAGGGTTAGGCATTCATTTTTGATGGTTAGGGTAAGAGGCTGGGGAAGGCATTATGTCACTTAGATGTCCTCATTAAGACATGAACATGAGTGAGTGTGTATTTTATTATGGTTATGGTTTTTTACTTCAAGAATCATAAAAGATTTAACGTCCTTTTATGAGTTTGCATAAAGGGACACTGCTGCTAGACATAGTGTATGAGAACACTGTCATTGTGAGTGTGGTACATTCTAGCATTAGCATGTTACTCAAGAGTTCTCCCACTGGTATGACTATAGACACATTACATAATTTATCCTAAAAAAAGAATATATATATATAAAAATAAAATAAAAAAACAACTGTTCTTACAGTTTTCTCAGGATGGTAAAACGCTGTCCCATTTCACTTTGAGGAGTTTCTTTATCACGTTTATTGCCCAGGAGAAAGAAAACCTCATTCCTGCTTTGTCTTCACTTCTGTTCATTGCTCTGTTCCTCCGCTCCAGTGCCATGTGAGCTTTTTTCTGGCAGGAGGATTTGGCTCAAACCCGACATGTGCTTTCTCTTAAAGACTTTATGCACACAGACTGAAAAAGGCATGGGAGGTTATCATATTACCTTGAGCACAGTGGACGCTCCAATCCATTTAATAAGCACTCAGGCTTTTAATTTCCACAGTCCTCATGTGAGTGTGTCAGAAACTGTGTTTGTAGTTACACAGGGCGGTTCTGTTTTGGTTATTACAAGGTTTGCTGGGATTATTCAGCAATGTGTGTTCCATCTTTCAACAGTCATCTTCCTAAAGCCTCGCTCCTGCATTACTTGTTGCCATGGCAACACGCAGAGACCCTGCAGTGAAAGATGAAGGATGATCGTTCGTCTGCTTTTGCGTGTATTCAAACACGTAAGTTTTGCACCCATTATAGCGTTCAAGAGTTGAGATTTGGTCTGCAGAAGAGAGAAAGTGGAGTAGGTTACCTCGTTCTTGAGCTCGGCTGGCTTTCTCCTCTACCGTTTTGGCTCAGTGCACTCTCAGGGGGACGTGATGCAGGCTCTGTCTTCCTTCTCCCACACACAACAGCATTTGCTAAATAGCCTCATCAGAACAAGATGGTTGGAGGAAAAAATCTATGAAAAGAATAATAATGTAGGTCCACCTTCTTTTCTGTTTAGGTGTAACATGAAGAAACATGTGACCCAAATGCTGAGCTCAGTTGTTGCACAGACAGATCAGCTGAGCCCTGTTATTGATCCATATGCACAATTTAATAACAATAAAAACAGCATTATTAAGTACTATCAGGTTTATCTTTTTCACTATGTGCATTTTGTTCAAGCTGTCATCTCTCGACTCGAGCTGTTCAGTTTTAAAGTTACATCTATCAAGCGGATTCCTGTAAAGGGGCAGGATGACTTCTTGCTCCCAGAGTAGCTATCTTACCTAATCATGTGATCTGCAATATTGCTCTCACTTCCTTTTTCGGACTTGTTTTTATGGGATCAATTCAGTTATATTACGGGCAAGATTAGACCAGAGGCAGGGAACTTGTGAGGCTGTACTTTGAGCATGCTCAAAATGAAATTGTAAGCACACTACCATTTTGCAGCAGCAGAGCCAAGGGCTGGCTATATACACCTTATAAAATGTCTTGTCACTGCACACAATCATCATGATTGGAATATGACTGAAATGATCCTATAAAAACCAGAACAAGGAAGTGAGTGATTAGGCAAGACAGCTGCTCTGGCAGCAAGAAATCGCAGGTGCAAGCTTAACACTGAATAACTTACAAGTTATTGTAAGCACATTGTAAGAACTTTGGATTGAAAGGTCGTCAGGCAGTGAGGAAGCATGTGGTTTCACACATCACATCCAGTTTAAATAACTCTGAAAAGTGATTTGTGCCCAAGGCTTCATAAGGAGATATCACTAACCCTTTCATCAAGGTTCACCACTTATAACTTTTATACTGTCCCTGTTTCTACAGTTATTGTTCCCATCAATCCTCTTCCGCTTATCCTTATCAGGGTCACATACAACCAACAATTTAAACTGCCATTAAAGAATTTAGTGTTGCATTGAAAAAGTTATTATAGGAGTTCTCATGGTGTAGTCCTGCCCAAACAAGCAAGGAATAAAGATATTTTGGCCTACATCAGTTTGCCCCACATAAAATAAATGAATGTCATATCAGTTTCTGTAACACTCTAATTGGCTGTAGATGGAAGCAGATGAACATGTAGATGGAAGTTAGTGTGAATCTTTAGAAATAATCCCTCAAACCCACAAATGCCCTCTCTTTGTGGAGCTAACCCTTTCAAGTAAAATCAACCAAGAGAAAAACAAGACGATCCACTGTTGAGAAGGTAAACTTTATTGGACTTTTCACTTGATTGAAATGTACGAGCATGAAAGGGAAAAGACAGAGTACTCTATGAAGGGCACAGCCAGAGAGATGACTCCACCATTGTGTTTACACACCAGCAGCAGCAGCACACAATCCAAGGCGGGCACTTCATCACCACAAACATGTGCTTTTAACGTAGTTCAAAAAGGACGCTGTAATATTGTGCTCATTTTTGGGCGCTGTGTTAGAACAGCTGGAATTAATGCATTTTTATTTATATGCATTTGTGTGCGTTTGAGTGCGTTGTGTGTCATTATTGTGCTAAGGCGACTCCTTCACTCGGTGAGTGAGTTTCGAAGCTCCTTTCAAACTGTTTTGATTTTATTCACCAAGAGTGTACAGGCAAAAAAAGACACATCTGCCAGCCCCTGGCTCTGTGTTTCCCATGGTTGCTATGGTTTCAATAATTGAGTGACAAAAAAAGAGCAGTATTTACAGCAGACGCGTGTAAATCAGTAACATTCCTTCATCTGATGAGCATTATGCGTTACACTTTGAACGAGAATAGGAGATGTAAGCAGCGTATAGAGGCAGCAGGACAATTAGCAGGAGAAGGTTAGATACTGCGAGTTATGGGTTATAGTATTCAACACGTTCATTTACACCAGTAGTTACCACAGATAGGCACAACTTATAACAATAACTGTCCTGACGGTTATTAGGTACGGCATGTGTAAAGTTTAACTGGGAGTGAAACAAATACTGTGCAATCACACTACAATGCATTCAGTTAACAGCAAGTCGTTGTAAATCCAAGCCTCCAGTACAAAGACCAGTAAGATGAGATCATTACTGAGAAATTTTTAAAAAACAACAAAAACAAAACACCTTTAGCACTTTGGTTCCTCTCGTCAGCGTCATTTTTCCGCCACCCATCCAAACAAATTCAGAACTGCGCACACGCACACAGGCACGCACACATATGCAAAAGAAAGAAAGAACTGCTACCTACACTAACTACCTCTAGTTTGAAGCATAGTGGAGAAGTCCAGCTATGCTTTCTCAATATTCCCAGAGGGTGGCGCTCTCCAGGGAGTCTGCACTCGCCTTGAGCCCTCCAGCGTGATCCCCTTTGAGATACTTCCCCCTCAGAGTACGAATGGCCATCTTGTTGAGGTCACAGAACTCGAGCAGGAACTGGACAGGCGATGAGTCGCCGCACACAATGGCTGTGCCATCTCCAAAACACCAGTACTTCCCCTGGGAGTCTGGACAAACAACACACTTAATGAGGCTCCGCAGACACACAGTACACATATATAAGTATATCAATTTTATCAATTTAGTTTAGGAATTCAAGGAAAAGATATGTGACATAATTTTATTTAAATGTTTAAAATACTTTGGGATCAGAATTTGCTGGCCAACAATACAATACAAGATGAAAAATAATGCATCATACTGGCTCCCTGTCAAGCCTGAGTATGATGGTTCAAATGGGAGATGGCCCCGGGTGAGTGATCCATACAGCTATAATGGCTTTCCCATTAGATGCTTAAATATTGACTTTCCCTTAAGCAGGGTGGGGTTGAAGAGGGTTGGGTTGTGGAGAACACTATTTTAAACACCATGGCAAACATCACCACATTCATTAGAAAATCAAATCAAAGCCACGAGACAAGAAAATAGAAGCATTGTTTATTGAACGATCTGAATCTGATACAGGCTCTTTTGCTACAGAGGTTTCAGTCAGCTTCTTTGTCTCATTCTAGCACAACTGCTGTGTTGTGTAGGTAGCTTCAGTTATATTAAGTATATCTATGACAAAACACTAAATATAACTGCACATTTCTTGTTATCCACATTAGACCCGGCTCCCTGGAAAGTATTCAAATGCATTAACTAGTCTCACATAAGTCACGTTCTGTGACTTCTAGTAAGAAAAAAACAGTATGACCTGCCAAAACAACACATTGCATCTAAGTGACACACAATTTTATTGTTCTATTCAAACAGTTACCCACCTTTGAAGGAGTAAGCACCATTGTGGAACTCCAGCTGAAAAACATCGTAGGATGCTCGGTTGGAGTCTAGGGTTGCCGTTCCAGCTTTTCGAGCCCCGATGAACCCGTGCTCCCCGCGGAGGACGATGATTGGACGGTTGATGAGCTTCATCAGGAACTGTTCGGCCTCCCCTGAAGTGAAAAAAGATTAAGGTTGGACCAAACTACTCTGTGGCTTGTTTCATAAAAGCACCTTACGCGGGTATATGGGGGCATTAGAGGACGTGGCATAGGTAACTCGAACATCTGCGCAGGCACCATCAATGCTGAACCATAACATCTTTTTTTCACACATATCACATTTAATATGTTGATATGTGCATCAAAGCTTTTTTTTGGTGAAAACGTTGTATTTGGGAATGTAAGGAGCATGGCTGACCTGCGCTGTCAATGGTAGCAGCCAGCTGCCCGTTCTTCTTAGCAGTCACATACTTGCCATTGGCTGCACGGATACACACACGGCCGTCACGCCACTCCAATTCAAAGTAACTGTTGGCAGACCTGAAACACACCCACACAATAAACAAGCCAGTTATTCCACTGAATGTTGGTTATGCATGAAATAAAATGGGTGTTAACCAACATTCAACATTATATGGTGTGTGCGTATGTGTGTTGTTACTTGGTGGAGGCAGTGCACTGCAGTCCTCCGGTAGCTGTGAGTGTCCAGTATTTTCCAGCAGCGGTCCTGAAAGCACACTTCCTGTCCTCACGGCTCATCTCCAGCTGAAAGACTTCCTGGTCCCCTTCCTCATCCTGATTGGCTGACAAATCCATGCCTAGAAAAGTGGGGCAGACTGCTGTCAGCTTTCCTTCTTGTCTCTGGATGTCTGAAACTTTCAAACCCTTAAATTTATGAACTTTCTCCCGAGAGACTCTTAAAGCCAGAGGATGTCTCAAACTCACAAAGATCTGGGCCTTACTGCACCCATTCAGTGGATTCACCAGTCCTGAATGGGACTAGATAAAAGAAGAAGAAGTAGATGTGGTCATGTGAGCAGAGTAACGATAAAGTAGAAAGTTTTTCCTCATCATTAAATGTTTCATTGATCAGTTAGAATTCTAATGTGTCGAGAACATCTCTGCTTATGATCCATTTGTCAGCCTGCTGACTCAAAACACGTACACTCCAACTATATGCTAAAGATTTGAAACTCAAAAGCAAACCATTCAAATCAAGTGCTGTGTAAAAACAAATGTGTGTGTTACATAGCCATATGTTAACACGCCTTGATCCAGAGCTGATCCAGTCAGCTGTTCCATGCAGAATTGTCTGCTGCTGATCAGGGGGATGACCACTGAGTTGGAGCCATGTTTGAGGTCAAATGACAAGTGCCCCTTAAATGTTCCCCACTTTAAGCTGTAATTCGTTTCACTTCATCTGCAAGGGGAAATAGCTACTTGAGTTCACCCCCAATCTGCTGTTTTTTTCTCCCTTTTTCTTTGTTTTTTACTGGACAACTATATTAAAGTGAATTAATTGTTTTTAAAAAGGCAGCCATCTGCAAATATAGGCTCTGAGACTAAAACCAAAACAATGAGCTAAATTGTAGAGCTGAAAAATAATTGTGAGTTCATCAAAACAAGAAAGAGTTCACCCATAAATCAAATCATGAATTAAATACATGTGCTGTAATGATATTTGTCTAAGCTTTTTTGGTGTGAGTTGCCAGTTTTGCAGATATAAGCGGTTTTCCTACAATATAATGGAACTAAATGGCACATAAAATTGCATTTTAAAAATTCAACTGCAATGTATTTTACATAAATCATGACATGGTTGCTCAGAACAAATCCACCAACCTTGTAATGAACAATTACATGAAGGGACTGGTATTCCACCATATCCCTCCATAGAGGGAATCGTGTTCTTACATATGAGGAGATGTTAGTGAGACCGTGATCAGATTTAATGTATTTGGATATTAAGTTTAAACCAAGCATGAAAATGGAGAAGAGATGTGATTCAAGTAACAGTTTACAGAGAAGATAAATTACAGAGAAACAGCAGTTCTCTAGGCAAAAATGCCTTGTTGATGTCAGAGTTCAGAGAAGAATGGTCAGACTGCTTCAAGCTGATAGGACAGCAACAGGAAGGCAACCTCTGGACTGTACAGCATAGAAGATCTCACTGAGTGCCAGTCTTGTCAGCTAAGAACAGGAAACTGAGGCTACAATTTACAGAAGCTTACCAAACCTGGACAACAAAAGACTGGAAAAAGCTTTTCTTACTCTGTTGAGTTTCAATTTCTGCTGCAACATTTGGATAATTGGTTCAGGATTTGATATAAACAACATGAAAACATGGATCTATTTTACTGTATATTACTGGCTCAGGCTGGTGGTGTAATGGTGTGGTGGATATTTTCTTGTCATACTTTGGGCCCCTCAGTACCAACTGACCATTGTTTGAACACCATAGCCTACCTGAGTATTGTCGCTGACCATGTCCATCCCTTTGTGGCCGCAGCATACCACACCACGTCACAAAGCTTAAATCATCTTAAACCGGTACATGGAAACAAATTCACTGTACTCAAATAGCCTCCACAGTCATCCAGTAGAGCACCTTTGGGATGTGGTGAAATGGCAGAGCCCCATCATCTCTGCAACCCACATTGAGACAACATATTTTGAATACCAGAAGAAGAAACGTGTTAATATGTTTGAATATGAATTTAGCGCGAGTTTAACACATCTATTGATAGGGAAAATGGTTCCAGACAAAGAGCAAAAAGATTTGACCAGTAGATTTCTTACAAAGACACGAAACTGGACTCAGCCTCGCATTACATAAAACCAGTCCACCTTGGAAGAGTTGAGAGAGTAAAAATGTCTCTGTCCTCATTACTGACACCCAAGCTGCCAGTTAACAAAATGCTTGTGCAATGCCCATATTGAGCCCACTGAACCATTAGTGGTTTGTACAAATGCAGCAGCACTGTTATTTCTTTAACAAAGAAAGGAAATTGTGATGAATTATAAGTCCAAGTCCCCTGGTCCTGCTTTCCATCAGCCTTTCAATTATGGTCACAATTTAGGTCACAAGTCACTGCCTTACATACACTGACCTCATTCAAGCAAACCATCCTCTATTTCCCTTGGTATGCTCTCTGTCTGTCTCACACTCACTCACACACTGATAAATCCCCGCTAATGTTGTGCACAGAATCAATTAGAGACCGGGAGGCAACGAGACAATGAGGTTGCATGTGGGATAAAGACCTGTGTAAGGCACACCTCGCTCTTTGTGGCCCGCGTTCTCTGCCTCTCCACCATTTTCCCATTGTCTCCAAAGCAAATCTGCCCTCGTTTTCTGTCTGTTCTGAGATAAAGAACGATGCACAGCTGCAGACTGAAGCTGACCCGGGGCCAGCAACCACAGAGCAGGGGTAGAATTACTGCAGGAAAAATGTTAAACTGGCAGGGACTGCCCCCCGCCCCCCAACAACTACAAAAAAAAAGCGGAGGGGAGGGGGGCGATAATGAAAAACACATGGTGTGGGAGGAAAATGAGCTAACGGGGGTCTCTAATTCTGCTCTACTTTTTCATGCAGACACGCAACAGCTGCCTCCTGCTGTGTCCAGCTATGCGGTGACCTCACGGTGAAACTGCATTTCTTTTACTTGGTGTCTCTTGGGTCAGTGCAGCTGTACAGCCTCACCTTGCCTTGTGGAGACGTTTCTCTCGTTGCCTGCAGTCAGCACGACCTGCGCGTGGCTGCGCTCCAGGCCGAACTGTTCATCCTTTCCCACCCGGGTGCTCCTCCCAGACTTCATAGTGCCGGTGGGGCCTACGGGGGCCAGGTAGCGACCGTTACAGTCGCGGAATGCCACTTTCCCGGAGTGGAACTCGAGCATGTAGCCGGTATCCTTGTCCGTTGCGGTGGACAGGTTGCCGTCGTTGCGCAAAAACCGGTTGTCAGAAGTCTCGAGGTGGTAGCGCTGATCGCGGTACACCAGGGTCACAAGCGAGTCGACCCCCCAGGGGACATCCCGATCTATTGACACCTCCTGCCGGGCGCTCAGGTGGGCGAAGCGCTTGCGGGCGAAGCTGTAGAGGTTGACCTGCGGGTGCACGGCCAGGTGCATGCTCCATCTCTCCGCCGGCGAGGCGGTCTGCGCAAAGCAGGTGATCCGGTCCTCGCTGCCGCCGAGGAAGCGGCCGTAGGGCTCGGACTGCAACGACCACCGCCCGTCCTCGTGCACCGTTATGACGAAGCGGCAGTCCCGCTCGCGCGTCTCGCTGTCCGCGGTAACGTTGCCGTCTTTGTCCGTGGCGAGGTAGCGGCCCAGGTGGGACAGGAGGAACACGGCGCTGTCGTCTTCCCCTGTCTGCTCCAGGGTCCACGTCTGCTTCTTCTTCAGGCTGCTGGCCGAGGCGTTGATTTTGAAGCCGAATGTTTCCGCAGTCAGATACTTGCCCTCGCTGTTGATGAGGCCCAGAGGGATCTGCAGCAGGTCCCCGTCGGCGCCGTTTGAGGACATGATTGCAGCTTGACAAGAGGAGCAAAGAAAGGAGATGCTGGTCTTATAGAGAGGGATAGACAGACGGACAGAGGGAGGGAGAAAGACTGTGGGGGTGTTTGAAGGAGAGAGAGAGCTGCTGCTGATGGTGCTGATGGTGATCAGTGTCCCCTAACTGGGTAAAAATCCGGACTGGCTCGCTGGAGCTGCAGGAGTTGCAAGCTTGTGAGTTGTTTTTTTTTCCAAGGCAGTACACGCCCCAGATACAGGCAGAGGAGCTGGAGGGAGATGACTGCAATTTTGACAAACCACTCCACCCCTGCACTGATCTTCACATAGCCCCACACATATAACCAGTATCATCCACACCATCAGCACTAACTTTTCCATTGCTCCTGGAGAACTCTGTGGATTCACCACCTAACAGATTTGGTATGTTTGTGCTGGAAAGAGGCAGAAAAAGGCCATTTTCTGACAATGTCAGCATACAGAAGGCCATGTGCTGGGATCTCTTATGAGTCAAATGTCCCCTCTGAATCTGATGTGGGGTAGTTTGTAGTTTAATGTTCTCTTCCCCCTGTAGTTTTCACAAAATCTGTGCTGAAAAAAAATTACCAAACAAAAGCTACTGAGTGTGGAACAATGCAAACATTGTGTTTTCACACATGAACATCGGAGAGATCAGAGACAAAAGTGCGAATTTACTCAGTTGTTTCCCTTCATTGAAATTCCACCCATTTTCCATCCTGTAGTCTGATCAGCCCTTCCGTCCTTCTCCCCCGTGCTTTGTCATAACTCCTGTCTACACATCCACCTATACTCTGAGAGAGAAAGAGAGAGAGAACGGCGGGTGCTTATCCTTTCCTCACGCCCACAACCCCAGGAGAGCTTTCTGAGGTATAAAAAGCTCCATGAGAAGCTAAATGAAGCTTTTCTCTTTTCTTCTTCTTTTCTTTTCCAGTAGTTGAACATATAATTGATTATGGTAATGGTGTTTTGATTTTGTACCGCAAAGTTATCTTCCTCATAGCTATAAGCCAGTGAAGTTTTCTCACAGCAGCTTTGCCTGTGTAGAGCTAAAAACCTTAATTCCTAATGTAATTCGAGGATGTAGTTGAAAGACGGGATAGTTCATGAACAGTTCACTTTGTATGCATACATTTTCAGTTACTTGGTTTTAATTTAGGGAGATTAGTGGCTTGCAAATTTGCTGCATGAAAAATTGGTGTGCTGCTGAGTCAGTAACCTGATAAAAATCAGGAAAATCTTTGACAACTTTTCACTTTAAGCTTTTGATCTTTGATAACTGTAAAACAAACGGAGGTTTTTGATTGGTTGATTGATTGATCTGGTCAAGATGAGCATTTTGATGGCACTACTTTTGCATCCCATGCTTGGATCTTTATTTATCATTAGTTATGGCTTATAAAATAATTAGATAATTGGTTATAAATCGCTAAAACGAGTAGCACGATATACCCAAAACAAAGAGAAGGGGTAGCAAGAGAGGAAAGGAATCCCAGATTTGCCCCACCAACAACATTGTCCAATGAAATGAACATGTAGGATAAGCAAACCATGAAAAGTACGGATTTTATATGAGCTTGTGCATATAGTTTGAAGCGGGAGGTTGTGCAGGACATGAAACCTGTGCTGGGACACAGCCTGCAAAGTTAGTGCGGAGGTGGGATATCTGGGGGAGAGGATATCTTACAGCTGGGACTACATCGCCCCCATCTGGCTTTTTGGAGAAAAGCAGCAAGGACAAGAATCTCGGAAAGAAAAAAAAGCAAATTCATCAAGTTAAGGAGAGTCTGGATGTTTTTCATTACCTAACAGTAAAGTCCTTGAGTCTTGGTAATGAACACTGAGTTGTGTATACTTTTGAAGTATAATGCCTGGTTGCCTGTATTTTAGATAGCTCGTGGTGAGAAAGTGTAATGAAGTATAACTCAGCTTGCTCAAATGATACAGTATTTACTACTCAAGTAATGTGAAGCACTGTAAGCCCCGTGAAGCATTCACGGGGCTTACAGTGCTGCGTTCACCCCCTTCCCATTTAATCACGTGTCAGATCATCAAACAAATGTTAATATCAGAAAACGATAATCAAGATTAACACAATATTTTATAATTATTATTTAATTTTTTAAAGAGAAAATGAACCAAACCTACTTGCCCCTATTAAATCATGAATGACCGGGGTTAAATTTCAATTCCACTAGCCAGAGCCCGGCCTGATTACTGGCGGAAGCACTGAATCAAGTTAAATGACAAAATGAAATAGACTAAAAGATCTCATAAAACAACAGCTGAGAAGCAAAATGATTGACAACTATCAGTCTAGATGGTGCTACAAAGGTACAATTACATCATTCACAGGCAGAAAGGTTTTCTATCAGGGAGTTTTCCTTTCATCCCTTTATCTGGATAAAAACAGAAATTCTCTCTTGAGAAGGAGAGACTCCAAAGGGAAACTTTGATATTTAAGATCATTGTTTGAGGACACCGGGCATCATGGTGGTCCAGTGGTTAGGACTCTTGCTTCAAAGCAAGAAGTCACTGGGTTTGAATTCATCTCACTGGTAGGGGTCGTTTCTGTGTGACCTTTGGATGGTTTCCCCTGATAATCTAGTTTTCTCCCACAGTCCAATGGTAAATTGGACCATACTTGTCTAGAATATGTCCCCTTTGCCCTGTGACAGCGGGGATAGGGTCCAGCTTTAGTAGGTGTTGACCAAAATGAAAAGACATCGTGGATGGTTTGTGGGAAGTCTTTATTTTATTATAAACTATGTGATGAAGTCAAGTTATTCAGCAGACATCTGCCCCTCCCTGAGCCTGGTTCTGCCGGAGGTCTCTTCCTGTTAAAGGGGAAGAAACCACTGTTGCCACGTTCATGTTCAAAGTGAGTCATCTGATTGTTTTCTCTGTATCATTGTGTTATTGTATTTTTTGTATTATTGCAGGGTATCTACCTTTCAATATAAAATGCCTTACGATGACTGCTGTTGCGTTTTTCTGTTACATAAATAAAATTGAAATGAATTTTAATTATACCATTATCATCTCTCTGTATATGAGCAAAATAGGTGACTGGTTTTATTCTAAAGATACAGACTGGTGAAGCTCTCTAAGAAAAAAGGGACAGCTGTACGATTAAATGGGTTACAATGACTTTGCTCTCCCTGAACAAAAATATGCTGGTCTGCCTGGTTGTGTGGCACTGGGGGTCCAGCACCTGTGTAAACAGTATGAGAAAATGATACAGGAACATGGCCACTCAGCTCGCTGCAGAGTTTGCAGCAAAGAGGAGAATTTGAGGAATGACAAAACTCAACTCCTGACAGTGGACATACAAAAGAGAAAGATTTGATCAGGTTTTTTTCAATTCAGGCAAATATTCTGAACAAGCCAAACTTACTCAGCATCAGAGAGGCTGATACATGTTTGATGTTAGGACAACACCCCTGTGTCTTCTATAAGGCAATAGGACTATTAGGTTCTGTCAGTTATTCTTTGAACTTCTCTTATTAGTTTTTCTGACTTTTTCAAACTGAGCTCAAAGGTTACTTTTACATCCTCATCCCCTTGACTCATGCTATATGGAACCAAGAATGGGTTCAAACAACTGGACTTCAGAATGGTCATATCTGGGCAACTGAATGGCTTTGCAAAGTGATAATAGAAGTCGATAATAATGTTATATTGGATATCTCAAGTTTTTTAGATCGTAAAGGATTAAAAACATTGTTACTCTTTAGTTTTAAAACGCACGTGAATGTTTTGCGCCTTTGTATATCCACTATGATGTATTACAGCGGTGTAAGCTGTAATGCACAAGTAAAAACTAACACACTTCCATCTGTTAATCATCTGTTTTGTAAATTATGGAGGTTTTTTTAGTCCACCCCAGATAGGATCAAATTGGGCTGTATGTGTCCCACGGACCTGAATGATTCTGGGAAGAAGAACCCACTTTCAGCCCCTCCTTGTAGCACCACTCCGAGAGCAGCGGGCAAAACACTACCTGGGCTGTGCTCTATCAAGGTAAACAGAGCTAACGGGTACAACCGGCCAATATTTTCAAAATAAGTTTCTTGTTTAAAGAAATGCGTTGCCCTTCGCTTGAAATCGAAGCGTAGTTTGCCAACTTAAAACACATTATTTCATAAACTACCATTAAATTAAGATAAGCATCACGCGTCACGTTTACTTTCGCCTGTCACGCGTTTACGTTTTTATTTTGAAGACGTCCTCATACAGTTCCGGCACCGCTCGGATTCTTTCTTGGTAATTTGACATCGCTGGTTAACGGCAGCCTGGTTGCTAGACGACTCAATCTGCGACGCCGATGAGAAATCAGTAACCTCTGTACCGAAAGACAGCAGCATTTTAACAGTTTTAAGGAAGCTATGCTCTACAGCCCACGTTACCGTATGAACTGCTTATTATTAAGGAAAGTTAGCTGTCCCAAAACACGTAAATTCCCAGTTGTAGCATAGCTAGCGTCTCTTTTGTTGCCCCCTCTGTGTATTTCTTAGCAAGAGAGGAGGCGACGTGAAGTGAGATTTGGGAGTTGGGAAAAGATGACCGAATTAGAAGTGGAAAAAGTCGAGTTTTCCAACCTAACATAACATTTATTTACTAGCGATGTTCAGTGCCAATGCTAAGACGTCTTTTCAGGCGAGTGATGTCCAAACAGATGAAGACTACGAGGAGCTGGTGAGTGTTCTGATCTGGCTGGGTTAAAGATACAGCTGTTTACTTAAAACTGACTTTACAGTGGTTCTTGTTGGAATTGCTTATTAAAAGCCTATAAGGTTCTATAATTTAAAGCCATGGTAGTTTATGGCAGTTGTTTTCAGCACTTTTGACTTCTCAATCAGAGGGGATTTCTGTCTTAGTATGGGTGTCTTACGCCTCCTAGGTTGAGGATGGCTTCTCGCTCCCTGCTGATGTTCCAGTAAAGGTAAACAAATGGACTCGTGAATCTAATCTGTGCCACATGAACACATTGTTATGTCTTTGTTTTTATGGCTGGGACATTTCCTTTGCTTTCGACGTGCTCTTCCGCATGAAACCAGTTTCATAAATACTCCTGTCATCTGCTTTGCCCCCTTCGTGTTTGTCCTCTATCAGAAAACGAAAAAGAAAGTCTCTTCTGGCAAGCCTCCTCCTTCTCCAGGTGAGTCCTGTTCGGCTGCACTGTAGGTAGTATTTTCAGACTCTGTAGGAAAACCCACCTTGAAAGTTATGTTTGCTTTTGTATTTGTAGGGTCTCCATACCTCACCAGTCTGAATGTGAATCACAGGAGAGCAGCAGTGGGTGCTTGGAGACTACCAAGGGCCTCTCTGGGGGACACCAGATTGGACACTCCCGGGGAGACTGGCCCAGCTCGCCTTACTTCCCTCAGCAACGGCCTTGGTAGGTGTCATGAAGGCACAACAAGCTCTGTGAATGGTGCCTACATAAATACATTAACAGTGAATGGGTTTATCTGCTTGCTTGAAATGAAACAGTTTATGGAAGGCTGTACAGCAAAAACAAGGAGGTAAAGGGAAATATAGGTTTTCAGTGATTTCGTCACATATCTGAACTTAAATGCATTATTCATGCTCTGCAGCGCGTCCTCGAAAAGTGTGAAAAGGCATGAGTCAGATGCAGTATTGACTCGTGTTGGAACAGTTTGTGTAAGCCAAACTTCTTTTTAATGTTTATTAGCACATCATCTAGGCTTAAAAACAAGCATGGCACAGGCATCTAACACTGCGTTATTAAAAACAATAGAAATCTGCCAAATGAATCAGGAAACCGAAGCATGTTGACAAGTAGCCTCTGTCTGTTTCTCTTTTTCAGATGTGTCTCAAACTCTGAGATCAGAGTGTGACGCCACACCAGAGCTCCTCATGCAGACCCTGAGCACGAGGAAATCCAAACATCTCCACTCTGCTTCCAACGGTGAGAGAACGCGTTTGTGTATCAGACTCAGAAATGGAGCGAAGAGGGAGACAGAGCTGAAGGTCAGGTTTTTGTGCTGAACAGGAGACGCTTAAAAAAAGGAAAAATACTGGCTGTGAAGGGAGTATGATGTGATATTAGTGCAGTCAGTGTTGTTTTTCACGACTTACAAAGCCAAGCATGTGTTGTCTTCTTTGTGAAATCATTTACCTTCTCCCATCATTTGCAGGTTTGACTTTAGTTACAAGTGATTTCATGAAGAAGGAGGACATGTACGATGAGATCATTCACCTCAAGAAGGTAAGGAGTAACACAATCACACGTTAAAACAAGACATGCATGCCTGCACATCGGTGTAGTGACTTTTCCATCTCGTTTTTGTTCTTCTTCTCAAAAATTCTTCCTCTTTAATTTAGTCAGGCTTCTTTAAAATGTAAATCCTTATGCACTTATTATATGTTTGAGTAGTCACTGGTGCTGTTCTCTGCAGAGCCTTCATGAGCAGAAATCTGACAACCAGCAAATGAAAGCCAAAATACGACGCCTGGAGGAAGACAATGCCAAGAGAGAGAAACAGATAGAATCACTGTTGGATCCCACTAAGGTAAGAATAGAAAATTATTTGTTTTTTATTTTTTCGTGTGTCGTTTTTTTGTCAAAGAAACTAAAATGATGGAAAAAAAAAACCCCAACTGTGCAATGTTTTTCCTGTAGGGATCTGAATATACGCGTAGTTTGGTAGATAGGAAAAGAGAAGGGAGCGTGGTGAGTATATCCAGTGGGTTAGTGAACATGCCGGGAATAAATGTAATTTTTAGGATGTGTTTATAACAAGAAAAGCTGATCCTCTTTGTCAAGGTTATCAATGGACTGAGGCAGAGGATCCTAAAGCTGGAGCAGCAGTGCAGAGAGAAAGAAAACGCCCTGAGGTAATGCCGTCCTCCAACTTTGTCTCTGTATGTTTGGTTTCTGTGTAAAACAGAATGATGCTCATGTGATTTATTTATTTTTTTGCTTGTTCAGTAAACTGCAAAGTGAGCTGAGGGCCACCAACCTGGAAGAACTGAAGATTCGAGTCAAATCATACTTTGAGGAGGTAAAATCAGTCCCACTTTGCCCACTGTGAGTTTGGTGGTGTGTAAAGGAGTTCAGTAAAGTGGGTCTGTTTGCCTTTCCTTTTAGATCCAGAGACTGAGGATGCTTCTAGAAGCAGCTGAGAAAAGGTGACTGACACACACGTGTCTGAGTGTAGCCGAGTTCAGGAGAATCACGGATCTCCGTCGTCATCATTATAAAAGGTTAACGAATAAACGAGTATGTTTCTGGCATTGAGACTTCCTTACTTGCTCTGTTGCAGCTGTCGAGCCGAGAGCAAATGCTCCCAGAGGCAGCAAAAAGCTTTGAGCTCCACAGTTCACCGTCTGACTGAGAACCTGGAGCAGCTTCAACAAGAGAACGTGGCACTCAGAGAAGAACTCAACACCGACAGTCCTGCTGGAGGAGCCAAAGGTCTTTTCTCACACGCCACAACGTAGTGCTGAAAAAACCAGCAAGAGTCAGATATCAGTGTAAAACGCCTACAACTCGCTGTATATTTTACATACAGTATGTACATATGTATAAAACCGGGAGGAGTAAAAAACCAATGATACTGGAACCAGTGTGTTCTATATGTTGATTTAGGGTCCCGTTAAAGGAGCTTGTACTAGAAACATGCCTTCCTGTCTCCTAGTAAAGCTCGCTGCTATAAAACAATTGTATTGTTTTTAAATCCTAATTGGTTAATACAGTTTTTCTTTATGATCTACGTAGGTTGCCATTACTGATTACATTCCAGCTAACATTAAGTGCAATGCAAAGACAAAGGAAACAAAGGAATTGGTATTAGTCTTTACATCTGTGCTGTTGGGCGAAAGGGGCAAAAAGTCCTTGTGGTCATGGATGCAGGCAGCTTCCAGAAGACTCAAAAGTTGTAGTTTTTAAGCCACAACTAAAACAAAATGCTGTGCCTCCAATTAAACACACAAGGAGACTAAATGCACTTTGGTCACAAGTGAAAATCCTGGAGATCAAGAGGATGGTCATAAAGTGGTTACAGTTTTCTGCTGTGTGCTGTAATGTTACTGAAAATAGTGTAATGATGTGTCCCAGATTACAGAGAGTGGAGTAAACAGAGACTGTTGAGACGGCTGTTGGAGGTGGAGAAGGTGAGAGGAAGCCGTAACCAGTTGTTCATGTAAACACGAGCAGTTGCCTGCCTCTGTTTCTAAGCTCGCAGCTAACAGACTCTCTCCTCCTGTCAGAGGCTGGAAGACAGCAAAAGACACGCCCAGTCACCAAAGAGCGCCATCCTATTGGATAAGGAAGTCCAGACCACACTCACTGAGAGTCTGGCGTTTACCATGGCAACAGAGGCAGTGGTCTCCGGGGGAACGCTCACTGATGAAAGGGAGGAGGTTTCGGAGTTGAGGGAACGCTTGAGCCAATTGGAGGAGGAGAAAATGGCACTTGAAGAGTTGCTGTCAAGTAGAGAGTGAGTGACGAGCAGCCTGAGACTGCTCAGTTAAAAAACAAAACACTACTTCTAAATGTAAAAGTCTAATAAATGAATGATGTGAACCTACCACATTATTACATCCGTAACAGCAGCTGTTGTTCTCTATACTTAATCTGTGTTGTCTGTGGTTCCAGTGATGAACTGAAACAGCTGAAGGCTGAAAGAGAAAAACTTGAGAAAGCGACAAAACAGTGGAAAGCTGAACAGAAAAAACTACACGATGAAGAGAGACGGCAGCATAAGTACACTTTCACTCCTGCATTTGGTGTTTGACATGGGTGTGATTCAGTGTGTCCACACTTTTCTTCAATTTGCATTGTTCATAAAATTGATCATTGTAGTTTTAAGTTAAAAGCCAAGTGTAATTCCATTTTAAGTCTTAAGTAATAGATAAATATGTAATAATAATACTAATACTAATAATTATGATGATTTGCAGGTGGAGTTTGCTTTTCATGCAAAGTTGTGTTTATTTACTGCTTTGCACGCGTGTGTTTTGTGTTTCCCAGACAGGAGTTGAAACAGTTGCGAACTCGGATCCAAACTCTGGAGGAGGAAAACAGTAAACTTGCACAGGCTGAGCTTTCCTCTCTTCCTCCCACATTGGCAGAGGAGACTCAGGGCAGCACAGGTGTGAGAGAGGGAGAGGAGAGGGACACGGGGAGCAAAGAGGAGGCAGAGGGAGGTGAGGAATCAGTCACAGATGACGGAGAGAAAGAAGAAATGGAGAAAGCAGCATTAGACATTCAGATATGCTGGAGGGAGCACAGAAACAGGGTATGTAACACGCTTATGCAAAGGAAGTTATTAATATCTGATAGAAATGTTATGTAAAAAAAAAAATGTCTAGACACTGGCCCAGATTTCTCTTTCTGTCCATATCCGTCCTCTGCATTCTCTTTTAAGGACACGGTGATGCTGCAGTCAGCTTTAAGAGGCCACCTCTTCAGAGACTCGCAGCTGAAGGAGCTACCGGAAGATGCACTGAATCAGGTTTTACCCACACGCTTCCATGCGATGCACTCATATCAAGCCGTACTTGTAAAGCATCGAGAACAGTGTACTAATAAAAACAATAAATGCTACTTTTCATGGATACTTGAAGACTCATGTCTCGTGTTAAGGTTAATTTGAGCATAACGAGTGCTGATTTTGTTTTTCTAATGCTGGGTAATGATCAGCAGGTGTGTGAAGTATTTTCAGCAATGAAGGACTTAAATGTAATTTTGTTTTTCTTTCTTTTTTTCCTTCAAACCCAAACAAAAGGGGAAAAATTGATTCAACCAGAAATTACTTGTGTGCTGATGTACTTCCAACAATCCTACTAGAGATCATGATGTCCTTAATAAGCCAGAGTCAGCGTTGCAGCTAACACAAATAACCACTAGGTGGCTCTAAAAAACATTTTCTGGTGGGTTGGCTGTAAGCTTTTGTCCCTGCTGAAGCTTTCTTATCTCTTCCCCCTTTTTTGCTGTTTCCAGGTTGAAAAATCCTCAAACTTCAGCGATGAAGCTTCCTCCGTTGGTGACACGCTGGATGATGACGCCTTGACGATGATACAGTCGGCGTGCAGGGGACATCTGGCTCGATGTAGTCTTGCACAAGAAAGGTGACTCATTTATGCACTGAATTAAAAACCAAAACAACAAACAAACAGTCAAACCAAAGAAAAAAATCCACAATTGCTTGTTTGCGTTTGTGTGTTAGGTCTGTGCCTTCTTTAATGGAAAACAATTTTCCCACGCTGGCACCAAGAGGAAGTGCATTACCACACCCACCCAGCAAAAAAGGTGAGGTTCTCGCCATCTTTTAAAAATTGTTTCTATGCAAACACATCCACAGCAAACTATCAAAATATTCATCAGAACACAGCAAAAAACCAAAAAAAGTCACAGCTCTCCATCCATCTTCAGTTCAGGGATAGGGGTTGATGCACCCCAACACGCTGTACAAATGTATTCAGTGCCTTCGTGCTACACTGTAACTGCTCAGTGCTCAGACTTCATATTCACTGATGTATGCACCTCCCTGCTCTCAGGTTCCAAATCACTTATGATTCCTTCCCCCCGGCACTGCTTTGAGTATTGATGGATTTCGCTGGAGCAGTAATGTAATTCTATTGTCCCTGTCTGCTCAGCACCAGCGAGGGCACCGTCTGCCTCAAATAAAATAAAGACTTAAGAGGGCACTCAGCAGACCTTCACACCATTACTGCCTCTACTTTACTAGGAGTAAAAAAGACTGTTTAGGAGCTTAACTGTTTAAACAGAGGCGCAAATGACAAGAAGAAAAAAAGAGTTTGGAAAAATATCCCCCAAACTCTCTGCAAGTAATTCAATGTTAATTAAACTTTACAGAATTATATTTAATGCGCTCACGTCAAGCGAGCGCAACATCCGCGATGACTCAGGTCTGTCGCAGCTTCCCATCAGCAGAGCCATCACACAAACGATTGCAGGGATTTGACTGTGTCATGCTGTGATGCAGTTCATTTCAGCGCCGAAGTAGAACCATTTTTTCCTGTTAAATGCCAAAATAGGAAATCAGATGATGACAGTGATTAATTATGAACAGATCGAATGAGCATGGAACTTTCCATGTGACTGAACCGCTCTGTGAATTATCCTCAATCCTTCCTAAGCAAGAAAGTTAGGAGTTCTCTGAGAACATTGTGCGAAGCTGTTTCTGTTTCAGGAGTCCTGCCTTCACATCTGTCTGCCCTAACTGACTCCCCCATTACTTTCCCCGCCATGTCCCAGAGTATTGAGCATGTCACAGCATGCTTGTGCATAGAGCAAAGCAGTGATGTCAGCATTTTCCCCCCTATAATCTTACAAGGATGCCTCTGCATTTGATACCTTGTGGGCTTCACTGAGAGAGTTTAACCTGCATCGTTCCAGCTTCTTTTCGATCTGAGAACACGTGCTTTCTTATGGAGCTTTACAGTGTGTCGTATTGTGTCATGCTTCACTGGTTACATTGTAGTTATATTTTATAAGTTGTAAAGGACAGCCTCCAGTGAAGCTGTTTTTTACCATCTTCATTTGATGTTTTTAATAATGTGGTGAAAGGCCTATCATGAGCAACATGAACTCCCTCGCTGAGCTGTTCTAGATTCCTACAGACAGGGTTTTATTTGTTGAAAAGTTTAGTCAATGCCACGAGAGAAGAAATGGTCCATATTTAAATGCATGCTGTTAGCACTATAGCATCTGTACATGTGTCTCTGAGGGTGTGGCTGAATGGCATTAATTACTCTTTGCTGTTCTGTTAATAAGATGCTGCATCTCTCAGTGATGATGGTGAAGAGGAAGGTGTAAAGAAAAATACCCGGCCTGCGTCTAACATCTCTGCCTCCAGGAAGACACTCACAAAAGGTCAGACAGAGGTCACAGCAAGTGTTTATTTCTTTCATGGCCTTTGTTCTTAAATGTAAGTATTAAAGGTAATTATAGAGGAGTGCGTCCACACACCTATAAACATGCGTGCTGTATGTCTCCTGCAGCCCAGAGCGAGTCTCGTGACATCGATGAAGACGCCGCTTTCTATTCTGATGATTCTGATGACATCATCGTGTCTCCGTCACGCCCATCGAGAAGCTGAGTAGTCACTAAGTATAGTTACTGAGTATAGTTACTAAGAAGTTTAACTTCTTACTGAAGCTGCAAATAAAAGCTGGGCTGTTCCAATAATGTTTGTAATATCAATGACAATATTCACTGTGTAACACGAGCTGCTCCCATGCCAATGCCAATAACAGGAATATTCTCAGAACGTGTCTCAGTGTTGATGTAAGGTTATGAGATGTTTTTTTTTTCTTTAATCAGACAAGAACATAAAACGAACAGCCCATTTTTGTTGAGTGTGTTATTCTTGAGCCAAATATCTCTGTTTAATTAGTCCGATTTATTTTTGCTTCTTTTTGCCTGCTGCATGGGAATTCAAATTGAAATTACAGTAATAAATGCATTTATTTCTGCTAACCTAGCAGGCATCACTTTAAATTCATCTGGCTTCATCAGGCTGTAATAATCCATAAAATCACATTTGCACATGCCTTATTTGGTAATACATGAAAGTCAGCACACTAATATATTTTGCATGCTTAGTTTGTTATAGCTGAGTCTGCGGTGTGGTTGAGGGAAAGCTCTTAACTGATGCACTATTGAGCCAAACTGTGAATAAGTTATAGATCAGGCTGCTGCAATACTGAAACGGTGAGAGCAGGGGAGGATACACAGGGACTGTGTCTAATGCCAATAATACTTGTGCTTTAAAACAGACAAATGAGTCAATAAAATCAACGATCGAGTGCATTTGTCTCCACATGATCAGTGTAACTTAATTTCTGATACAGTAAATAAAATGTTTTTCTAATAAAATCTCCAGTCTCATGTGGTCCTTCCCAGAAACTATTACCTGTACTTACATTTTGTGCTTATTTTCCCAAACACTTCTGAGAGAAGTAGCATGTACCCCCTATTTTTTGTTGTTGTTACACCCTTTGTGTCCATACACTTCTTAATGTTTGAAGTCAGCTAATATCAGTTCCACTGTGTATAAAATCAAGCACATAGCCATGCCGTCTGTCTTTACAAACCTTTGTGAATAATGTGTAGTTTTAAAGAGATGGCTGAGTGTTGTGCTGTAATAGGAACCACAACAAAAGCTGATTGAGGTGTAGTGAGAAAAAAAATCACCAACACTCTGCTGACTTTAGAACTGCACAGCTCCAGACCTGCTCTGGCACTGAGGATTGTACAAAAACCTCCCAACAGTATCATGATCAAGAGTTTTAGCTGAAACAAAAGAGAAACTCTTTACTAAAACTCCTCAGAATAGTGACAGAGTTAAGTGTCATTACTCCATAATGTTGTTCATGGATCTCTTCTCATGTAGAGAATAAGTCTGAGAACAAAAGGGGTGCCTCTGGGGAAAACACAGAGAACAACCAGTGAAATATAGGATTTTATTTCAAAATGTATGTATTTGAAATTAGCCCAGTGTTAAAAGTACAAGTGAAAATATAATTTCTATGTATTTATTATAATGTAATAAAAAATCACCCTCAACACTGAAGATGTGCATCCCCTGAGTCTGCAACCCTCAACCTCTGATATCATATTTATTTATATTTATTATTGGTAGGAGACATTAATATTGTTTGGGACTGTTTTTCTGATTTTTTTTTTTCAAATTTGGAAATATTCCAGGAAAACATTTAAAACAATTTCTAGTGAAAGACCCATTGTGTTGCTTTCCACCTGTGTCGTAGTCATATAGGCTTTCTAAAATAATCTTCACCATTGTGGAGGATAAAACGTCTAATGTGTACTTCCACCACTTCAACACCAGGGGGAGGCTTTTTTGCGCATTTGCCCTCTCACATACACATCTACAAACTCAGGCGCGCGCTTGCAGAAACACACGCGCTCACACGCGCGCGGAGCTGCCGCAAAGCCCCGTCCTTCAGGGCTTTTAAAGCACCGTGTTTGCTTCACGCTCCAACAATACCATCCAATTGAAGAGCCACAACGCTGAACCGGCGGTCACTGTGGGAAGACCGCCGACGAGCACGAACCGTGAGCAGGGGAGGACAGCAACTGTATTATTATAAAAAAAAAAATAGATAGTGGTTTGCTGGTCAGATAATTTAACCCCTAATCTGCCGTGACGCTTTTGCGGAGGGTGAAGGCAGTCGAAACGGGAGGACGTCTCGGTGAAATGTGAGCGGACCGGGTCGGTGACCGTTATTCCGTTCTTTTCAATGTGGATGGGACTACAAGCGACTCGCTCGTTGCAGCTAGCTCGGTCCGGCCGCGTTGATGCAGCAACAGCGCACGGCTGTCGTGCTCAAATCTACCGCCGGATTCGGGAAGACAATAGGTGAAGTATACGCCGGTCTGGACCTCCAAGACTATACCAAACGAGGGTCTGCATCCGCTTGGGCTTCACTAGGTAGGTCATAACACGGTTCCTACCCACCCCAGCACACGGACTTGGATGTCCACAGGCACGCAGACCTCAAAATGAATTCTTCCTTTTCTCCCTTCTCGTTGCCTTGACGACTCTGTGGTACTGCGGTAGATTTAATGGACAAAGCGGGATAGAGCTAGCTAATCTGGGTTTGCTAACATTTTATTGAGCGCTGCGATAGATAAATAAGGCTTGAATGCTGAATGTGTAAGGGTACCCGCGAAGGGGCTGACCTACATGTACCCATACAGTAAATTCAGTACAACGGCCATCCCCCCCTCCCGTTCAAGACACATTTATTTCACGAAGCCTGTGTTTTTGCAGTATGGGCGTAAATTGGGTGACGCTGTCATGGATGCTCTTGTCATGCCATAATTCATGTACAGGTTTAACGTTTGGGCGAAATGTACACTTACTGAATGTCTTGTCGGGCTTTAATTACATTTAATAGGTTATCGGTGATAATTGTTGTGCGGTTGTTATATAGTATAATATAGTTATTATAATGCATTGTGATACTGGCAATAAGCCAAACATACATCACTGTAAAGGAAGGCAACCCCCCAAATAGTAAAGTCATATGTCATATTGCAGTCTTTTTGCCTTTGTAACAAAACACACAGAAACCTGTAACCCCTGTGTTTTACAGCAGGGGTGTTTTATATTGGTCCAATGGGAAATGATCACGAAAGATTCAGCAGCTATACTCTTATTGAAATTAATAAATTGTGAAAATATATGCATAACTAATGAATAAAGAGGGTATCCATTATATTGGCATTTTTGACCCGCCCTGTTAGTGGGTATTGATTACTGTTAGGTCATCACATTAGCCTTATGATAACATGCGAATGCTGCGTCTTACTCTTCATCTAATGCGTTTGGTGACATTAAAAGTTGCTTCGTGTCCTCCTCAGATGCAGTGATTGGCTGTTTCTTTTACAGTGTCCCTGTGAGGAATCGGGCTAAAGAGTGAAGTGAGAGCCGGCAGGCAGCTGCATCAGGATGGCGGCCGTGGTGAATTATTCTCCGCCTTGGTGGGTGAATCTGCTCCACCGGTTGCCTCATTTCAACATCGAGTTTCAGACAGTGAGCAGCGACTTCAGGCCAGAGGACTCTGAGTACCAGAAGGTAAGACAAGTGCGGGAGAATAATTACCTCCCACTCTGAAATTCATCATCTCCTTCATCGTGCAGCATTGCCTCATCATCGTACCTCCTGCCACATGCCCACACTGTAATTTCACAGCAGAGTGGCCAAGTGGTGACTGAAGCCGTCCTGCAGCCAGAGTTGTGGGGTCTCTCCCTGCATCGATCAGTGCGCTGTGTGAATGTGTGTGTGTGTGTGAGAGAGAAAAAAAGAGAGAATAAAATCTGTGAGCCTATTCTTGTTCCACAGTCATAGACAGATGAATCTATATAAATAGATACTGCATATGAATAGCCTGACTCTGTAGAAAAGCGAGAAGGTAAAGGAATCTTTCTGTCTTCCATTTATTTTCTGCCAAATACGTTTGTAGTCCACGTAGAGAGTAAATAAGGGAATAGAAATGCAATCTCAAACCCACTCGTGCTTGTCTGACAGTGGTTTAGCCTCTATTAGCCTTTTTAAAGACGTATTTACATTTGTAAACAGTGACTGGTTCATTGAACTGAAGTCTTGCAACAGATATCCGGATATTTGAATTGCACTGTAAGTCCCAGACCGTGGAGAACCTGTAAATCAATGAATTTAGTAATCAGTTAAGACTTATTTTTTTGCAAATTAAATTTAGTTTGCTGTAGAACTCCTATTCTGACACATAAAATATCCAACATAACACAGCGTAGTACTAAGCACCGAAGGTACTTATAATTTCAAAAAATAAAATCAAACGAAGTAAGTAAACACTGTTTTACACTCTGAAACTATAAAACTTTGTTAACAGTGCTCCTGGTGTTTTTTTCACCTTGTAAAGCGCGTGGCATGATGCAGTGTTGGTAGGCTGGAGCAGCTACACAGAGCTGTGCAGGACCCCGTCTACGTGCTGAAACTGTACTGTTACCTGATGGCAGTGCCAAAAGCACATGGAGCAGTCAGTAATGTGGGCTGTTTGTCCCATTGTTTGTGCTTTGACCCCTGTCATGATCAAACAGGAAAAAACAATGAAAAAAGCCATTGTCTGAGGTCTTGTGATTTTTATTTTTTTATATTTACATTTTTTTGCCCTTCTTCTTGTTCATCGAGAACTCTGCTGTTGTTCCCCTCAATCTCCAAGCCAACTAGTCAGCCAATTAGCAGTCAACCTATGAATAGCATGATCGACGTTGGTTAAATTCCCATAATTCTTCACTCTGTTTAGCAAAAAAGGTACCAGTTGGACACCAGCACAGGCCATGAATCCATATTAAGTCTGTGTAATCATCTGTGGACAGATTGGTTTTTTTTTTTTACCTTTCAATGATAAAATGTGGTGGTTTGTGAAAGTATCATCACTCTTGATGAACTGCTTGCAGCTCATACATATATGCAATCTGTAATATGAGGTAGTGAGTAGGAATTGATTTCTTGGCTCTCTAGACACCATTAGAAGTGTAGGAACCAATGGCCACAAATAAATCACAGACAATTTTGAAAACCTATTAATATGTAAAGTCATTTATCACTGGCAGAAATCCCAATGTGATTGTCCTACTTGTATATCATTATCAGTGTAATATCTGCTGATTTGCGAGGGTTGGTTGGACAAAATATGCAGTCAGCACTTTGTGCTCTCCGATGGTCCGTTTTTCCACAAATTTTCAGCATTTTATTGGATTAAAATGAACCTGATACTTGGAAAAAACTAATGAGGAAAAATCCCAAATTAGATTTCTTTGAAAGCATAAAACTAATTGATATCATTCTTGGATTAAACACTGACTGAGTCAGGAACGGTGCATTGGAAAGCAGCTTCATCTTGAAAGGGGGGGGGGGGGATTTGCCACAGTTTTGCTGCATTTCATTAGAATCCTCAAACAAGGTGACTCCCAGGTCTCTGCAGCAGTAAACCCAGCCTCGCTAGGCCATATAAAGCAAAGGCACATCACTCAGGATCTCACATTTCATGCACCGCAGTCATCCCTCAATGCATTTGCTGACACTACGGGGAGAGAAGGGAGGGCGTACAAGTTCATGCGCTGAGCGTGGGAAGGCACCCACAGCCACGAACAAGGGGAGGGAGATGAGAACCGTAGAGAGAAGAAGGGAGAGAGGAGGAGGAGGAGGAAGAGGAGTGAGAAACATAAAAAAGGGACTGATTGGAGCCGAGAGGAGAGAGAGAAGGCTCCATGAGCCATGGGAGGTGCTTCCAAATTGCCAAATAGCCACTTCCTGCGAGCTATTCAGTGTTTAACTAAGGGCCTTTGTAGATGTGTGTGCCAATGTGTTTGCCCACTGGAATTTTAAGGACCCCCCTTTTAGACTAATTACATCCTGACATATTTTAGCAAACGAGGCGGTTTCTATGTCAGTGAGGATTTTGTGCTACGACCATACGTTTGTTTGTACAGCTGTAGACGTTGCGTTCACTGTATTTATATTTATATATATATATATATATATATATATATATATATATATATATATATATATACACACACACACACACACACATACATACATATATGTCACGTACAGTATGTTCGCTTTCTGTGTCAGCGCATTTAGAGCTTGCTCGTTGAGATGAGGTCACACAGCTCCCTTGGGGGGGTTTCGTGTGTGTTATTTCGCAAGTGTGTGTGTGAGTGAGTGAATGTAGGGGTTCCATTCAGGGTGAAATCGTTAATTCTGGCTAGACACAGAGGAGGGAGAGATAGAGGTTGAGAAGGACAAGGAGAAGGAGGGTGAGTTGGACTGGGGGGAGGGTGAAGGGGAGGGCTGGAGTCTGTTGTGGAAGAATGCTCTCTTTCTTTCTTTCACTCTTTCACTGAAGCCCGTCTTTAGATTGGCTCAGTATATCTGTCTCAAAGGCTTTCATGCATCTACTCACCCAGCTGAGAAGCACATAAACACTCGGGCGCACACATAACAAACAAGGTCTTACACAGTGTCTTTCAGCACACGGTGTTCGTCACCGCACCACGACATTTCTCACACACACACACACACACACACACACACACACACACACACACACACACACACACACACACACACACACACACACACACACACACACACACACACACACAATAGAGAGAGATTCTTCTGTGCAGTGTTTTTCTTTCTGATGTGATTTGGCTCGGGTTCATTTGCATTCAGCTTTTGAAGCTGGTCACAAAAAAAAAGAAAAAAGCTCTCCTCTCACACCATGTCTCACTCACTCACTGGTCTGTGATGACTTTGACTGTAGTGGGGATGCTGACTCTGTGGCTTTGTGAAGAAAACGGTTTGCGTTTTTTTTCCTGGATAGCTGAAATAGGAGCTCTTATCCTGAGGTTCTGCATTTGTGTTCATCTGTTTGCGTTATGGTGGAATCGCAAAGTCAGCTCGCAGCCACAGTTAAGCAGCTGCAGAACATTACAGAGGAATCATGTGACCTGTAATAACACACACTTTCATATTGCCAGCTGTGGAAAGTAAGTCAGTAATTGGTATTTTGGATGGTTTGCTACAGTTTGCACTGAAGAAGGCATTTCCTCGTAGCAGTTTAGAAAGATGATGCTAGCGTTGAATGTTTTTTGTGTGCGCTGTCCATGCCTTTATGCTTTGGTAGCTCTTTGACCCAGTGGCACAGGTGAATATTAACAGAATGAACTTGAGGTCAGTGAATGCCTCAGGAAAGAAGTTGAGAGGATAGTAGGCCAAATTACAGAGTAACACACAGGCAGGGAGAGTGCAAGGACAACTCAGTGAAGTGGAAGTGATTGATCCTGTCATCTCAAACACACACACACATGCATGCCCACTTGTGGGAGTGCATGTACACACACTTAAATGGGCAGATTGAAAGTAGATCAGTGTGCCGGGGTGTTTAACGTTTAGCCCCTCCTCCAGCCTGCAAGCTGATCTCTAGTGTGGAGATGTGCACGCACGCACACACTAATGTACACCCAGGCTCACCATGCTTATTAGGGGCTAATTGATCCACGCCTAATCTGCACTGATGGTTTGTTAGCCTGACAGTTAATCTAACAGCCATCAAGCACACCAGGAGGAGTTCTATGAGTACTAGGTCAGTTGTTGTTGCTTTGTAAACATAACAGTCATGACTCGCTGATTTGCACTTTTCACTGGCAGGTGATCATTCAAATCATATTTCCTGCAAACTGTGAGATATCTTTCATTTTTAGCTGCTTAAACATAAACTTTCACTTCATTACGTCTCTTAACCACACTAAGCACTGAGTAATTTTGGGGTTTGATAATCTCCAAGACCCAATTTGTGATGGGTTAGGGTTTTCACTTTTTTCTACTGAGTACTGAGCCAGCCCTTATCTCTTTACAGTTTGCTTCCAAGGTGCCAGAATTTGTTGAAACTTTTTAGTGGTCTTTGACATACATAAAAAAGTAATGCACCAAAGAGATGATTCCCATATCTCAGCATTTCAGTGCGGTGTCTCCTTAAAAGATCTGAGTGAACTGGACAAGTGGAGGACACAAAACAGATGTATTAAGCAGATGAACAGTATCTGAAAGTCATGTCCTTAAGAAACAAAAAAATAAACAATGACACGACACAGGACCTGTAAAATGCATCTGGCCTTTTAGTTGATCCATCTATTGTTCTCCAAAGCTTTATCGGAAATGGTGTCGGTGGAAGGGTGACTGTGAAGAAGTAATTCTTTAGGAGGGGAAAGAGGGAGAGAAAGCTGAGGTATGCCAAATTACACAAGAACTGCACTGAAAATCAGTGGCAGTGGGACTTACGGGGTGACGAATCCAAATTTGAAAGCTTTTGTCCAAAGTGTTGTTAGTCTGCACAGAAGAGGTAGAACAGTGAGTGTCTACAGCCATCTGTAAAACAGGATGGAGACTGTCATTGTTTTGGGAGAATTATGAACAGAGAAAAGTATCATCAGATTTTGATCCACCGTGCAATACCATCTGGAAAGCATCTCATTGGCAAATCCTTTATTTTTCAGCATGACAATGATCCCAAACAGTGCTACAAAGGCATACCTGGATAGAAAAACTATCGGGCATGAATACTATCAGTGATAGCATTGGCCTTAGAGGAGGATCATCTTTATGGAACAAAACGCAGCCAGCATCCAAAGAAGAGCTTTGAATGTCCTTCAAGAAGCCTGGAATAAGAAATTAGAAGAAAGTTTGCCTAAAACGGTTTCGTCTGTGCTGAAGAATAAAAGGGGTTTAATATTCCAAATATTGACTTTCAAGCTCACTAAAATTGTACAAACTCTGTTTATGCCTTATATGGCGTATCTTATTAATTTTCATTTACACGTGTTTAGGTAAATTTCAATGGTGTTTTAAGACTTTTGCATTGGATTGTATATGTAATTCTTTATATGAACAGACTTAATAGTCTGTAGTATAGTTTATCTATAGATAGCTTTATTGTATGTAGTTGATTTTAGTTGCATTTGTTTGAACTACTTGCTTTTTTGATGATCTGTTTACTAGTTGTTTTTCAGACGCCCAGGTTTTCTGTGAAAATTGCTTTTTTAAAATCAAAAATGCACACTCTGAAAATGTGAGTTTATTGATGAAAAAATGACATTTAATTCGTTTTTAAATACTGTTTTGACTAATGCCAATTTTTAAGCCCTGCAGTTTGATTGCATGGCCTAGCCTACGTTTTTCATGAGTTTAAGCTGTGTTTGGAGGCTTGGGTTTTCACCTTTCAGCCCATCATATGGGAACAGGAGATTTTCTCTGTGTTCACAGTGAGTTTCTTTCCAATGTTGTAGCAAAGCATGTCGCAGCCTTGCTGTCTCACTCATGCTCTGTGTTTAATTGGGTTAACCAAACAATTGTATTAACCCTGAAAGACATGCTATAAACAGTCCAAAAATATTTCCCTGCCTAGCAACAGTAAGGCTGTAAATAAGACTTGCAAACACAAAAACAAATCTGCAGAAAGAATTACCTAGTCCCCTGATATCTGATGATCTTCTCATTCATTCAGGCCAGTACAGTATTCTTTTTTTCTTTTCCATTTTGGCTTAGTCATTGCATGAAACAGTTTCAGTGCCGAAGGCTGTCTTCAGACTGCAGGCAGAAGTCTAGTTATTTTTTCTGGTTTCTGAACTGAAATTTACATTCACAATTCTATTATGTAGTTAAAATAGCCTGTGACAACCTGAAAATTGTCTCTGTGAAGCAATTCATGGTACAATGCCACCACTCATGGCTCCGACTCTGCACCCACACACGCCACAAGAAATGCCATAATTAAAAAGCTGGCTGTCGTCTTTGTGCTCTTTGTCATCTGCTCACAAATTTTCCCACACAAACTTATGAAGTAGAAAATGTAAACACTAACTGTGACCTCCATGTTTATTTCTGTATGACATGTGACGTCTTTGCCATTGTTCTTTTGGGCATGCGAGTCACCACAGCATCATGAGCAGTTTGCTCTGAAATCAGATCTCGGCCACTTGAAAAAAAACATAATCCAACCAAAATTGAACTCTTATGAAAGGGGAAACCGTGAATTCATGTAAAAATATTACTTTCTCTCCATGAATGTGTCCTACTAGTGACATGTATCATAATGTATATGTGCAGTTTCATTGCCAGTCTGTTACGGTTAATCTGTATCTCCATTTAGTTTAAATCCCTTTGTTGATTTTACATACACACATACCTATACATAATACCATAGACTAAGAATCAGGAAACTCATGTCATTTCCTCTCTCATCATCTTTAATCTGTTGGGAGGAGACAGTCAGGGATAGCTGGGTAATAACCAGATTTCTTCTCCTTGTCCTCCTCCTTCTTTCTGATGAGCAGGGCTCAACATTGCTAATAGCACATTTGCTGAGATGGACCCTCACTAATGAATATTTTTTCTTACAGTCAGAATTTGCACAATAAAATACTTAAATTTTTTAAAATAAAACTACTGGAGGGGATAATTTAAGACAGACCTGTTTGTTTTGTACAGCACAGCTATTTTAGGAATAAGCGTGTGGTAGTGTAATAAGACAACTTTTAAAACTACACAAATGGCAGACAATGGCCAAGGGACGTAGTGTGTAAACATCGCCAACACTGTGGACTCCATAACTGCAGAGCTCCAAACCTCCTCTGGCATTAACATCAGCAAAAAACTGCACCGGGAGCTTCGTTGGCTAGATTTTCAATGCTAAGCAGCTCCTGTAGGTATAAAGTATAGCTAGCTCAGTACTTTTGTCCATATACTATAGTTGTAACTTATCTTGTAATGAGGTACATCACATTTAAACATTGCACCAGGTCACAGCCATAACTGTAGGATCTCACACAGTAGACTGATGCGTTTAGTAAATAATGATGCCTGGCATGTTTCACTACACATATACTGTATGAAAAATTTTGCTGTAGTATTCTAATGAACCCATACCTGATTAGATTGGCTCTAGCCCCCTATGTGTTGGTATGGTGCTATAGTGCTGTTACATGTGCCTCAGCTCACACACCAAGAAGCACTGACATTATTAGGGTGCATAGTTTTTCTTAATGTGAAAAGAGATTTGTGCCTTCAAAGACAAGTTATCACTTATATGCTTTTGTGAGTAGCTAGCGTGAATTGTACTGCTTACTGAAAAAGTCCAATTTAAAGAGGCAGTGAAAGTAGAAATAGAAGTGAGAACATTGCAGTTTTAGCTGGCCCCTCATTCTAACATTTTAGACTAAGATGCTGAACACGCAAACGTGGCACAGTCTCTTACTAACAGGTTAGCACTGTTTTTTGTGCTCATGCTAGCATGCTAACATTGGCGTCTAGCTCAGTTGGATTTCCAGCTCAGAAAGTCCTTTACTTCAAAAGTAGTGCCATGCCTAGTGGTTTTGACATCGTATTGAATATAGGTGCTTAGCAACTCGTTTAGACCCATATTTACACATAGCTGGTTCAATCCTTAGGAGGATGTTCATGTTTCTCCATTATTTTTTCATTGGAACCATTCTAAGAGGCTCAAGGAAGAAGACCTTTAAAACTGCAGTGATTGTCTGTTTTTCTTCGTGTGTGTGTTCTTTTTTTTGCTCTTCTAATCCTTGCACGAATCCTGTTGGGTTAAGAGACACAGTCCCAGAGATTGCTTTTCCTGATATATTTTAATAAGCTTAAAGATGTAAGGGCATTGCCGTCTGGAAATCAGCAAAAATATGAGGTCAGTAGCAAAAAAGCAGCAGTTTAAAATCTTGGGAAGTCAGGAAGTGTTTGTGGAGGTGGAGTCCCATTGTGTTTATCATCAAGGGTCCCCAGAGTTGCACTGTTGCAGTTTGTCACCATGTAGCTCCGTGGCAGAATTCCTTTGTCTGCCTTAAGTAGTCTAGCAGGTGGAGATTTTTGGTTTTCCAGAAACGTGTAATTGTCCCTCATGGTCCTCCAGTACAATGACTTTTCCAGACAGTCCCAGAGGGGAAAGAAAAATCAACATTTCAGCGTGTGTGTAAGATAAAAAAAGATTTCATCAGTCCCAGCCAAACTGCTGTAACAGCTCTCGTGTCTGTCTTTACCGGCTTCTTCCTTTTTTAGAGTTCACTTCAGTCATTTTTCACATCTGCTTCCTTGTACGTCTCTCCAGCGTGTCTTTTTTTGTTTCAAATTTACTCCCCCTACTTCTCCTTCTGTCTACCCCCATCACCCCCACCCTCTTTTACACTTCAAAGCTTTTAGAGGGTATGTGATCTGTGTGGTGGGTCTCTGGCGCATACAGCTCCCCAGCAGCAGCGCTTCCTCTCACTTGTGGAGGTGTGTGTGTGCATGTGCTTGATGGTGTGCAAATACAGGAGAAGGTAAAAATTTTATGGTGTCTATCAAAAGCCCATTTAACAGTCACTATTTTGGGGGCCTCAAGTAGCAGGAGACAGGAACACAGTTTTGCAAATACATTCACATGTGTCTGGCAAATCATGTGGTCTGTTGGTGTGTCTGGTTTCTGTTCATATCAGCTAATTTGCTTCCTTAACCCACATCCTAAATGGCCCACTTCCTTGTGATAAAGGAAACCTCTCAAACACGATGCATCTGAATGAATCAAGACAAAGTTTAATGGAAAACGTGTAACACAAACTGTACAAAAATCACAAATGTCTTGTTTTTGCTAATTGGTTTTTTGTTTTTTCTCTCACTCTTTCCTCAGTCTGTGTTGCTCCTCGGTGCTGTGGCGTTGCTGTGTTTGGGCCTGGACCTTATTTTCCTCCTTTTCTACTCTTTCTGGCTTTGCTGCCGGCGGCGCAAGAGTGATGAGTCCTCACACTCCCATATGCACTCCCAGCAGCCTAGCGCTGACTGCTGCTGCACCGCTTGGTGCGTCATCATTGCCACACTCGTCTGCAGGTGAGACGTTATTCCTATGAGATCGACTCTTCTGTACAATGTGATGAAGCTGTTTGTGCTTGAGTGCGTTTAGCAACATCCACCTTTGCATCACAGTCTGTAAGATGAGTAAGGGAGGATTGTGTCTCATTGACTTTGAATGAAGTAATGTCGTGTGTTGCTGAACTGAATTGTGGATCTGCTGCTTCACTTTACTTATGCTGAAAAGTTGATGAAAGTTCAGAATGTCGAGCACCATATCAGCCACGTTTATTCAAATGGTCCAGCACTAGCTAGCTCTCGTTAATGTAAAGGTATCCACAGCAACTTGGTTGGCTTGCCTTAAGAGTGCCAGTGTTGCTAATACTTTATTTAAAGTTAGAAGTTGGAAATGTTGACTTCCAAGACTGAATTTATAACTGGAACGCCCCCTCAAGTTGGATTTCCAGCTCAGAAAGTCCTTTACTTCAAAATCCATGTTGGTGGAAGTGCACATAAAAACTGCAAAACCTCTCATCTGTACTACTACTGTTTTGTATTTGTGACTTACTAAATAAGTCACACACAGAGACCCAACCAGGCTCCATCTTTGTGTTTAAGGGCAGAAAAACAGACATTATACTGTATTGCTAGATGGATGCTTCTACATTGCTAGGAGCAAAACAAATCCTCTTCTTTCCTTTCTTTTCCGGCTTGAACGCAGTCAAGTCGGGAGTGATGTCATTCCCTGCTTTGACATCTGACTTCGGAGGTAAATGAAGCGCAGCATTAGACCATCAATCCTGCAAAGAAACAAAACAAAACAAAAGTCAGGGATGCCTTTGTTTGGCAGTGCTTAAGTGTGAATGCTCCCATAGGGCTGAGCCAGCATAATTAGCTATTCACTTGGAAGAGTTGCCCTCTAGCCCTGGACTCAATTTTTCTCAGGGGGTTGCTAAGAAAAGCGTTATACAGCCAGTTAGTGTACAGCGTGCAGCTGAAAAGGGATAGCAGGCTTGTAGTGCTTGACTAACAGGCTGAGCAGTGATGACTTAAGGCAAACGTTTTAATTTTCTTCAATCAGAACAAGTTTCTCTCATCATTACTTTGGAGCAGTGAGTAGCATGAGCAGAATGACTTTGGATTTTTTATTTGTCTCTTACTTGTATTATATGTGTACAACAAACACATGCAGTCAACATGTAAATAATTTTTGAATTAGTTATCATTAATAACTAGTTTTGTCTTAGCACACATTGCATCCAAGGTATACAGGAGAGCATTTCTGAAGCATCCTTGAAGCAAAAGGTCTACAGCAGCGGAAAACCACACCAAGTGACACTACAGTCAGCAAAGAGCAGGAAACTGAGGCTACAATTCACTCAGGCTCGCTGGCCTCAAGCCCTGTATTAACAGTTCAGGCTGCTGCTGGTGTAATGGTGTGGGAGATTGTTTTCTTGGCACACTTTGGGCCCCTTAGTATCAACTGATCATCATTTAAATACTATGACCACAGTATACCCATCTTCTGATGCAGGATAATTAATCATCTCAAACTGGTTTCTTTACATATTACAGTGACTTGCCTATACTCAGGTGCAGCATTTTGTAGTTATTTAAGATCGTGATCGTTTCCCCTCTCTCCACTGCTCTGTTTCAACATGCGTGTGTGAGTGTGTTTATCTGCTTTGCCATGTGTATGTTAGTGTGTTTATCTATTTAGCCATATGTGTGTATGTGGGGCTAGCCAAGTAGAACATATAAAGTAAAGATAACAAAAGTGTGCAGATCAATGATAACTCGTCATGACACTGTAAGCGCTATAAAATCTTTCCAGAAAGTGTTAATGCCTGAAATGGTACGCCTCATGGTGGGTAAGCTAGTCCTGATGAGAGAATTAGCAGGTCTATTACAGCTGCACGCCCTGACAGGACAATAGATAAATAAAAAGAGGCCGAGGGTAAGAAGCTGACAGTGAAATGCAGAATAGGTGGCAATGGTGGCAAGTCACCATTCCAGCTGCTGTATCACATGCATGAAGCCCATGTGGCATATTTGGGAGCCAGCCAGGTGGTGACACTTCAGTGTTTGTGTTTATCTGACTCTGAAGGCTTTGTACGCTCTGGGTTCTTTAACCCAAGTGACCCAGTGGTAGGATATTTTGACCACAGATAGTGGAGTGTGTGTGGGCTCTGCTCTTACACAAAGACACAGACGAGCACATTTCTGCCTGCTTAGAGACACACAGACTGTTCCTCTTTCAGTTACCCTCTCATCAATTTTATGCCTCTCCTCTGCTGACTTTTTCCTTCCTCTCTTTCCATTTCTACATCTCTAGTCCTCCTCCTTTATTTATTATTTCTCTCTGTTCGGCCTTCTTCCTGGCCTAGAAAGGTTGCCATGGAGACAGAAGCAGATTTGATGCAGAGACGAGAAATGAATTATACAGTCGGGGAAGCTGTCTTTGTGTATGTGTGTGTGTGCATGTACGCACATTAGCGTGATTCAGAGCTGAAGATCGTTGTTTTGGAGGTTTTCATATGTTATGATTAGCTGTAATATTTCTTATTGAATATGGATCCGAGTATATGTGAACGCATTTGCGTGTGATTTTGTGTGCGTGCGGTTCCATGCGTTTTGTTTTTTTGGGGTTTTTTTTGGTTGGTCCACAATTTAATATGACATCATGTGTTATTTTTGGCTCAGCTCCAGCTACATGTGGGCTTCCTTCATTTGTGTGCAGCTGTAGTGTGTTTATACAGGAGACTCTATAGCTTGCTTTAGGTTTTTTTTTTGCTGTTGTTGTGAAAAGATCAGCCAAAAAACAAAAAGATCAACATATTTGATTATTAGTTATTTTCTCAAATAACAAACTGGCTGCCAAGAATGAACTGAACACTGTATCTGAGTAACTGATTGTAAAATGCATATTCAAAAACACATAGAGAACAGGTAAGGTAACATGAACTGCTGAACTGTGGATCAATGTAAATGGCTGGATTCCTGTGAAATTTGAATCTAGTAGAATGATCAAAACAATTACATAGAGAGATCATTGGATCAAAAAATATGCATAGCTCAAATGGCTGTTGCTGAAAAAAAAAAGTCAGCCATGTGTCTCATTTTCTCATATAATATTAGTGAGAATATCCAAAAGCAGAACACAGAGGGAGGCAGGGAAAGCAATAGAAAATGAGCATTTACTGTCAGATCAAACCCAGTCCAGAGTCCAGTCTGAAAAGGTAAACAAGAATCCATAAAGAAGCACCAAAAGAACAAGGAGCAAGGGAACAAACGGGAGAACAACAGGGAACAAACAGACGAGCCGACACACATTGATCGGTGTCTAGATGCAGGTGAAAACAGTGAACAGCGGACCGTCTCGAAGGAGGGAAACAAAAGCAGGAAGTAAAACCAAAACAAGGCACACGAGAAAACTAACCTTCAAAGTAAAAATGGTAGAGGCAAATAACTAATGACGAGACATGAAGACAGCAACGCTGAACAAGGTGACAGAATCTTTGGGACTCACACAGAGGGAGAAAACAGTAAAACTACGGTAATAAAAACCACGGGCACTATGACACTCACCCTGTATGTATCATACACTTTGTATCAATTTTGATTAATCAAAATGTTTTTGATGACATTATTGCAGATAATGTATGAAATTAGAGCCAGAAAGGAGGCCTGACCAGCACGAATTGGATTGGTGAATCCCCCAGAATAGTCTTAATAGTCATCAGCTGCTTTGTTAGTAGCGGTTTTAATCATCAGAATGCTGTCTGCTAACTGAATGTATTTATTTTGGACTGCAGTGAATCTGTTTGCACTGGAAGTGATCATAACCCAGCGTTGTATTCAGCGTTTACTTTCTTATCTGCTGAGCTCCGTCTGACTGCACTTAAGTGTGCTCATTTAGGTAGAACAAAGCATTTTTAGCTCATGAAGTCAGTTCATTTCAGTTGAAAGTGGACTGAAGCAGAAACTAAACAGAGCGCAGTTTCTTTGAGGTGACCTCGTTAAGAACAGCTTGCTGTTCCTAAAAGGCAAAAAGATGTTCTAGTAACGTATTTGTATTCTCCCGTTTGGAGGTTGTTTGTGTTATCAGAACTAAGCTGGATAGTGTTTACTGTCTCTTATTTGATTTCTCAACTTTTGCCTTAAAGGAGGATCTCTGTCTGTTTCATATCCTAAGCTTATGCAATCTCCTGATAGGAGCAGCTGGTATTAAAACCAGGGAGATAAAACTCATGGAGAGAGGAAAGGAGGGATAAAAGGGAACTAAGGGACAGAATGGGTGTTGGGTGAGAAGAAGAGGATGTGTAAACAGGAGCTGAGGGAGGTGGTTGACTGTTTAAGCTGAGATCACATGGAGGATGGAGTGAGATGATGGGAGGCAGGGATGGGTGGGGAAATGATAACTGATGAAGTAGACAGTGGCTACATCAACGCACAAAGCACATTAAAGGGCTACTGTGCTTGTTTTTTATCACCACTCTGTTTTTCTTCTGTGTTTGCGGTTTTATGTCATGTATGTCATAAAGCTCTGAAACACACACGCAGACACACACACAGCGCAGACCCTGTTGTAAGAGGGGCTACTCAAAATCTAATGGGCTAGAATGAATTGCTGTAATAAGGGCCATAAATTTCTCTCTACAAATCTGTCTGGTGTTATTGTGCAGACAGCATCATCAATACAAAAGCATACAGTCGGGCACATGCATACAAGGGGAGGGCAGGAGCTTTTACAGGCTGAGTGAGGCTATAAAAGCATGGTGAGGAGGGGGGATGTCGGGGAAAAGGGGTCAGGAGTGACAAAACACAGAGTGGAGAAGATTTCTGTAACGGTGGTGGTGTTGGGCGGGCGACGGGTTAGTCGTAGCGTGAACATGGTTAAGGAGGACGTGGGCTTGAAATAAAGGAAAGTTGGGGGCCAGTAACCCCAGATATCGCAGCATATGTAATGTGTGAACGTGGGTGCAGAGCTGCAGAAGGATCATATTATTTGCGGTCTGGTGACCCAATTATTGTTTGGGCTCCGTGTGTGTGTGTGTGTGAGTGTGTGTGAATCATTTCTGGTAGTCCTGTGCTTGCCCGAGGCTTTAGGGTGACACCAAAGCCGAAAAGCCAAAGTGCTCAATGTCGCCTGTTGCTGGTTGAAAGAGCAACTGCACTCAGCAGTTCAACTGTCAGTGGGTAGTTCTGTATGATATGAATTTAAAGGTTAAATTATGTGCTGTGTTTACATGTGGGATGTCTTGTTTTCTGCCTCCTAGCGCTGGCATAGCCGTAGGATTCTATGGAAACGGAGAGTCGAGTGATGGAGCCGCGCGTTTAGCGTACTCCTTCCGTCATGCCAACCGCACCGTGTCTGGAGTGGAGAAACTGGTGAGTTGTCCACTGATTGCAAAAAATTTATTTATTTATTTATGGAAAACCTTCCTAATGACAGTTTTTTCTTTCTAGGTTTCAGACAGCGCCCTAGCCTTAAACCAGACTGTGGAGGAGAACTTGGTCCAGTTAGAGACAGCCTTCCAGGATCAGACAGATTATGTGTCCATCGTCCAGAAGCTCCAGGGACAGCTGGATGAGCTGGTGAGGCTGATGGTTGATGTTCCCTTCTGGTCCAATACTGAGATCTCCCTGGAGGACTTGGCCCGTAAAACGGAGGCCTTTGACTTTTACAGGTAACTACTGACCAGCATGGATTTTGTTTCTTACTCAGACTCAAGACTACTCTTACATTCTCTCATACACAAAGTGTTATACTGTAAGGTTAACTATTAAAACCACAGATGATGGACCATGTGTTCTGGTCATATCCTCAATCAAATCAAATAAGAATTTAAATATTTTAGGTGCACAACAGCAGAATTCAACAAATGTTAGCAAGAAAAGGCAAAATAACCAGTTCTAGTTCTAACCAGAATGAAGGCTACTCGCTTCCTCTGACAGACACATTGGATCAACAATGTCATGATGCACCTTTAAACGGAGAGGCTGAGATACATGCTAAAAGGAGCTCTTAAAAGCTATTCATGGATTATGTGGAGATTGTATCCTTCGCAGTAGTTTGTGAATGAATGGGTACTCTGATCTCATTCTTTAACTGTGAATGGCTTTCATCCCTCTTTTTCTGTTCATGTTAACCTGCTTTGTTGTTTTTGGGGCAATGACAGAAAAAGTGGTTGATAAAAAAAACAGATTGTGATGCTGTTACGTGTCGAGTCTTCTAGTAAAGCTTTAATTAGCTTTTCCTTTGCATTGCATATGTATCTGTTTGACTTGGTGTTGTATGTTTGTATGAAACACTGTGATAATTATTTTTATTTACAGGTGGTTGGGGTACCTTGGCCTGTTGCTCTTTGATGTTCTCATTTGTCTTCTGGTGCTGTTTGGACTGATACGCAACTCTAGAGGCACTCTTATTGGGTATGCTACCTTACATCACACACCAAAGCCTGCTCCTATTGGACAGATCAAATTGTGTCCTGCCTCTGTGTGTGCTGAGACTGCCTCCTGTATAACGTGTTGGTAAGCTGAATCTTGCTTTAAAAAGATATTCTTTTTGGGGGGGTTGTTCTTCAGAGTGTGTCTGCTGGGTGTTCTGACTTTGATCATCAGCTGGGGATCGCTGGGCCTGGAGCTGGCTGTCGCTGCTGTAAGTGTAACCATGGCAACACTGCTGAGCTCTCCGGCTCTGCAGTGATGTAATCTTTACCCACTGCTCGAGTGAGTTTGTTCAGCACGTTACTGTAGCCTGATGTGTCATGTGCACTCGCCCCCCACAGTCAGCCAGCGACTTCTGCGTCTCCCCCGATACCTACATCACCAGGGTGACCAAGGAAAACGATGTCATTAACCAAGGTATGGAGACGAGAAAATAAATCATTGGCCTTTTTTCAAAACCTTTTGTGCTTCTTTCACATAATCATAAAATGAATTTAACAAATTGTATTGCGGTGTTGTTGGCTTTGAAATGATGGCTTTTAAGATGGGGACCAGGTCTGTGACCACTTGCAGTCAGTTGCCCTCTGTAAAGCAACTTTGGTGGATGAAACAGCAAGAAGTGCTGTTAACCTATGTGCCATCAGGTTGCGACTGGATGGAATCAAGTTGGAAATGAGGTCAAATCTGATAACAGCAATTAACTGATATATATCGACGCTAATTGGATATCTGTTGTTGTCTACATGCACAGAAATTTACTTACAGTCAGAGTCCAGCCAGAACCTCATAGATGTGATGTAGTTTCTTCAGGACAGTGAATTAACTGAAAAATGACAGGTTGTCTGTAACTTTGCTTTTATATAGAAATACAACCAGTGCAGTCGAATCTTCTGTTGGACAGAGATAATCACACACGAGTTACACTCATTGGCGCAGACTGACTCAGACTGTGAGCGTGTCTGTGTTTATGAATTATATTAATTTCACAGCTTTGCCAATCTGTCTGAGAGGGATTGCAGTCAGTCCAAGTTGGGTCACAATTCTTTGGAGACACACGACCTGTCGAGACCCATTGTGGTTGAAAGTAGTGCTGAGACACTTAGGATGTCGCATGCTTGACCTGTGGCAGGAAAAAACTAAAGAAAAAAAAGTAAATTAAAAGCAATCATAAGGCAAGGAGGTTATTATCCTATTTCTGTTGTTGTGTGACTGATCCATAATCCACCTGTATTGACATTGGCTGTAGTTTGTCTAAACGGTGCTGGTAAGATAGGCATGAAGTGCTACAGGGCTAAAACAGCCTTTTCCAGTCTTGCAGACCACTGCCATCTATTTCAAAGTCTGTAAATCTGTGTGCAGTCCAAACCTTAAACCACAACTGTAGTCATAAGACGAGCTCATGAAGTGTTTCTGTGTTTTCATTTACTCGTTTTTATCTTCTAACGATTTACTTGTTGAAGCTGATTCTCATTTAACACTTTTAGTTGCAGTATGCGATAGCCACATCTCCATTATGGTTTTTACATCATTAATGAAGTCTAAGGGAAGTTAACAATTAAAATATGTCAGATTCCCCCCCCCCCCCCCCCCCCCCCCCCCCCCCAAAAAAATTAAAATCTGGTGGCTTTGTGCAAATAGTGATATTTCTTTTTTCAAATTTATATTATTTATATATCACACATAATTATAGTTTATATTATAATTTTTCCCATTTGTTTATCATATGCAAATTTTTCCTGTCTACTTGCAGTTTCTTCACAGCCCCACCAGGGGTCTGTGGCCTACCATTTGGGAATCTCTGGATAAAAGAATATTTACAGTTATTTATGCTGCTTGAAGACAAAAGCATCCCACATTTTGTTTTGGTTTTCACCAAATAAAATATCAGAATTTAAAGAAAGGGTGCGACACTTTTGGATCCAGAAGTCCTGGAGAAGGGATTGTCATGTTTAGAAATTCTCTGTTAATTATAAATCCTGAACATTTTATGGTAAAGGGATGTAGGGTACGACCCTTTATATGCAAATGCTGCATATTGACAAAAAGTGTGAGCTGAAATGTCTCAAACAGAGTCCATTTTCCTCACTGACAGTTGAATCTCACCCTGACATGTTGGTGCTATTTAAAGAAACAAGTGTGTGTGTTTGTGTGTGTGTGTATCCAGCAGGATTGTGTTTGATTGGCACTCTGGTATCTAAAAGCTCTCACTCTCTCTCTGTGCTCACTGCAATGCATCAGCAACCCTGTACTCCCTGCTCGCTCTGCCCTTGCTTGTCTCAGATTCAGAAAAAAAACCCAACCTGACTACATTTCGTTTTTCATTTAATTGCATTTGTTCTCTCTTTCCATCCTGTTATATCCCTCTTTACTTCTCAGTTGCTCCGTTTCTTTGTCTCCATTTCTCTCCCTCGCTCGCCTCCTTTCACTCATCTAATGACTTCTGTTTGTCTGTCAGTTGTTTCCGCTTTGTCTGTTTGCTGTAGCGCACAGATGTTGCCTCTTTAACACACACACTGAATTATGCCTGAGTGGAATTGCAATCATGGCTCAATACAGTCATACTGGATATTATTTTACACGTGAGGTTTTTAAATGAAACTGTGCAGTCCAAACGTTCCCATCGTCATAGTGATCTGTATTTACTGGCATGTTCGCAGATATCCTGCAGTATTACCTGACCTGCAGCTCTGGACAGATTAACCCCTTTCAGCAGGTGAGGTCTTTGTCATTGCTGTTGCATCGTTGGAACACAGTTTTCTGCAATTTCTTCCTTTCACGAGGCTGTTTTGCTTTGTTTTTTTGTTTTTTGCAGAGGCTGTCGGGGAGCCACAAAGCATTGGTGGAGATGCAGGATGATGTGGCAGAGTTACTGAGATCAGCAGCACGTGACTTTGCCAGCACCAAGGTGTGTCTGTGTGTCTAGATGTACATAAGAGCAGATATTTACAGTATATTTGAGCATACATGTGTAACCTTCGCTCTGCGTGTGCAGGGGAATCTCGAGCAAATCCAGTCTGTGCTGAATTCCACCGAGGTGGGCCTGCACCAGCTGACTGCTCTCGTCGACTGTCGCAGCCTGCACATGGTGAGTTACAGGGTGTGTTGTGGTAAAGATAACGTCCGTAATTGAAGCTTAAAGTAGACGTGTGCAGTGACTCTACGGCACGGCTGACACCGTTTTACGCTGTGCAGTTACATTTCTGTTGAGATGCACACCAGATCATGACGCAGGCTTTCAGAGGTTATGGTGAAGTAGAAATCCCCTGCGACTTCTCTCCTCTCCTCGTGTGGTGGAAACATGCACAGTAGCTTTATTTTTTTTTTCCTTTGTGTGACTGTAAATAAGGAATTGATTCATTAAAGGACTACTTTAGGGCCAAAGCTCTCCTCTACTCACCTCTCCTCGTAGGACTACGTCCAAGCACTGACTGGCTTGTGTTATGATGGCGTGGAGGGTCTCATCTACCTGGTTCTCTTCTCCTTTGTCACTGCTCTGATGTTCTCCTCTATTGTGTGCAGTGTGCCGCACACCTGGCCTGGCAAGAGGTAACACACACCCACCCTCACATTCTCTCATTCACACACACACACACACACACACACACACACACACACACACACACACACACACACACACACACACACACACACACACACACACACACAAGCCTTTACATCCTTAAATCCATCTCTTCAGTTAACTAATGACTGACACATCACTAGCTCGTTAACATCTTACTGTAACTGTCTAACTGATCTCAGCTGGTGGACTCGATAACAGTGGGAAGACCCATAAAGAATCGACTCGGTGCCCATGCATGTCATTCTTTTTTAAGTGTACCTGCCTCCCAGACTGTCGTATCACTCTGTACTCTGTACTATCTTCTTGCCATCTTTGCATCTATACAGTTTATTTTATCGTTTGCCGGTGGACAAACCGGCAAACCGTTTGGCTGAACATTGTTTGTATGTTTGTACATACTTCTCATTTTTCTTTTCTCCTCTTTGGACTTGGAGCACCAATGTCGTGTTAGACTTTATATCACCACAGTTTGTTTTTTTTTTTTTTTGTTTCCGTGCCCCACTTCCTCCTTATGTTCTTTCCCTTCCTCCTCTCCCCTGTGTCCTGATTTGGAAATGCTTTGGGCTTCAACGAATGGTGATGCATATGACCCCCACGGTCAGATTAACCACCGCTACCATTCATACAAATATTCGAACGAGCAAATAATTCTGCGATAAAATCAGAGAAAGAGACAGGTAGACTTTGCTCGCAGTGACCGTGTCACTCCGGTGAAGGATTTGAATATTGAAACAGCTGTGCCATGATAGTTTTTTTCTTTTGCTTCCTTTTACACTTGCTGTTTGCGGGCATAAATCGGCATGAATCGCAGTGTATGACCCAACAGGTATGAAAAATAATCAATCTCTCAGAACAAGTGCTCACTGGGTCTCTTGCCTGTAAAGACTGACTGTGTCGCAAACTCCATTTTGGTTTAATGAGTAACACGTCTCCATCTGGTGGCCAGTTGGGGCAACAACACCTGTCGCTTATTGTCTCTGTTAACACGGGGCTTAGGCTAATTTATTCATCATACAGCTTCCTGCCTCTTTACCTTAATTGAAACTCTTTCAGTCTGATGATATATTCTTAGCATATGGACAGCTGATATAGAGTTGCAAAAAAAATCACTGGAAAAAAAGAACCTTATAAATAATAAAGCCTACACGTACACATGCATTACTGTGACTGACCTTACTTAACAGAATCCAGTGCTTTTCTGCAGCTGCATCCAACTTCCAAATCAGCACGTATCTTATCTGATGCCTCATTTTGTTACGTTGCTGGCTGTTTTACATTTTTGACCATTTTTTTTGTTTTTTTGTCTGAAAATGGTTTGCCCAAACCAGCCATATTATCTTTTTTTTCCTGATGTTTTTGCTTTAATTTCATGGAGCACACAGAGATGCATGAATTATATAAAAGGACATTCTTGAAATCGGACACTGTTTGAACAATGCGACCTGTTAATAAAAGGAGCAAACTCTCTCAGCCAACAGTGGATGACTGCATGAAGAAAATGACATGCATGTTTCTACCAATGACATGGAATACAGAAGGGTTTGCTACTTTATTACAGTTGATGATTACTTAACAACACATAGCAATAAAGGGAAATAAAAGTGTCCACTCTGGACCTCACTGCACTTGTGGTGGGTCTGTTTAGTAGATGAATGCTGCCCAATGTTCCTTTTCTTCTTGTCCAGCTGCTTTGGGGCCGGAGGGCGTAGCCTTACCCAGATTTTAATATCGGGGAACTCCTGATAGTACAAGTACACCTTCCCCCTTCTCCTAACCTCCTCTTCAACCACTTGTTTACACTCTGTTGTCTCTCTCGGATCTCCCTCTCCCTGTACCTTTCCCTCCCTCCCCCCTTCTTATTCATCATGCCCTTTCGTGCCTGGCCCTTACCCCGACCAATTGAAGGATGGATGAGGAAGACGGAGAGGACGAGTCGGGCGCCTCACGTGGCGGGGTGCACGATAACCTGTACCGCGTTCACATGCCCAGTCTCTACAGCTGTGGCTCCAGCTACGGTAGCGAAGCTAGCCTGCCCGCTACAGCCCACACTGTCAGCAATGCCCCCGTCACTGAATACATGTGAGTTAGCACCCACCGCTAGCTAGAGGCTAGCAGGATCATACACTGCCTGCCAATAGGTAGCTGATGCTTGCCCTCCCCCACACCATGTGATCTAGGCTAGAAGTGCAGCAGTGCTTACTGCTTGTGGTAATGATAAGTTAGAAAAGCTGTTAAATAGTTTTTTAAAATATGTATGGCTTGCATGTCGACTGCAACACACTGTCAGCGATATTTGTTACTCAGTGAGTTAGTACTTATCATCTTTGAGATGCTAAAAGAAAAACAGCTGCTTGCTGTATAAAAAAAATTCAGCTTTGCACTCGCATAGTTTAAGTTAATAGTTGCACCATGCTTGCTGTTGCCACAGGACTGAATTGCTTGTTCATAATAGGAAGTAGAGAAGATAAGTAAGCATATATCTCTCCACAATTAATAAACACAATGCAGTGTTTGCTGCAAAGGGAAGAATGATGGTTTTCAAGCCACAAAGAAACCAGAAAGTAAGACATGTGCTAATTTGAGGTTTTTGGACCATCGAAGGACCACATTCACCAACCCTGTATGAGTCTATATTCCAAAGCATACCACAGGGTTTGGTTTGAGCTTTTCCTGAAAGTTAGATGGGAAGTCTCATCCAGTCATTACTTTCCTTTTTGCCATAGCTAAGCTGTCATTGCATAGGTACACAGTCTCATATGGTAGTTGAATCTGTTGAATATGACAAGCTCCAGATTGTCATCAATCCTGGAAAATAAGTTTCATAACATAGTTACAAGGTTTAGGAGCTGGTTTGGCAGTAATGCAAATCATATGTTTACAGTTAGATGAACAAAGCATGCAAATCCATCATTATTAAACCACAGTACACTAAAAAACCCTAAAAACTGAGTGTCGCATGAGCGCTGGCTGGCTTTGATTATATTGAGCTAAATAGAAAAAAAGTGCAGCTTATCCATGCCGGGGTTGTTGGTTTCTGTACCCACAGTGTCCGCTTGCAGTAATAGAATAAACAGCCTCCTCAGCATTTAGCTCCCTAATAAATTTTGCTTGCACAGGACATTTACAGACTGTTATTAAGTTAAAAAATATCTTGTTGAATCCTTTAATAGTTGAAATGTTGGCCTGAAAAAACGATTGCTGCAGAGTTCTTTTAAATGTGGGCCTGAGGCTAATCTCCGGTGGCTATCCATGATGATAACAGTCCTATTTCACTGAGTCCCATTGTGAGATTCAATATTTTGCCTTTGTTCTGAAAGTATGTTAATTATGTTAGACTGTGGCCGAGGTGTTTTAAGCCCCTGTAGTACCAAGCTTACGTCCTACGTTGGCAATAATTATTGAGGTAATTTTTCAGAGGCCATATGTCAGAGTCATTGTGTTTCAGCGATGAGCAGATCCGCACATCATGAGCTCAGCGGCAGGGTGACGACATGTAGTAACCTCTTATTCTATAATGCAGGAGCCAGAACGCAAACTTTCAGAACCCTCGGTGTGAGAACACCCCCCTGATTGGCAGGGAGTCCCCTCCACCCTCTGTAAGTGCACACTTTCTAGAACACATTCTCCCACAGCTATCTTCCAATAGCCACAGTGCTGCTGGGACACATTTCAAATCCCACACAGTTGGCATATTATTCATTTAAGCGTAACAAGCAAAGAACGGTGTAAATTATTCACTATTTCAGATGTTTCATAGCGCGCTATGTGTGGATATTGGAAGGTAGCGCCACCCACCCACCCCAAATCCCTAAAACACTGCAAGTGTCCTCCGTGCTCACGCTAGACCGTGATCACAGATCGCCTTCATGTAGGTCATTTTGGCAGCCTGGGAAAACTGGAAGCTTGAAAAAGAAGCCTGTCATTATAGTAAGATCTGCACTTGCATCAAAAGAAGGAGGCAGACTGTTTCGATAAGCGCAACTGCCGGGTCATGTTTGGCTAAAGTTGTCTTCTATTTCTGATGTAAAACGTCTGGTTGGCGCTGGGTGATGTGCAGACCACATAGATTTTTTTTTTCTCCTCAAAGACTTTTTTTTTCAACCTCGAACTTTGTTTTTTTGTAAGAAATGAAATGCTGACTGTTATGGCTTTTAAAAAAGTGCTGCTGGGCCTGTAGTTGTGGATTTCGTTCCATGCAGTATCACCTGTACACTTCTACATTACAATACTGTGGAGTGACAGCATTTATTGAACAAATCTGGTGTTATTACTTCAGGGCTCGGGTTGCATTCCTCGCTCGGTGCAACCTGACCCCGAACCCTTGCGGGTCAGAGCTCATATAGCTTATATTGCAATTCTAGCAAAACTTGAGCCCAAGCCTCTTAAAAGTTCCCGCTCCTCCTTCCCTCCCTTGTTCCCACACCGTGTCTATGTGTGCATCTTCTGGTCGAGGTGTATGTGTCCTGTGTTTCCCCCTCACCCTTCACCATTGCACAGCCACAGGAGCACTTATTCCCCCACCTCCACTGTTGAAACGTAGCAGCCAGCAAAACGGCCTGCCGCTCGCCACTCTTAAGACAGGGCCGATGGCTGGGCCGCCGTCCTGTGCACAGCTGCTCTTCTGTCTTCTGCAGCGATGTGGAAACCGCAGACCTCCGACTGTAACTACCTCGGTGCTCCCGAGAGACCACTAACTCATACCAGGCTAACCTACTACATCAGAAGTAGAGCAACTAACTACGAATGAACCACATCTGCTAATTTACAATAACATCATCCTGACCTAATCAGCTGTTACACAATGAATAACTGTTGTAATCAAACCCCGGCTGTCCAAATGACTGGTCACAGTATTTCAGCTGTACATGTGTGTTTGTGTTTGCCTTTCATATCGATCTATCTACAAGCATTAATCTTTGTTTGTCCGTCGTTTCCTTGTCTTCTTTTCATCCTCTTCTCCTTTCTCGTCATTTCCCACTCTCGTCCCTTTCTGCTTCTTCTTCTCTTCTTTTTTTGTATCCCCTGTCTCTTCAGTACACCTCCAGTATGAGAGCGAAATACCTGGCGACCAACCGACCAGACCAGAACCGACGCTCCGTTCCTAACGACCAACTGGATCCCGCTAGCCGGCCTCACCCCGCTGCTAGACCACAGTCCTCAGTCCACTAAGAAAGCACTTCAGCCACAACACTGCCTGAATCCAGTTCTCACAGCCAACAGCAAGATCCAACACGGCCCACAGCACCAGAGCTGGGTGCTTTTTTTCCCAGTTCTTTTTCCAGGTCCACTGAATTTAACCAACACTGACCGGTTCATCAGCAGAACTCATCAACCAGATACCACAGCACATGACTGCACTTTTAAAGCTCAACTTCTACTTCTTTCCTACATAAAACCAACATAACTGAAAAGGCAGAAGAGCACATCGTAGAAGATCAATGCTTCTGCTTCTCTTCTTTATGGACACACACATACATACACACGCCCAAGCTGCTTGATCCACCACTGCTGCGAAGCCATAGTTTCTTCCTCCCAACTTGCATCTGTCCACTGCCGTCCAGTGAAGGCATCCACGCTGCTCTCACTGCTCAACCGCCCCTGACACACTCACACACAGGCAAGCACACAAACACACACACACACACACACACTGTACAGAGCTGTAAATAGTGACCATGTGCTTTATTCTGAGTTCATGAAAAGTAGACTGTTCAATCCTTTACTGGTAACGTGGTGTGCTGTGTGTTTATCATGGAAATGTTTGCTGTATCTCTCATACAAACACACACACACATGCACACACAAGTAGGAAGATAGTCTAACCAAACACTCATTTGTGTAAATAATAAGCCAGTGAATCAGAAAGCCATGCTTAGATGAACTGTACCACCAGATCCCCATTCTCTCTTTAGCTTAACATTGTCGTCTAAGACTTGAATTGTAAGCTCAAAAAAAGAAAGAAAAAAAAGTGTGCCCGCGTGTCTTTTCCATACTTGTTAACGTGCGCATACGTTTCAGTTACGAGCCAGTAACCCTGTTGTGAAATGACTGCTTTTGAACTTTGGGAAAACGGAGTCTGAGACAACGGACATACGGAGGCTCAAACCTGTGCCAAAAAACTGAATAATTCAATGAGGGATGCCTGATTCTGCCCTCATTTCCTACTGCCTCCAGATATGTCGAGAAAGGACGGGGAAAAAAGAAACCTCACACGGAATCTTTTCCCTCCGTCTGTCAACGATAAGGGAAAGAGGAGAGACATTTGGAAAAGGGAAGGAGTGGACCGATAGTTGCAACTACACATTTGCCAGGTGCTATGTAAAGCGGTCGAGGATCCGGACTGAGGAGGGACAGAAATGTTTTTGTTACTTTTAATGCTTTTTTTCCTTTTCTTTTTTTTTAAATTCAGGGATTTGTTAAAGAAAAGCAGAGCGGCTTTCCGTGATTACTAAATGTAAATTGTGTCCCGAAGCCAGAAAAACTCCATTCCTGACTGAAAAAGATGTTACATCAAAGTTTGTTTTTATCATAAGCTGACATTGATGCTGTGATACTGTGACCAACTGTAGTATTCTGTTTCTTCCTGTGCTTTTATTTTGGTGACCTCAGATTTAACCTTTTAGCGCAGATATTGAATCTTTTATTTTCTTTCTTTCTTTTTCTACCCACAAGCACAAATTCTCTTCAAGGTGACTTTGTGAGATGGAGAAGTAAAACTCACTGCCTGGGTCACTGCCAGTGGCTTTTTCCCCTCCCACTCTGTGTACAGTATATAAAAAAATCCAAACACAGTAGTCGTGAACCCGCGTGTGTGTGACATCACTGCGACGTGATTGGCCGTTGCTCTATGTCACTGTTACTCTGTGTGAGTAGTGATTAAGTGACTGGCAAAGCAAGCAAAGGCTGGCCTATCTAGCCCGAGTCATTCCTATACTGACGTTGCACACACGTTAACGGACACACACATACACACTTTGTGCTTTACTGACACACACCTTCCATACATACTGCAGTATTCTTTAAAGCCCATCTTTCCCTACTTTTATCCTGTTTACATTCATATCTAGAGCGATAGTAGCAGCACGTCCCCCTCCACCATGCTGATAACCCCGTGCATTATGGGTGATGTAGTAGGTAGTAACCGAATTAAAGAGAAACCCCCAATTCTGTAGTCGACCACCCTGAACTCCCGTACGCTGTTGCACCACCCAATCCTGTACAGCATTTTAATACTGTCTTATTAATCGATGACCACTTCTCGTATTAGCGAGACAATCTTACATGTGTGATTTTACTAGGAAGGAAACGTCCATGTTATGGTAACAATGCTACCTATGGTCTAGTACTTTTACAATGTTTTATTGCACCATGGATGCAAACAGTGTTAAGATCTGTGGGACTAGTCACTGATTAATGGCCTTTCATAATGTTTTTAAACTCTTACAGCACTCTTCATATCACGACATGTCTTCTTCTTCTTCTTTTTTCTTTTTTTAAGTGTTTCGCTGTCTTGTAAAAATCAGACTTTAAAGATAAAATAATAGCTAGCTGTTTTGTAGGATAATAAAGGCAAGAGCAGCGTTTTTCCTCTCTTATTAATGGTGAATGACTCTCTGTCTTGCAACTGTTTTAATAAGACTATTACAGTGTCGTCCGCGCACCTGACGCAGTGCTGCGTTTGAAGTTCTGTGCCAGTGCTGTCTGTGATTTGGCTGCTCTGGTACAGTATGTCGTGACGGGTGGGAAGAGCCCAGTAAGAGTCAGTAACGAGTGGGCGCTTCTCCGTGTGGTAATTACAGGACTTCAAATGCACGACTGTTCAGATGTGACAGACAAACAATGTTTTCTATGGCTGTTTTTATTTTCTGATGGTTTAACTAAGATATTAATGATATACATGTCAAAACTGTGGTAATGATATCATTCAGCCTGGAATAAATGTTTTAAAAAAAGAAATTAAAGCAACTTTAACGTACTGATGAAGACCGTTGCGTCTGTTTTTTTTTTTCTTATCACCCTGTTCCCTGAAGGTTTTACCAGGTTTAACACAGATTTAACAAGGTGCTGCAAACATTGACATGACAACATTACACAGTTGCTGCAAATTTCTCTGCTGCACATCCAGGATGGAAATCTGTTCCACCACATCGTAAAGCTGCTCTACTGGACTGAGACTGCTGACTGCAGAGGCCATTTGAGTGCAGTGAACTTGTCGTTATGTGCGAGAAACCATTTTGAGATCATGTGAGCTTTGTGACGTGGGTTGCTTTCATGTTTTTTTCACACTAAATGTCTCAACTTCCTGTTCTTATCTGACAGGAGTGGTGTGGTCTTCTGCCGATGCAGAGATGCTCTTCTGCATACCTGGTTATTTGCGTTACTGTTGCTATTATCAGCTCAAAGCTTTAGCCATTCTCCTCTGCCCTCTGGCATTAACAAGGCGTTTCCACCCAGAGAAATACCACTCACTGAATATTTTCTCTCTTTAGGACCATTCTTAATAAATCCTACAGATGGTGGTTTGGGAAAATTCAAGTCGATCATCAGTTTCTGAAATTCTCAAAGCAGTCCATCTGCTACATTCAAAGTCACTTAAATCACCTTTCTTCCCCATCCCAAGTTTGAACAATCTTAGTGCCTTAATGGATTGATTTGCTGTCATTTCCTTGACTGATTAGACGTTCGCACTGACGACCAGCTGAACAAGTTTATCTAATAAAGTGGCGGATGAGCGTCTTTACTGTAAGCTGATATTGCAAATGTTTTAAAAGTGCTGGAATCTCTTCAGTGACACTGAAATATTGGTTTTTACAGCCATTTAATTTGGCAGACTCCATCATTTCATTATTGATGTGATGCTATTTACCAGCATCTTCTCCTGCACCATCAAAATGAATACCAGTACAAATCACATCAAGAGGAAAATAAAAGCGACTGGACCGATGTCAATGAACAGAGAGAGCTACTTCCATTAATCTTGACAGTGTAGATATTACAATGATGAGTGCAGCTGATGTGAAGCTTGAATCTCTATAGAGCTACATTTGCATGGCGAATGATTTGTTTGGTCGCTCTATGACCTCTAGATTCTTACAGATTAAGAGCAGCAGTTTTTACTGATGATTAATGAAACCTAGGAGAATAGTATAAGATACATTTAGCCTAGTATATTAATAAACAGCAAGTTTACGCCTCAATAAGAGGACTGTCATGGCCACTTCTCCACCTAGTGGTTGATAGAGCGTTTTCAGACTTGTGCGCAGAAGTAGCAGCAAGCACGATTCATGCATTCATGAGACTCCAGACGATGCAGATTACTTTGAGCAGGAAGCAGAGACTAACAATATCATTGCTACATTTACAAGTTCAGTGTTTTGAGAGAAGTGGCACTGAGAATCTACCATCCATAATAAAATATGCCATGTACAGTTTAGACATACCAAACAGGCCGCACGTTTAATGCTTTAGACAAAATTCATGAGAGGACAAAACTTTCGGCTTACTTTTTATTTTGCAATAATGTCTGGATTCTGGATTCTGGATTAAATAAGGGGAATGATTACTTAATAATCAGCGCAATTTAATTTGTAATTGCGTTGTTTAAAATTTAATCTTGAGAAAGACAAATTTTGGATCTCACAGGCTTGATGGTGGAGCTAAAACCTACAGTGTTAGGCGGATAAAAAGACGTCTGACCTTGAAATGCAGCGCAGTTACACATACAGCCAGCAGGTGTCGCTGTCCACTCAGATGAGTGTGAAAGCCCAAAGTGATTTTTATTCACTGGCTAAGTTTTCCTCATGGTTAACACAGCCTGACACCGGTGGGTTCACAGCGGGAGAGAGCACACACACACACACACACAGCTAATCTTTGGGTTCTGCCTTTATCTCTTGCAGGCCCTTCTGCGTGGCTTGATCAGATAAGAGGACTGTTAGTGTGAATGTGTGAGGGAAATGTCAGAGGGTTATGAGTGCGGAGGAGAAGTCCCGCCAGACAGAAACCCATAGATTCATGAACAAGTAAAAAAAGGTGAAAGGTCAAAGTGCATTTTTCTTCATAGCTCAAAGACTTCTTCAAACAAACGGCAGATTTCTTTTCATGTAAGAAGTGTGAGTGTATTTGCATGTGCAATTTTTATCACTCCAACTTGTTTGTGATTGGAGAATTCGCCAATAAGCAATTGAGTAAAGAGAACAAACAGCTGATTGATAAAACACTTTAATTATAACCATACAGTCCAGATACTGGAGAGAGCCTTTCTGCTTCAGGAGCAACAGTTATTATATATACACACACATTCACGTGGGGAGGGGCGGGGGTGGACTTTTAATTGCACAAACTTCCTTCAACACACAGAAAGACATCAAGACGACTCAACATGAGTCAATGCTCAAAAACAAAAACATTTTCGAAGCAGTGCAGTCATGTTCCTTCCATTTGCATCAATAACAACCTTTACAAAGAAGTTTTTGTAAAGGACAGTTTGACATTTTGGGGAATCTGATTGTTTTCTTGGAGAATTAAATGAGAAGACTGACATTACATCATACGACAGAGTAGCCAGGCACAAACAAGAGAAGAAAGTCATTTCCCCAAAATGTCAGACTGTTCCTTTTAGTCTTTTAATCAAATGACAAACTGCAAACAGCAAAAATAAGAGAAAAAACGTGAAGTTCTAAAATATATACACCCAAGAATGGGGTTTATATTGAACACTGATGTTAAAAAAACAAAACAAAACCCCCCACATTGTTTTAACACTATGGACACGTGGTTTTTTTTTTTTTCCTTCATGATGGGGAAATGCAGTGATATACATTCTCTGCTGTAAAAAAAAATCTCTTGAAAGAAGAGAGAGGATGCTCAAAGGAAAGCAGGACAGGCTACACTATGCAGCAGTTTAGATCCAAGTGGGGCCAATTCTATAAAAGTCCTAATGGAGCGGCGCTACTGGTACTGAGCATCTCTCTACTTTCAGACTGTGTCATATCTTGCACACAAACTCCAGATAACACTGGTGAAATCAGATCGACACATTGTCCAAATTTGCCCTTTCTCGTGTAGCACGCAGCAGGAGTATATCCACCTCAGAGCGTGCAGAAGGCATGACTCATCGTGACGTCAATAGACTAATACCTGCTCGGCATTCTTCCACAGGCGCAATCACACATCACGCAGACTCTCGTGTTCGTGAACCGGCATGCTAAGGATCAGCCGATCTGACTGCAGCTTCCCTGGGTTATGTCGGCAAAAGTTCAGGCCTTGAGGTGCGTGCCTGAATCGTCGCTCCAGGCCTGATAAACTTGAAACTAAAATAGCTGAGAGTTTGCTATGAGTAAGCTGGCGTTGGCATTCCCTGTTCTCAGAGGATGAATGCGATCTTATGATCATAAAATGTGTTATAAATCCATGTAGTCAGACCAACATACAGACTTTAAAAAGCCCTGCTTGAAGGAGAAAAGCATCTTTGACTTTGACATTTTGAAGGCCTTTTGCATTACTGCAGAGTCAGATAAATAAAATTCATACTGTCGGGGTCAGCATTGCGAGTATGAAGGCACAATAAGCCGTCAGTTAGCACAGCTTGGCAAAAAAAAAAAAAAAAGTCAATCTCCATCAGTTTTCCACGTAAAAGACACGTGACTTTTACACACTGGGTCAGAGTTCAAGTGTCCTAAAAAGCCTGTCTTCTAGTTGAGTTGTAGAGAGGCAAACACAAATCTCCCAACTGCCTCGAGACATTCTCCGGAGTCGGGAGCGGCGGGACTCGGCAGATATTTACGTTTTCTCCCCCATCGGTCCATCCCTTCCTCCCTCTTTTGTCTCTAGATGGGTGTTAAAGTCGCCAGGGGCCGGGGCACCAAGGAGTGTCTGGGTACAGCAGACAATGGACAGACCTAAATCTGAGAGAGAGGGGGGAAATGAGTGCGACAATGCCTGGAAGCTGCCAACTGGGGATTTCAAAATAAGGCCGTGGATACAATCAGTCACACACGCACGCACACAGACAGACAGAGGACAAAGCCAGGAAACTTGTAGTAAAACATGCACCACAAGTGCTTACATAAAGCTTACTACACATGTATGAAAACTATATTTGAAAGCAGACTGCCAAAGCAGCTGTGGGATTACGATGAATAGATTTAAAAAAATAAATGAAAAAATAAAGAATAAAAAACTATTGCAGGCTTTACTGATTTTCTATTCCCCTCCATTAGCCGCCAGTGGCTCACAGCGAGCTTATCTCATTACCTCCCACCATCTAGGCACACTGCCATCAGCACCTGCTAACAAAGTAGATAAATAAAGAGAATTACCTCAATTCAATACACAACAATATAATTACTGGCCAAAGAGCCAAGGGAGGGGGGAAAGAAGGGAAGGAATCCCCTTAATGTGAGGAAGCGTGTTCTCCAGCCTTTTGTTTTGCTTTGCTTGGATGTGCTACGGTCCTTGAACTGTAAATAATCACAGTGAAGGTGACCTTTTGATTTTTTACTGACTATTTTAGAGATCAAACAATTACACCGTTGTGTCCTGTGCTCAACATTACATAAGGAAACAAACTAAACTACCAACGCCGTTGTCAATCACTTCCAGGGCCAAGTGTAAAGTATGGTAGAGGGGGATTGGAGTTGGGCTTGGCCAAGCCTTTCCAGTGAAAGGAACTCTTAATGCTTCAACATACCAAGAGATTTTTGGATAATTTTGTGCTCCCAACTTTGTGGGAACCGTTTGGGATGACCCCTAACATGACTGCGCACCAGTATACAAAACGAGATGTGGATGAGTGAGGTTGGTGTGGAAGGACTTGACTGGCCTGCACAGAGTTCTGACCTTAACCTGATAAAACACTTCTGGGATAAAATGGATGCGAGCCAGGCCTCATCCAACATCAGGATCTGACCTCACAAATGAGATTCTGGAAGAATGATCAAAGATTCCCATAAACGCACTCTTATGCTTTGCGGAAAGTTTTCCCAGAAGAGTTGACGCTGTTAATATGATGTGCTGACATAATAATCCCTCATGTACGTGTGTGAGAAGGCAGACAAGCGAATGTTTTTGACAACATACGGTCACACGTTGACACAGAAAATTTACCTGGTGGGATCTTCTTCTATAGTAAACGGGCCTTTCACGTTAACAGTGTTCCTGCTGTTGTCCACTGTGCCATAGCTGAGCGTGACCTGATGGGAGGGCGACATATATGAGGCTTGTTAGTTTGTCTGTGAGCAAAAGCCACCAAGGCAAAGTTTGTGAAACTGAGCAAAAGGGAGAGATCCTCAAATTCTGATGCAGATCTTAATCACGCTCTTTAAAACTGTGATTGGTCTTTGTGCAAGATGTCTCCTCATCTGCCCTTTTCGTTTCTTTGGCGTCACAATGAGTCTGGACGTGTGTACCTGGTTGTGTATGTCTGACACCAGTCCCAGATTCTCCAGGTGGGAGTGAAACAGCCCTGAGCGGATGAGGCTCACGCCGAGCAGCGCCTCCACGATGTAACCAACCGTGCAGTCATCAGGGAGGCGGATGTGCTCAGCTGTGGTCATGAAAGTGCCATCGCTAGAACAGAGAAGGAAAGAATCAGTAGATGAGACCTGAGGCTGAAACAAAAATAAATTAATTAATTTAAAAAAAAACAAAAAAACAAATTCATCTTAAGTGAGGGCATACCTTGCCCAAGGTTTCATCTTCAGGGAGAGGCCACGGCTCAGACAGAACCCTGCTCCTCCGGTGGCAAACCAGAAACGCACTTGCTTCTACACACACACACACACACACACACACACACAGCATGAATATAAATGGACTGTCCACTTCCTCTCTTATTAATTTATTCATTTTCCACTTTTGCAAATTTCTGAATGTCGATAAACAATCTTAGGACCATTGTGTGATAATTGTTTCAGCTTCATGTTTTTATTCTAGAGTAGCTTTGCGTGTCCCAGTGTCTGAAACAAGCTGTTGTCGCTGCCTTCCAACTAACTTTAAACCAGCTTTATTCTTATTGGTTGCCCCTCTCAAACAGCTAGTGGAAGGGGCTGCTGTACGGTGGCCCTGATCAGTCAAACACTTACAACAGCAGCAAATAGGCAAGATAAACGCTAACAAACCCCCACAGAACACAACTGAAGTGTTTTTGGGGAGACGATAACATGAGAACAGCTGGGGAAGTGACAAGCTAACAGTATCTGGCTAATTACAAACATATTGACACGATTATATGAATCATGCAATTAAAAAAAATAAAAAATAACCCCACACACAGTATCTTTTTCTCCCTGAAAACACTGATGTATCCTCCACCTTAAGCGTGTCTCAGTGTGACCCTTCCCATGTTTTGGTTTCTGTCACTTCCGCAGCTGTTCCATCACGTTACTGCGAGATCGTTTTTTTCTACTTCTTTTCATTCAGCTCCTGTTGTGTTTAGTGCGCTTTTGCAGCATTTTTTCTATTTGCTGGTGTTTTCTTATGTTACAGTCTGTTTGACCTCTCGGGGCCACCGTACTCCCGTCCGTCTGTGACGTCAAAGAGAGCCAGGAGTAGAAAGAAAGAAAACATGAGAGAGAAGAAGGAACAAAAAGGCGCAAGCCTGCATAGTTACAAACCTAAAACATTCAATATTTCAATTTTAAGGTAAAACTGTTCTACGAAATCATGCCAAATTACCATTTCGTCAGTGCCGGGCCTCTCCGTGGCCTCTATCGGTCGCTCCAGGCTGGGCCGCCCAATGTAAACGTCCTGTGTGTGGCTGTACTGAGACAAGAGTTTCAGCAGGGAGCCTGTGTTCAGGTAGTTATCATCATCAACGTGACAGAACCACCTGCGACATAACAATGCTGTGGGTTAGTAAACTGTGTATGTGGGTGTGTGGTGCAGTGTGGTGTGGGTTGCGCCTTACTTCTTCCCAGAGCTGATAAAAGCGTCATACTCCAGAGACATTTTACAGGACAGCGCCTGACGATTGTGTGCCTGCGAGCAGTTGGTGTTGATCAGGTGAGCTCCTGATGATCAATAAGAAGCAGAAATCAATGATCGAGGCAGCCTCGACTTAAGCAGTGGAGCTGTTTAAGTATTGGATTTCATTATATCCTGACTGCTTCAAAACACCCTTATAAAAACACCCCAATTACACATTTCTGCACTGTGCAATACAATGAGAAGAATAACTGATTGAAAGATGAACAATTCCATGAGTAAGAGGAGGAAAGGCCTGTTGATTAAACTGAAGTGACTTCCTGCACTTTGTGGAAACATTACTGCCCAGTCAGCAGCCTGGTCCCTGATTTCCTGCCTCGCACACTGTAGATAAGACTGCAGCTACTCAGCAAAACTGCTGTGTGTGTTTGTGTGCGTGTGCGCATATGTGTGTGTGTCTCACCTATTCTTTTCCTCAGCTTCTCATCCTCCCCATCAGTGAACACGTATGTCTGTGGAACAAAGAAAAAAAACAAACAAAACACGACGGCGGTCATATTATTTCAGTAATCTTTCCCGAGTAGCACAGAAAGAAAAACAGCAACCACGCATCAGCATTTCACAGATCACATTTGTGATTTCAGGTGAGACTCATCCCGTTTCCACGAAGCAGCAGTAAGCAGCGCCGACGCTGTGCTGACTGAGCGCCAGGCCAAAGGTAAGCCTCCCGTCTATCAGCAGCGCAGCAGCTGGCTTCGACCCCCTCGCTGCGCGTCTGTGTGAGCGTTAATGTGGTGAGTGACAGGGTTGAGGGTCACTGTGCACTCAGGAAGCTGTGCAGACCTCGTAACCCTCCACAGGAAGTAAAAAAAACCAAACATACAAGTCTCTAAATAGTCTGTTGTTTTGGCTTTTTTTGTTCCAGGACAATGTGTTTGAAATGAAAAAAATCGCAGGTATAATGTGCCCACTGTTGGGAGTAATTCTGAACCCGTTTATAGGTCCTGGGGGGGGGTAAAGAGTTGTCATATTTAGTCCCCGCAAATGTTCAGGGGTAGAAGTAATGATGTGATCCCCTGCTGAATTTGTAAGTGAGCAAACTTACAAATTCAGCAGGGGATCACATCATTAGTTCCCCCATTGTAGGATGATGCAGCCGGCCGTTTACACAAGGTATCTGATGATTTTACATCCTGTCAGCTCAGTCCAGCATAAAAGCAGTTAAAGTGTTAAAGAGCCAACTGATGAAAAAAACTGAAACCCCCCAAAAAGAAAAAGGGCGTATAGAGCTAAACGCTAACACCTAGCTTGTTGTGCTAATATGTTAAAGCTAAATACAGACTGTGGGTCTGAAAAGGGACATTCTTTCTCATGGCCAGCAGGGGGCGACTCTATTGAATAGAAGTCCATGAAAATCACCCAATTTCTCAATATCAAATTTAGGGTAAACAAGTGTGGCAAGTGCAAGTATCTAATACATAAGGTCATCACTGTACTTGGCAGACAGTTTGTTTCAGGAATCTCCGATTGAGTGGATTTAATCTGTCTCTCCGTTTTCCTTTCATTGTTGTTCATAAAGAGAATTCTTCATGGTTCGTTTATGACTTTATTGTCTATGTTCGAGTGAGGCGTTAGAAACTTAACATCTGAAGTCCCCAAAACTCCTACATAGAACAAAAAGATTCTACTGCATTTCGATGGTAAGAGGACAAAGAGCTGCAGCGAAATCATTTAGCAGCTAAAGATCATTTAAATGCTGTTAGTGCTACAGCTTTCCTTGAAGTCTACAGAACTTCTCCACAAAAGTTGCCAAGAAGTTTCTTGCTCTGCCAGCGGACAGATGAATACTTGATGTGAGAGGATGCTGCGGTCCAGACCTGGCAGCAGGGCAGATGTCCAAAGTCTGCTGCAACCTCCAGCCACAAACTGAATGCAAAGGACTTCCTAGGACACTAAATAGCAAAACCCATCATAGCACTGCGTTGTGTACCCTCCACAAATCTATCATGTACTGCACACTTTTTTCATTTGACAAAATAAATTCAAGTCTTTGCATCTTATAGGCTCTTTGTTTCCAGGCTCTTTCCTTGTTCTTGAGTCAGTTTATTCCCTCCTGACATGCAGCATGAATATATCAACAAATCTTTGCTTTAAGTACTACGTGATCAAGAGAGTAAATGTGACTGACCCCAAAAAAAACAACACTCCAGCCAGCTGTGAGATTCTGTCAGTCTTTTTTTCCCACTCTGAGCCTCTTAAGCCCCCAGAGTCAGCTTCTGCATCAGAACGCCTGCGTAAGAGTGCGTTCTATGACAAACCAGTGCACGCCTGAGCCAGTCTAAGAAGGCAGCAGCGCGGGGGGAGGAGGAGAAAATGTAGACCTTTTTTGCTTTTTGGGAGGTGGGGGTAGGTTGCCAGGAGTTGGGCTGGCAACCCAGGGAGAAAAAAAAAAAAAAAAAAGCAGCAAAAGCCAGTCAGTGTGTGTGGTGGAGTGCGCGCGTGTTTATCCTCGTGATCAGACACGTTTGTAACTTCCCATGAGAAATCCTTCGAGTTCCCAGGGTATGTGTGCGTTTGTGAAGGTCTCCGACTGTGCGTGTTTCCATTACTCAGCAATGTTACAGTACAGAGGTGTGTCTGGGAAACAGGTAGGGTTACAAACACCTGACTGTGAGAGCTAATGCACGATTATGCCCCATACGCACACGCCAATTTCCACATAAACTGTATTTACATGTCAACAGTCTGGGTGTAGCACTGAACTCGAATGAGCTTCATCCCCTCAAACACTGAGGTTTAAATGGATGATCGCATGATCCGCAGTCACGTCTGCCTTTGATTACGAGCTTTGAAGCTGCTGGGTGCACTCAACCGCTGGCCCATGTGTTTTATAGCAAGGGATTCATCCTTGACTCACTCACCACCGCACCTCAGACCAAAAAGCTGTCTGCTCGTCCTGTTTGATCTTAAATATTTATCTGTGAGGCACTGAAACTCCTCCTGTACCAGCCTCTCCCTAAAACTCCAGCACTTCTAAATCCTCATCACAGGACTAACGTTTAGAAAGGAAACTGTAGTGATCGGCCAATTCATTAATGACTCATTTGGGGGAAAGTTGAAAAATATTTTGTAGTCGTTTTCTTTTTTTCTTTTTTTTAAATAGACACAATTACAAAAAAATCTGAAGACTTATTTTTTTCAGAACATGAAAATGATTAGTTGATGATTAGTCTTGTGCACACAGTCTGAGTGAAAACATTTATAGCACAAGAGACAAAAACATCTTGTTTGGGTAGCTTGAGGTTAAAATTCAGCTGCAAGCACAGTTTCATGTTGAATCCTGATGATAATTTGAAATAATTCATCTCAAAAGACTTAAAAAAAAAAAAAAATCTGCAAAGTAAGTTGTCTTCCTCCCCTTAAGCCCCGACCACCAAGGCAGAATGTGGAGGTTTCTTCCTGTTAAAAATGAGTTTTTCCTTCCCAAGGTCGCCAAAGTACTTGCTTATAGGGGATCATCTCACTGTTGGTGTTTGTTCTGTTTTCTCTCTATTACTGTAAGATAGTTACCTTACAAAGTAAGGCGAGGCAGCTGTTGTTGTGATTTGATGCTATATAAATAAAATCGATAAGATTAAAACCATGCGCAGCTCTTTCATGTTAATGTTATCGCAGAGACAAAGAAAAAAATGATCTGAATTGGCTCATGTCATTAGGCCTGCCTGTAGCTGTATCGTGTCAGCACATCAGCAGCAGTGTGATCAGCCTGTTTGCCCTCTGATCTCCATCTCATACATTACAGAAGGACCCATCTCCGTTTTACAGCTCCCTGCCTGGAGCATCAAAGAGCCGTGAGTGCGGTTCAGGGCAGGACTGATAATCTGGGTTACAGGGGCATTTTCCTAGTGGGCCGAATATAAAGGATTCATGTAAAACGAATGGCTACTTTGACCATGAGCAACTACTAATAACTAAAACTTGGCTTTTAATTGTCACGTGCTGTGTGGCCGCCTAGACCCACATTTCCAGGGCCATGTTATTTTGTCCCAGTCCAGCCTGTCCCGGACTCACACAAAGACTTGGGGATGTAAATGGCAATCGCAGCCTTCGGTGTATGAAACCTTTAGGACACGCCTTCCCCAATTGTGCCTTTAGTGAGTTGACCTGAAACTAAAGGGTGCTAGAAACACAAGTATACAGACTACCGAAGGGCTGAAACCGAAGTGCTTAAAACCAAATCCTGTCGTCATGATGTGAAGAGAAGCTGGCCCGTTTCTGAGTAACAGGTGGGCCATCAAACCTACCTGTGGCATGTTCCTGGATATCCAGGTGTCCAAAAGAAGCTCCAGTCTCTGCCGGTGATACCTGCCGGTGGTTTTTACCGCTATGAACAGATCAGCCGGGGAGAGACGCTCCACCGGACCGGTTGGATCGCTGCTCCGCGGGGGGCCGCTCACCGCTCTTCTCTCCCGGGTCAGTTTGCTGAAATATGCTGAGAAAACTTTTCCGCTCGTACCCGCGGCTGGAAGCTCCTCCGGGACTCTGCAGTTTGGGTGTCCGCCAGTCACTACCAGCATCCCGGTCACCAGCAGACAGGTGACCGCGGCGGCAGCAGCGCGAGGTCCCGCAGAGCCGAGGAGGCCTTTTGATACCCACACAGGTTTCCACATCGTGGACGCTTTTAGAGTGAGAAAGTTTCTGAGAGCGCTTGTCTCCGGATTACAGCATCTCCACTGTAGTACCCAAATCACAGCCGTCCCGCGTGTCTCCTTCAGTGGATGACCTCCCACTGAGTGGCTTGCAGCTGTGTTTAACACAAGTTATCCACCAGTGGGCGGGACTGTTTTAGGTCCGGTTTGCATCCAGTGGCAGATTTGAGCGTTTAGTGTGGGCGGAGATCCAGCAAAGAAGCAGGGAAAGTCCGCTGCTCAATACACTTTAAAGGGACAGCTCACCCCAGCGTCCAATAGACATAGTTTTCCATTGGCCTGTACGTATGTGTATACAGGGGTGAACTGTCTCTTTAAAAGACAAACTTTCTCAAGTTCCCTATAAATCTTTTGGGACTTTGTCTTGAATAAAGATGCAACCAGTGTGATCAGCTGCAGAAGAAAAACAACTCATGTAACCCCCCCCCCCAGTCATTTAGAGGAACAATATCCCTGCTCCAAATATTTCATTAAATTTATTTTTTAATTTTATTGGCCATTTGCTGTGTTCCATTTTAAATTTCATACTTGTCCTTTTACAGCCTATTTGGTATTTCTCCAATTTCTGAGCAGAGGGGCAGAGTATCACTTACTGTTCCTACACAAAGCAGTGTTTTTGTGTTGCTTATCTGCTTAGCCAATTTAATTTCAAACTTATATATAACTTCTTATTTCATAGTGTAATCTTCACATGCTTTATCAAAAGTACAGTCTGTTGATTCAGCCGCTAATTATTTTCACAGTATTTATGTCTTTAGGGAATCGCTAAGCTTAGCTTAGCTCATAGCTGACTCGCTAGCAACATGGCCTCTTCGAGAATCTTGGAGTCGTGTTTGACCAGGATATGTGCTTCAATGCGCATATTAAACAAATATGTAGGACTGCTTTCTTCCATTTGTGCAATATCTCCAAAATGAGAAACATCCTTCTCAGAGTGATGCTGAAAAACTAGTTCATGCATTTATTACTTCTATGCTGGACTACTGTAATTTGTTATTATCAACATGACCTAAAAACTCCCTGAAAGAGTGCTGACAGGGACTAGAAAGACAGAGCATATTTCTCCTATATTGGTTTCTCTTCACTGGGTCGCTGCCAAATCCAGAATCTAATATAAAATCCTACTCCTCACATACAAGGAATATCAGGCCCCATCTTATCTTGATTATAGTATTGTATCACTATTGTATCAGTCATTAGAGCTCTAGGTTCTCAGACTGCAGGCTTACTTATTGTTCCTAGAGTATTTAAAAGCAGAATGAGAGGCAGAGCCTTCGGCTTTCAGGCCCCTCTTTTGTGGAACCAGCTTCCAATTTGGATTCGAGAGACAGACAGTGTCTCTACTTATGCTGCAATAGTTCTAGGCTGCTGGGGGATTCCCATGATACACTGAGTGTTACTTCTTCAGTGATCCTTTTTGCTCACTATTTAACTATTTGTTATAATTAATCTCTGGCTCGCTTCCACAGCATGTCTTTGTCCTGTCTTCTTCCATTCACCTCCTGTAGGTCACGGCAGATGCCAGCATATGACCCCCTATAATCAAGCGCTTTGGCAGCAGTGGAAAGGAAAAACTCCCTTTTAACAGGAAGAAAGCTTCACCAGAACCAGGCTCAGGGACAACTAGCAAAAGCAAAGCCATCTGTGCTTCTAGAACCAACCAGTCCCAATTAACAGGTTTCTCCCTGTTAAATGGGAGTTTCTCACTGTCTCCAAGCGATTTTCTCGTAGGGGGTAATCCGATTGTTGGGGCTTTGTCTGTATTATTGTAGGGTCTCCCGTGAGGCGATTGTTGTTGTTGATTGTTGTTTATTTAACATTTAATAATTATTATTATTTAATAATTAATTATTAGAAACAGAGCTCTTTGGAGTTTCCTTTGATTTTTTTTAGGATACATTTTCCAAATGAAATTCATAAGTCCTAATTTGGCGAAGAGTACTGTCTCAAAATATCCCATGAGTGTTAAAGCAAGGTTTGGAACCCAATGATCAAAAAGGACGGTGCCCGAATTACTTATTCACACATTCCTTGTGTTGCGTATGGATGATCCATAAAAGTTTATTCAGCCATTTCATTTTATTTTGCATCTGTCTCATCTGTTTCAGCGGTCTAGTTTTCATTAATCTGACCAATGTTAAATTAAAATCAGCACCTGAAAAAATGAGGTTCTCCAATGGGACACAATTAATGACCTCCCCTGTGATGCTTGGAAGGAAATATGGCAGGTGTTTCAAATGCAGCATAACACACATGATAAATCAGCACAGCCGTTTCAGTTGTTGGACATAAAAGTGGCAGTTCTCCTCTCTGGAGAGTGTATTGAATTCCTCTGTGTGGAAGCCTGGTGGGTCATTCTCCAAGAGGACAGATGTTGAAAGAGGCCGTGACAGAGGAGCGTGTGTAGTGCTGCCAACTCTGTGCACTCTCACACACAGAACACAAGACGTGCCAAGCAGACAGGTTGCCAGATCCACCAACCATCTGAGGAATGTTTCCCCTCTAATAGTGTGCAGTTTGTTTGTGCTGGTCCCTCAAGCAAATTGGTGTAATGTTGCATTTTTCAAAACACAGAAGCCTGTCTCAGACACTGATAAAAGACCACTGCATGCTGTCATCCTGTCTTTAGGCACTGTAGATAATAATTATATTCAGCTGGCATCTCAGTTGTATGACATGAACTATTGATTTGATTGAATTTGTTCAGTTACAACGGAGATGGCCCAAAAAAGTTAGTAAAGGAAGATAACATTTAAGTTTTGAGTTTGGTGGTCACACTTCTGTTCACTTCTGTGGTCCAAGGAACTGATTAACTTATCTTTGAAGCTACTTTAACCCTTTACAGGAAACATTTAAAAATACATTGTTCAGTCACAAGCAGAAGCAGAAGTGGTAATAATATCCAATATGGCTAAAAACTGATACTTTTCTTCAAAGATTTAACTTAATTTAAGTTCATTCACTGACAACTGAGCGTGTGTATTCTGTGATATGGTGTTGGATGGGGTGCCTTCCATAAAAGAGCCAAGTGGACAGCTGCAAAAGAAAAGCAAGTACATTTTTGAGTCAATATCCAGCAGCCTGTGGAAGGAAAACAGTCAAAGGAAAGTGTAGATCTACTAAAAAGCAAAATAAATTGACATAAAAACTTTGAATACTTAACAGTAGGTTAAAAAAGGATTGTAACTACTAGTGGTACCTCCTCTTTCTTTTCTCATATATGATTCAGTCAAAACTAAACAAGTATTGATTTGCTAAATGAATTTTAGCAGTAACAGGAATGACAGTAAAAATAAACACTAATGTATGTAATTTTAATACAAAAAAACTTGCTTTAAGGTCGTAACACAAATAAAATCATATATTTCTCAGTTGAAACTGTCTATAAATTGGTTAAATTTCTCACTGGATCACCGTCTGCTTATATGCAAAGTTGTTGCAACATCCAACCCTATTGACTACTACTGTTCTGTTTATAATAAGGCATCTTTTAGAAATAAGTATGGCTCACTAGATGCACCTGGTGCATGCCTAAAAAGAGACTTCCCATCTCTTACATATGATGGTGCCACTATTTTTGTGCCACAGAGTTCTAGAATCCAACGCAAACAACACCGATCTCAAATTTTAGAACAGGCTTCAAATGTGTAATTCTTAACATTCGTCAGCTTACCACTGTTAGTTCTGATGTTATGACCTGATGTGTAGGAGCAGGTAGGGGCAACAAACTTCCTGATTTTACGAACAACACTGAAGTTTGAAATCCTCCAATATGTCACATGACCAGATCTTTCATGTGTGGCTGGTAGAAACCAATGGGCTTCTACAATCTCACAGTGAGTCATGCGAAGTCCAATTTGGATGTTTATATAAGTTAGAAAGGAAACAGAGCTAGAAGAGAATAAATATTAAGCTGACATATATGACATATGTGTGTATCTTGCTTCTATAGCTTGTTGTTGAAGTGCTTTAAAGCAAGTGATGGTAAGTCCATTTTAAGACAAGCACTAGTTCCATCTAGTGAGCCATACTTAAGTTATTTTTTTAAATGTGATAACACAAATGTTTATCAAACAGGTCAAAAATGCTCTTTCTCAGAAAGTTCCCTCTCTGTCACACACGATGCTAGTTTGTGACATGTCTCAGAATGATTTGCGTAGGTGCTATGATGTGTGATCAGTATCTTGCATCCTGTGGTTTAATACTATTATGATAAGCGTCATGTTAGCAGGAAATCCTTTAGCCGATTAAGTAGGAAAGTGACATTAAATTTGGGGAACCAAATGGAAATGTTTTGTGGGTGCCACCCCTCCCCACACACTGCTATCATTTTAGATAATAATCACTTTTTATATTTTTCACCTTGGTAAATTTTTAGCACAAGTCTGAAATAGGCCTCTGGGATCTGAATGAGGTAAATATTGTCACTACAGGGTACGTGTTAGACTTTATCAGCACAGTTACAGTCACATGACCACCGTGCTGAACGAATTGCGCCTGCAGTGGAAAACCAGACTCGATTCTAACTTTGAACAGAGGTTGTGTGAATGGTTGTGAATGTGCTTTTCCTTCTGATACATCAATATGTTGATATATTGCCTATGTCCATTCATAGCAGACCAAACTAATTAAGTAACAGATAAACGACTGAATGGAAATGTTCTGTGAATTAACAGACGTTTTCTTTTATAATTCAAGGACAATCTGGGCGATAAGCTGCCAGAACTGTGATTTTACTAATTTATGTATTACAGTTGAAGTCCAATTTTATCTGCGCTGACATGACTGCAGGAGTATTACTTTATCAAGTGGAAAAACTGCCGGCAGGACTTGAGATCAAAGTGGCCCGTGATGTAAAATGAGTTTGACATTCCTGCTCAAAGGACTTTCTGAATTTTGTTGTGGTCACTTTGGTTTGTCTGTGTTTTCTTTTGGGCTTGGTATCATTGCTTGTTAGCCACACTGTTTCAATTTTCTAAAAGTAACTTAAAGTGTGTTTGTCTGAGACTTGTGTGAAACAAAGTAAAAGTTTAGTATGCTCAACTTGTTGTATGCACTCAAGATACGAGTGCACCAGTGCGTCTGTTTTCAAGCATTTCTGCAACTTTGTGAAACCAGTGACCCCACATTCACACCCACTTCTCACTGTGATTGCTGTGTGAAGGTGTTAAAGGCTGGGTTTAAACTTCTCTGGCTCCTTTTATTTCACATACAGAACTTTAAATGAATGTAAACTCTTTCCGTGCCTCCTTCCACTGTGGTGGTTTGGATCATATATAAAGGCTTTTGCCTTTCGACACATCTGTTCGACATGTTGTACGAATCCCTTCTTTTGTTGTCTGAAACAGCCCGTGGGCATACTTTTACATTGGGGTTACATGCCCACAAAGACAGTTATGCTGACATGCTGATGTTTTGCAGGTTGTTCTGTATAAGCATCTTAAGCCCTTTTCAGAGATGGGAACCGTAATACCGCTGCCTTCACCAGTCTGTTGGAGTGATGATATTCTGTCTTTAAGACACGGATCTCTTTTCTGTTTCTTTATCTAAAGGCTTCATTCAGACATACCCATGACAGTGATGGAGAGGAAAATGGCACAAATGAAATTGGACAGTTCATCAAAGTGGCATCTAATGTGGTGGTATAGTGTTGGCTTGGAGCTGTGGGAGAAACAATACTGTGTTTTATTGGTCTGTAGAGATGCTGCTGTTGGTGGTGGAGGAGATCAGAATCAGGCTACTCTGACGAAGTAGTCTTCGTGTGCCCTCTGCTACTAGATCTGTATAGCCTCTCTCTTTCAGGTCTCTGCCTCTGTAATCCACCTGGACTTTAGACTTGTGCCAGACTTTATGCAAATGATGTCATGGTGTTTATTTGGACGTGAAGCTGGCAGGTTCAGGTGGGAAAAAACACGTGTCTGAAAGAGCCACCAGTTTAGAGTCGTGCAGTCCAACATTGGCTAATTAGCAGTCAACACAAAGCACAGCTGAGGCCTATTTGAATTTCATGAAGGCTATAAATGTCCGGTCTAAGAAGGAGACTCTTTTAAACCAGATTTTACTTTCAACACATTGTTGAAATATGTCATACAAATTCTAAATGTTGACTCTAGTTGCTGCATTAAAATAATAGAACAGGATTTATTGAAAGCCTTGATTACACCCTGTTCTGAACACAGAGAGTTGGAGACCCCCAGCTGAGTAGTCATTCCTGTGCGTGCATAGTTGGTGCATTGTAATGTAAATTCTCCACTGACGAGGCAACACATCAAGCAGTCATTCAGATGTCTGCACAGGCCCTTGTGCTCACCATCTGATGATGACCATAGTGAAACTTGTCAGACTTGTGGATGAACTTCAACTTTCAGACAGAGGAGTGAGAGGAGTTTTTACCCATGCAAAACGCATTCCTGTGCAGTCCTCCAAGATCCTGACTGGAAGCAGATGACGTATGCGTCTGCCGAATGTTGATTGGTTGATGAGTGGGCTGGAATAGAGCTGGAAATGATACCAGGAATGGGAGAACTGTTAAACAAAACTTCAAATATCAAAAACGAATGCTTGAAAAGCACAGACAGTAGTTTTCATTGATACTTTTCTTTGTTTTCAACATTCGGTTTCACTTCAGCTTTTTGCATGTCATAATTTCGCTCTCCTTCTCAGCTGGCTCATGAACTAATAACAACATAGGCAAGAGTGGCCCACAGACCGGTTGTAACACATACTTTGTACACTGCCTTCATCTGACAAGCTCACTGCAGGCAGACAGGCAGGCCCTGGAGTGAAGCGGACAGCCAACGACCACCCTCTGCTCACCCATAAATTCTGTTTTAATGCCACCGATCAGAAATAAAGTGTAGTTCAGTAATAGAAACACTGTAACTACAACAAGTAGTGACTCATGTCCACGCAAGTTTTCAAAGTAACAGCAGATACATTTTTAAGTTCATGAGATGGAGGCAAACTAAACATTTTTTTAATGTCTTACTTCTCAGCTGAAAGGTTTCTTTAGTTCTAACAGCTAATGAGTTCCAAGCCTACAACACCAAGTATCAGCCACCTATAATGCATCCCTGAGATCCCCTCCCAGTCGATTCAACCCACCGTTCACGACTTAAACCACGACACCTTAATACCTGCATGATGGCAGGGTGGGGCAACATCTCACAAAGACTTCACACCTTGGGCTCATGTGCCGCTAACAACTTGCATTGTGAACGTGTCTCAGGACCACCTCCAAGGTGACAACCCCACCTGGGGCTTCTCACCACCTTTTAGAAATGCAGAAGCCTTCAAAAAAATGATTCTTCACCCACAAAAGTTTTGAGAAAAATGAAAAAAAAAAAAAAAAACCCCACCTGAAATGTTTAATGTGTAAAATCAAAGTTTTATTTATTCAAATAATTAATCGTTAAGGAGAATGTGCTTGATATAAACTGAATGCATACCAATCAAGTGCATTTCATCTGACCAGATTACAGTGCATTAAATGCAACATTTGAACTCATGTAACAAAATTATATAGAGAATCTGAGTACGTTTGCTCCAGGCGGCAGACTTCAAAGAAGTATAACAGGAAGCACGTGCCCACAACAGAATATAATCAAAACATGAGATCCTACACAGACAACAGCAGATAAAACAGTTTCACATTACTCCAAAAATGCTCTAGATTTACGTTTTTTTTTCTTCAATATAATGCGACGATAAACAAGAAACAGTTCAAATCTCTGACTTCTCTGAGTTGTGTTTGCGTGTTTTTCTTTTTGGTGATATGAGAAGCAGATTCTCTGCCGTGCATAACATACAGAACAAGCACAGCTGATGCTCTGAAGAGACACATATTGAGAGAATCAGTGAAGAAAAGAGAAAAAGCAGACCGCTCATTATTTTCCCCTCTCTGTGTCCCCTTCTGCCTGTCTTCATCATGAAATCCCTGTTTATTACTTCCCTTCAAAGATAAGGGCAGTTTACTGGGATCATTAAGAGCACAGCATCTGAAACACATATACACTGTTTGTGATAGCTTTAATTTCTTTTTCTCAAACTGTATCTGTGCAGCCACCATGTGAGCTGAAGCTGTGTTTGTGTGCACGAAGTCTCCAGAGCATGCTATGGTTGTTGAATGGACTCAAGAAGTCATATCTATAGTCCTGACAGAAGATGTTTTATCGGTGTGCTGCCAATGTCGAAGTAAAAATGAAGGTCTTCTGCAGCACCGTGTGCATTTTCTATGTTAAACACTTACAAAGACTGTAAAGCATCTTTTTGTTCCTCCCTGTCTGTCTCTCATCTTTCAAAACGTACATTTTTACTATTTTTATTATTTTTGTTTTACTTCACCTATCTGAATGCTTTTTCTTTCATTTCTTTTTCTCAAATCTCCCCCTTCTGCTTCCCTCTTTTTGTGCTTTTCCTTTCTGCCCCTTCTCTCCTCTCTTGTTTCAATTTGTCATCCACACGCTGCAGAATTCAGAGTCACAGGTCACAGTTTTCCAAGCCTCAACTTGGGACTTTTCCTCCGGTTTCCTCTCACTCTACAAACTCTATGCACACACATAAACAGAAAGAAGCCCACACATTCTCGAGCCTTCAAAGTCTATTTCATCTCCAAGTTTGAATTGATAAGTTCGACGACTTCCTAATTGTGCTTATTTATGAGAGGGGAGAAAAAAAAAAGAAACAGTGGGGATTGGGTGATTGGAAGTGGGAATAAGAATAAACAATGAGGATGTTTTCCTCGTTCCTTTTTTCCAGAGTGACGATTGCTCTCAGACCACATCTAATGGAGAGAAGTCTGGCGTGTGGTGGGCTGTGAGTGGGGGTGGGCGGTAGGGTTAGATGTATCCCAGGTGTCAGTTTGGGATGAAGAATTGGGGTTGCCATGGCGTCACTCGTGGTTTCCGGGGATTCTGATTCACAGTGTGATATTGATTAAAGGTTTGGGCTTCCCTGAAAAAAACAGGAAGTATTTCATTTGGTGTGTATTTGTGAGTCCGCAGAAGCTTCTTAAACTGCTTCAGCTGCTCCTCACTTCATCCTGACTGATAAAACCATCAGACAGACATACAGTAATCCTCAGAGAGCAAATATACGTGTTGTTGCTGTTGTGTAAACCAATGGTGTGCGACCTATTATGTTTATTTGGTATAAGTCAAGCCACCAAAGTGCATTGAACGTAAGAGTAATATAATCTGACCACTCTTACTTTAGAAGCACAGCTCAGGACCAAAAGCAGTACAATCTCTATGTGTCAGATGCTTGTTGAGAATGGATTCACTTAAACTGTGTTACGAAATCGGCAAATATGTAATCAAGTACAGGGAGTGCAGAATTATTAGGCAAATGAGTATTTTGTCCACATCATCCTCTTCATGCATGTTGTCTTACTCCAAGCTGTATAGGCTCAAAAGCCTACTACCAATTAAGCATATTAGGTGATGTGCATCTCTGTAATGAGAAGGGGTGTGGTCTAATGACATCAACACCCTATATCAGGTGTGCATAATTATTAGGCAACGTCCTTTCCTTTGGCAAAATGGGTCAAAAGAAGGACTTGACAGGCTCAGAAAAGTCAAAAATAGTGAGATATCTTGCAGAGGGATGCAGCAGTCTCAAAATTGCAAAGCTTCTGAAGCGTGATCATCGAACAATCAAGCGTTTCATTCAAAATAGTCAACAGGGTCGCAAGAAGCGTGTGGAAAAACCAAGGAGCAAAATAACTGCCCATGAACTGAGAAAAGTCAAGCGTGCAGCTGCCAAGATGCCACTTGCCACCAGTTTGGCCATATTTCAGAGCTGCAACATCACTGGAGTGCCCAAAAGCACAAGGTGTGCAATACTCAGAGACATGGCCAAGGTAAGAAAGGCTGAAAGACGACCACCACTGAACAAGACACACAAGCTGAAACGTCAAGACTGGGCCAAGAAATATCTCAAGACTGGTTTTTCTAAGGTTTTATGGACTGATGTAATGAGAGTGAGTCTTGATGGGCCAGATGGATGGGCCCGTGGCTGGATTGGTAAAGGGCAGAGAGCTCCAGTCCGACTCAGATGCCAGCAAGGTGGAGGTGGAGTACTGGTTTGGGCTGGTATCATCAAAGATGAGCTTGTGGGGCCTTTGCGGTTTGAGGATGGAGTCAAGCTCAACTCCCAGTCCTACTGCCAGTTTCTGGAAGACACCTTCTTCAAGCAGTGGTACAGGAAGAAGTCTGCATCCTTCAAGAAAAACATGATTTTCATGCAGGACGATGCTCCATCACACGCGTCCAAGTACTCCACAGCGTGGCTGGCAAGAAAGGGTATAAAAGAAGAAAAACTAATGACATGGCCACCTTGTTCACCTGATCTGAACCCCATTGAGAACCTGTGGTCCATCATCAAATGTGAGATTTACAAGGAGGGAAAACAGTACACCTCTCTGAACAGTGTCTGGGAGGCTGTGGTTGCTGCTGCACGCAATGTTGATGGTGAACAGATCAAAACACTGACAGAATCCATGGATGGCAGGCTTTTGAGTGTCCTTGCAAAGAAAGGTGGCTATATTGGTCGCTGATTTGTTTTTGTTTTGTTTTTGAATGTCAGAAATGTATATTTGTGAATGTGGAGATGTTATATTGGTTTCACTGGTAAAAATAGATAATTGAAATGGGTATATATTTGTTTTTTGTGAAGTTGCCTAATAATTATGCACAGTAATAGTCACCTGCACACACAGATATCCCCCTAAAATAGCTAAAACTAAAAACAAACTAAAAACTACTTCCAAAAACATTCAGCTTTGATATTAATGAGTTTTTTGGGTTCATTGAGAACATGGTTGTTGTTCAATAATAACATTATTCCTCAAAAATACAACTTGCCTAATAATTCTGCACTCCCTGTAATGTAGCTCAGTATTTAAAGGAATGCATTTTTTTATGATGCATATAAGTATGTAGACTGCATGAAAGACACATTTCACCATTTGGCTTGTGGACCCCTTGTTGAAAGTTTGGCTTATTTTGGAAACCTAGGCAGTTAGCAGCTAAAGGTAGCACTTGTTAGCTAGTGTTAGATGGAGGGACTTTTCTGTAAGAAGGTTGCCTGATGGGTAATGTATTTTTGGCATAGGTCCGGTGTTGGAGGGGAAGCGAGGGATAGTTCATTAAGAGGGGCTTTTCACCCACCACAAATGTGCTTACCATGCAGTACGAACTGCATGTTGCTTGACCTATTTGTCTGTCGGTCGAATGCTGATTAGTTGACAAGTGAGCCAGTATAAGGAAGTTCACTAGAAATGTGAGAAATTCAAGAAAACCAGACAGGTTTTCCATGATTGCCCACCAGCTGCCTTGGCGATACCCAGTCAAGCATAAAACAGAAGTAAATTAGAAGTAGCCACAGCAGCCCCAAATATGTCTATGCGGCCCAGTTCTGAGTGAACTGTTAGTAGCCACTGGGGACCAAAGTCCTGTTGGTTTAACATCTCTGTGTATTTATCCACTTTACTGAGTTAACCCAGAGTTAACCAAGTTAGGTTCCAGGTTAGAGATTAACATGTGTGAAATCACTGCATACTGACCAATCCATTCTCTGGGAAGTAGTGGGATTATTCCTGGAAGATTCCTCAGACATCTGTGCATAGAGTTTAAAGTTCTGTAATACCAACCAAAATCTTTGGGTTTCCCTGAAAAACATCAGTATTGAGTATTGATTCTTGTATATGTAACTTTACGCCTTAATTTTTTCCTATTGGCTGCAAACATTTTAAAACAATTTTGTTGCTCTATAAGCGTTAATATATGAGAGCACTTACTTACATAGTTTATGCCATCAGTCAGTTATATCATTGTCTTCATTCTTTGCTCTTAGACTGATAAACATAAAAGCAGCTGAAAGAATAAAAAAACCTTCTAAATATTAATTTTACTTACTTAATCTAAAGCGATATCCATCTTTCATATACAGCTTATGATATAATTGAAAGCTCATGTCATGATGACATGTCGTGGCAGACCCTTACCCATTCAATTTCAACTTTTGAAATTTAAAGTTCACCAGTCTGTGAACTTTATACATAGTCTATACAAACATACACATATGCTGCAACACTGTTATTTCCCAGTTTCTGGGTATTGGAGAGTAGATTGGCACTTTCTCACACTGGGCTCCAGAGCAGGTTACCCCGGCCATATTGAGAATGAGTGCCGATGCATCCAGTAACTCGGGAAGGCAATCAAATGAGTTAGGACTCGTGTATTTGGCTGTAATAGAAAACACAGAATGCCTGGAGAGCATCATATGTCTTGGATTATTATTCAGGATTGGATGGTTTGTTGGTTTTGCCTTTTTTAGAAAGAGAGAGTTTGTTTAATGTCGAGGAGAGAAGACAATGAGAAACAGATCTTTAAGAGTTTGCATGGAGCTTACAGGGCTTCAGCTGGCTCATCACAACATGTTGTTTTCTGTCTTTATTCTATTTTTATCTCCGGTTTCCCCCCCCCCGAAATGCTCACCCTTTTGTTCGCTGACTTCAGTACCTCAGTTTGTTTCTGCCACCATATGGTTAATTCTGTGCCATGGTAGGTACTTTCCACTGCAAATCACCACACAGAGGAGCGATACCGAGCACTGTGTACTGATGCCAAAACTTCCCTGGCCATTGCTTGTGTTTCATATCATCTGTCCGTTTTCATAGTGTAATGCAATTAAAATCACACTAACAGTGAAAAATATGTGTGTGTTTTTAGACTATCTGAGACCTTTTGTTTCTTTTCCTGAATGAATAAAACCACATTTCCTTCTGCATGTTATCCAGTTTCCAGAATGTGTGTGGGTGTCTCTGCATGCTCTCGCTGTGTGTATATATATGTGTGTATATACGTGTGTGTGTGTGTCCAGCTACAAAAAGAGGTCCTGTCATCTTAACCAGGATTGTAAAGTCATGTGCTTCTCATTAAAATACTTCCCTCAGTTATGGATAAAAGGACTGATAGTTTTCAACGTCAATGAAAAATCAATTTGCATACATGTTTATTATTATTTTATTTACAGGGAGTTTGTGTTTGTTTATGTGTGTTGTGGGGACATAAATATATTAAGTCAACAGTGTGAGGAACTATCTTTTTGGGGGACAAAAAAGTTTCACGATATTACAGCCAGGAGAAAGCTGGGTTAAATAAGTAGAGCTTTATGGTTTTGTTTTACTTGATTTGTTTTTGCTGAAGTTGGTGTTGATAGTTGGGATGATAACAAGGCTGCGAGCCATGAAAGAAAAACGCGAGTGATGATCATATGATTAATAAAAGCACGAACAAATCTTCACAGATGACTTGGCAGCTATTTGCCAAAAGCTGATTAAGACCATGTGAGTCCATTAAACAATATCACAACCGCACATAACACCCAGGATGTGTGTGTAATTTTGTGCATGTGTGTGTGCTTATGGGTTAAAAGTGTCTCCTGTGGGTATTTGGAGACAGTGTGTGACCTGCAGGGATTTGAAAACCACAATCTTTGATCACAGGAATTCACGGAAGTCACCCTAACGAGTGCTCTGTGTACATTCTCTGTGCATTATTTGTCGATTACATTGTATTTGAGGTTGTCTCATGCACAAAGTAAAATGAGGACAAGCAGATGCTGTAAAAGAGAGACAGATGCGACTTTAACAAGCTTGCTGAAATGTGAGGACATACAATGAGATTGGATTATTATAGCTATTAGATGCAGTGGAGCACACTTGCTGCTTCAAGACTACAAGACTACTAAATCCTTGTTTTTACTTGTCTAACTTTAGATATAACCATTTCTGAGAAATCTCTAAACACACGAAAACAGAGGGGATGGAAAATTAAAATCAAAGCAGAACTTGACTGCTACCATGTTATGTGCATGTAATCTATATTATTGCTAGGTGTCTCAGGTGAATTGAAGGTAACATAGTGATTACATTCTGTAAAAGATACTAATTCCCCTTTAAACCGAGCTGTGTGGTGAAGAGTTGGAGTTAGAGTTAAAGTTAACATTGGGATAGTGTCACGGTCTGTTTTTGATTATTAATATTCTTTGATTCAGTTAGTTGCTGGTTATACTTTCACGTCGAGTCAGTTATGTTTTCTTGTCTGTTCTTTCCTGGTCTCTATGTCCCGTGTCTCCCCAGTCAGTCGTGTCTCCATGTCACAGTTTGCTACTCTTGTCTCTGTGCTCCATGTTCGCTCTGTCTTTGCTATCACCTTGGACAGTCTCGTGTCCTGCGTTCAGTGTTTTCGGTTTTGCTTACGCCCTGTTTCGATTTGTCAAATTAGTCCCAGCTGTGTCTCCCTCCTGTTTCCCGTTCCCTCGTTACTCCCCAGAGGTGGGACCAAGTCATTGTTTTGCAAGTCTCAAGTAAGTCTCAAGTCTTTACCCTCAAGTCACAAGTCAAGTCTCAAGTAATGTCAGGCAAGTCAGAGTCGAGTCTCAAGTCACTGGTGTAAAAGTCCAAGTAAAGTCACAAGGCTGAAACTTTGAATTTCAAGTCCTTTCGAGTTTTTAAAAAAAAAACAACGAAAAAAAATAATGTTGCAGTTATATGCTAAATGTAAATATTAGACCATGTGATTTTTAAATCTCTGTTTTTCTCAACACATGACAAAATAGTGATCTTAGAAAATATACACAAATTGTGAAATTGCACCTCTATAAAATGCAGCTCAATTACATTTAGCTCCAAGAATAATTTTCGCCAACAATTCTGAGATAAGCTGCATGTTATTCTTGGATGCGCTTGTAGGACTGGCTTTAAAATAGCATGACAAAAATATATATATATATTCTCTACTTACATGTTTTGCATATTGCATTTCATCTTTTTGTTGACTACTTCATAGTTTATGTACTTGAAAAAAATAACTCCTTGCAGCATTTTTGAGCGTTTTTCTTTTTTTCTTAAAAAAAATCTGGTTAATTTGATTGGCTTGCTACAGCTCCCGCACACATACGGACGGAGTGTGGTTTGAATAAATGAATGAATGAATTGAATTAATGGTGCACACTTTCTATATAATATGCGTGTTAAATTTTAGATTTGGGGTGAAATATCAAGTCTTTTCAAGTAAACCGGTTCAAGTCCAATTCAAGTCCCAGGTCATTGGTGTAAAAGTCAAGTCACAAGTCTTAGAACATTTTTTCAAGTCAAATCTAATGACTCGAGTCTGACTCGAGTCCGAGTCATGTGACTCGAGTCCACACCTCTGTTAGTCCCCGGTGTATTGGAGCCCTGTGGTGTCCTCTGTCCATTGTCGCATCGTTACTGCATGTCGCTGTGTGTCTTTTGCCTTCTTGCTCCCATAGCTAAGTGTTTCCTCCTAGTTCCCAGTTTCAGTTTCTAGTTCTAGTTCCCAGTTTCAGTTTCTAGCTTTGGTTAAGTTTTCTTGTATCAGAAAAAGTTTTGCACAGCTATTAAAGCTGCTTCCTTCAGTTAAACCTTTTGTTTTGAGTCCTGCATTTGAGGCCTACCACAGCACAAGTCATGACAGGTTCTGGCTCGGATAAACATTTGATGGTTACTTCTTAACTTATTCCTCATTTCCACAACGACCCACAAGGTTTGACTCGACTCAACTCGGTTTCAGTTATTTTTCCATTATAGTACCACCTCAATGTGTGTGGGGTTGTTATAAGAACGCGGCTGAAGTCCTGTGACATCATTTATATATGACACAAACAACACAACAATGGAAGACGCTGAGATGATGGTAAGTGTATGCACTTTGTCATTGGACAATGGTGTTGGTCTTTTTGTAGCCATTTCCCTCGAACTTGCCTGCTCGTGTCCCCGACAATCCACTCGCCAAGTTTCGAGTTTGAATAGTTGTTGGGACTGTGTCCTACTTATGCCAGGTTAAGCTGTCAAACTATACTGAAACGGGCAATAAGGTTTTTGACCACTCGAGGGGAAAACATTACCATATTTTCTCTCGTCAAGCGATCCAGACATTTTAGTGAGTTGGTAATGTATAAGTGGTATGAAGAACTTTCCAGAACCACATTTCAATATCCTGTTACCTCAGAACAACTAGTGTTATAGGCCATTATGTCTGTGATCTTGTCAAAATAGACAAAGAGCTTTTTTGCAGTGATGTTAAATTAAGTGTTAAAAGCAGTGAAAGCTGCAGCCGTGGTTTGCTCTTCTCATCTTTGTGACGGGGGGAAGTGCATCTCTGAATGAGTGAATGGGAGTTTAGTAGAACCATCTGTGTGATATAATGAAAAAAACAAACCTTAATAGAGACTTGGGAATTATGGAAATGGGTGAATAGGAGGGTGAGAAAGTCAATAAAGAAGTTGGAAAAGACGCTAGGTGTGCGTGTCATCCAGCCTCATTCTCAGATGGCGAGTCACTCAGTGGTACAGTCACAGTGAGTGAGACTTACGACCTTGTCTGCAGACTACATGACACAAGATCGAGTCGTCACCTCTCCCACGATTGAGCTGCAAGCTGCACTCCACATTCTCACTTACATCAAAGAGAGCAGCACGATGATAAAATCCACAGTGTGCATGTGCCTGAGTGTCACACTGAGGGCAAGAGACACAAATAAGATTGAAGAAGACAAACAATGTAGGAAAGACGGAGGGAAATGAACTGTTGTTTAATCTGACTCAGAGCCAAAACATGTCTAATCAGTCTGACCTGATACTGGCGCACACACACACACACACACACACACACACACACACACACACACACACACACACACACACACACACACACACACACACACACACACACACAAAGAGAAAATGAAAAGAAAACATGAATACGGAGGCGAGTGAGAGAGATGTTTGGTTACCGACAGCTTTCTCAGGACTCACATGTATTAACAGTAAGAGGCAAATGATCACGACATTAGAAGACTTACCACAACATTATGTTAAATATGAAGCCAAAGTACTGTAACAAAGGAAAACAGCTAGCATGGGTCTGAAATCAACCTCCCACTTTCCCTGAAGTTCACTTTTTATCAGTATGTCTTGTTTGTTTGAAATTGGAAAATGACAAATTATGATTTTTTGGATGGTTTTATCCTCTTCTGTTTCTCTGGAAATCCCCCCTGGCATGGCAGACCTGATGAAATAACTGAAACTGGAAGTCTTCTTTTCTTGTTTTGCTAAGCAAAGATAATTGTCACTGTGTGGGAGTGAGAAAATATTGCAAGATCTTTGCCAATATCAGTGACTCCTCATTGCACAAGTGATAAAAATCGACTCTGCAATGTACTCTTCGGGATATTAAAATGGCCTGTAGTGTGGTCTTCTGCTGTCATAGCACATCTGCTTCAAGGTTTGATGCACTGTGCGTTCAGACTGGTTACCTGTTGCATTCCTATCAGCTTTGGCCAATCTCCTCTAACCTTTGACATCAGCAATACAGTTTTACCCAGAGGACTGGATACTTCCTGTTTTTGGGCCATCCTATCTAAACCCATGAGATGGTTCTGTGGGAAACCCAAGTAGAACAGCAGTTTCTGAACTACTCAGACCATTTTGCACCTATGTCACCTTAAAAAGTCTCCTTACTCTCCTTACTTCATCATTGCTTGGTTTGAACTTCAGCAAGACTTCACAGTGTCTCTGTACAGTCAATTGAACAGAACCTAATAAAGTGTGAATTTAAACCCAGTATCAGCACTAATTTGTGTACATGGAAAGATTCTGGATGACTTGTGTATCCTAAATTCTGTGACAGTGAACAATCGCTGTTGGAGTGGCCCTCCAGTTAGGCAGGGCTTTTTAAGAGATTGATTCCCTTCACCTTCAACTCCAGCCTGTTACCTTTGCCTCAGTCACCTGCTGTCCTCAGTATGATCCCTTCATCCCCTGAAATCTAATGGCTGATTATGTTCCCCTGGTGATTCACTCTTAACCCAGCTCCTAAAATGTACACTGTCTGCCCAGACACACATTTTCTAAGCTCAACCCCTCCTCAGGCTGCGCACAAATTCAGGGGAGCCTCCGATCTCCCCGTCAGTCCTCGGCCTCGTCACGGTGTCACAGTCAAGAAACTCTAACTGAATCTGCAAAACTGACATGATCTTAAAACAGATAAAAGTAAAATATTAAAACAGCCAATGTCGTTGCTTTTCCTTCTTTGATCGGCACAGAGAAACAAACTAAATAGAGCAAATTGCAAAGCACTGCTTTACTGAGTTCGATTGGTTTTTTCGTACTGTTTGCATTTCAAGTTGCATCTTAATGCTGGACTGAGCAAAAAAAGAAAAAAAGATGATGATGATGGGAAAAGGGAAAATAAATCAACAGATCAGGTTCTGTTTGTCTCACACAGAGTGATAAATCTACAGCTGTTATTCAATCTTAAACATGCGTGTCTTGTTAAACTGTCTGCTGGCCCTGAGTGTGTGAGAACTGCATTTTACTTGCTAAAAGAGACTTTTCATTTTACAGCACATGACACTTATGGCAGCTGGTGACCTCCCTGTGAGAGAGCGAGTGTGTGTGTGTGTGTGTCTTTCAATGTGGAATCCATATACATGTCTAGTATTTCATGCTATAAAAATGTAATCCTTTAAAAACTTTCTCCAGAAATAACATCACCCAATATGTAAAACAGAGACATCACATAAAACTAAACTTTCTATCATAATTCTAGATTATGACAGGTCTGACATCTGTATGCTGCCAAGATACTTATACTCACGGGCCGCTTTGTTAGATACACCTTGCTAGTACCATGTTGGAACCACTTTTGCCTCCAGAACTGCCTTCATTCTTCATGTCACAGATTAAACAAGGTCCTGGACTCATTCCTCAGAGATTTTCGTCCAAATTTTAACATCAAACAGTTTCTGCAGATTTGTTGGCTGCACATGATTTGGATTTTCTTCCCTACCACATCCCAGAGGTGCTCTGCTGGACTGAGATCTGGTGACTGCGGAGGCCATTTAAGTACAGTGAACTCATTCCCATGATCAAGAATCATCCGACCTTTTTGACATGGAGCGTTATCCTGCTGGAAGACGTCATAAACGCCAAGGAAGGATGGATTCATGCTCTCTACCATCCAAGATTTGCAGTAGAATTAATTTCCAATCCAGCTTTGGTGAGCCTGTGTAAATTGCAGCCTCAGTTTACTGTTCTGGGCTGACAAAGAGGGCACTTTGATTTGAGATTTGAGATGTTCAGAGATTCTCTTCTGCATACGTTGGTTGTATTGGGTGGTTATTGGCTTCCTAATAGCTCAAGTCCCACCATTCTCCTCTAAACCCACCCAGAGTACTACCTCTCCCTTGATATTTTGTCAGACCACTGTCTGTAATCCCTGGAGATGGTTGTAGGTTGTAGATCAGCAGTTTCAGAAATACTCAAACCAGCCCATCTATGACTGACAACCATGCCAGATTCAAAGTCCCTTAAGTTACCTTTATTCTCAGGAAACTCGGCTCGAACTTTTCCATTACAATTGAGTACCACCTAATGTACGTGGGGTTGTTATAGCAATGACCCCAAGCACCCACCTTGTGACTTTGTTTGTATGCTACACGAATGCTATGCTATTGTTTCTGTGTAGTCCTTTTGCTTGTTGAGGGGTTTTGACGTTGGTGAAGGAGATGGTCTCACGACTCATCGACTGACATTACTGACTAGCCAGTCGGTCGCATGCAGTCTTTTGATGTCATATTTTCACCTTGGATCACCTTGGAACCCAAATCGAGGATGTACTAAAAAGCACCTGGTACAGGGTAAAATCACCTAAATTAAAACTCTAAAAACCGTGTCGAGCCATGTCAGGCCGACCTAAGTAGGTACTAATGGAAAAGGTCAATATATGCATTCTATTTCTTAACTTTTATCAAATCTTTAGCGTCAATCTGACCCTTTGCACAGACATGAAAAACAAATTCGTCAGATCATTTTTGAAATTTTGCATCTATTTTATAAAAGCCATATTAGCAAAATTGCTCCCAGATTATGAACCCTCCAGTGTTTAAATGTAAATCATTGTCAGCCGCTTTAGATTATATGGCCTGGTCACAACCTTTTGTGATTCAGTTTTCAAACCAGCTGGCATTAGTTCAGCCTCTGCCTTTAGTTATTTGCTTGCTTGCAGCCCTATCCTGTTTAACTGGAATGCTCATAACATGGACCCCATTAATATCTTATTTCTCTGCTGTTACTGGGAAAAACAAATTTAAATGATGAATAGTGCTCTGCTTGTGCAGGTTTGGGCCAATGTGTGTTGCTGTGGATACAAATCCATTACCATTTCCTGTATTCCCCTCGGTTGCGCACCTCTGTGTAATAGCCCTTATTATTGTCCTTGTCATTATTATTCTGTGGAGAGCTGTAGCCTGCTGGGTTAGAACTGAGGTGCTGATGGATTGGGAGAAATCAGAGGGTTGGAACAAAAGAATTCAATAAAGAGAAATTAAAGTTTTCACAGTTACGAACCTTTTAAAAAATTTTTTTTAAACAGCTGAATTTAGAAGCATTTAGTTTGGAGAATATTATCGTCATCCTCACTCGGTTATTTCCAGAAATGAATGTGTTTGTGCTTTACGGGTGCGAAGTGTGTGAGTGGTAAAAACGCTTCCAATATGGCAGCGCATTAATCTGTCAGGAAGAAAGGAGCTGACACCTCTCTCTTTGTGTGAATGCGATAGCGACAGACACCGAGTCTTATCTTATCAGCGGGGTACAAAAAGAGCCTGCAGCAGAGGTGTGTCACATCAGTCTGACACCTGCAAATCTGCACTCGGACACTGCCAATTACATCACTGTCAGGAACGCATCCGTCAGACACACACTCAGACATCAGCGCACACACACACCCATTCTGCACTTCTGGTCATTGTACTGGTTTCTATAGCAGTCGAAAAGAATGTGTAGTTTACTCCACACAGGCAGGATGGATTTTAAAGTCATGCTACATGCTGCCATTAAGAGCAACAGGCTTGGGCTGCACTTTTTCTGTTGCCTGCCGCCACTATGCAGTGGTTATTTCAGGAACACAGAGTGTAATAAAGGCCTGAGACGGCAGTTTACGGGGCAAAAGAGCATCTGCAGAAAAGTCTAAAAGGAATACTTTTGTCTTGCACTGGCCTGGTAAATTTTTTGTTAGAACTTGGCCCGGCCATATAGGGTTTTGTTTAATCTGCACAAAAATAAAAAGGTTTAATGGGGGATTGTCTTTGGCACTCTTTCTCGGCCGGATCAGAGGTTTTCAGTGGATTTTATGTCATCACTGTTATACTTCCAGGAAATATAACAGTGGTGACAGGTGCTTTTGTTGCCTTTGGAAGGCCATGGTTCCCTCTCTTTGTTTAGCTACGCTGCTGACTGTAGTTCATAGACTGCATGGATTTATGTATGTTATGTGTTGCATGTGTACAAACTAATCAATAGCATTGGTCTAACTTTCTGCAAGAAGGAAATTTGAATTTTCCTAAATTAATAAACTAGTATACCGACGCTTTATGAGTCATTATTAAGCATGTATTGATTCCTATGTAAGTGTCCCTCAACAACTGTTACTGCTTACTTAATGATGCTACGTAAGAAAGCCTTTGAGAAATTATAGGTGTTTAGCCCATTGTTTCTAACTGGGATTTATCAGTTTTGAAAAATAGACCAATATATTGATGACTTGTGTATCCTTAATTATGTGAAGGCCAAAGTATGAAAACACACACACACGTGCAAAAATGTCACAAGCACTATCGAGCAATGGAGGGCAATGTAACGCTAACTGTATAGAAATGTTGGCTTATCAGAAATCTAGTATTAATAATACAGACAAAAGATGGATGTAGCTTTGTTGTTTGAAAAAGGAAGCCAAGCCAAAATTTCAGAAAGGAGGATTTTCCAGGGTATGCTCATTGGCTGATGCCTTGTGATCGGCAAAGTGCATCGCTAATGAGTGTGGGGTTTCACAGCCACACCTACTCCCCTCTCGTCACATCTAGTTCTAAAATGTTAAGACGGCAACACTAAAAAACTTCACTGGTCCACCGGAAAACACAAAAGTGATCTTTAGGCTTCAAAAACGTGACTTACAAATCAACTGGTGACATCACGGTAACTACAGCCATCCTTGTTGTCTGTTCACAGTCTGACATCAAAGACGGAGGTAAAGAAACGCACGTTTGACACGAGACAAAAATCTTCCCTATACACAAACAAATGCAGAAACTGAGTTTCTGGACATCCTTACTACAGAATCACCTTTTCAAAAGCTCAGTTACAGTATCCAGACATAAAACACAGCCAAAACGTATAGATAACATCACATTTACCAGAATACTCGTGTATGTGTGGACACCAGAAAAATGGTCAGTGACTACAGTCAAGGGCTCACCGTATAAGAACCACATAGAACAATGCATAATTAGATCATGATCTAATTATGCATTATTAATTGATATATTAATAAGTGCTTGATTATGACTTAATCAGCTAGTTAATGGTAACTGTGTTTCTTCTTATACATTGTTGTACTAATGAACAGTGTTTGTGTGGAAGGTGGAGTGGTAGCTTGCGACATTTTTATTGATTTATAATCCATGACTTCATGAATCCATTAAAGGCCTTTGGTCTTCATGACAGATCAAACTGCTATTTTATTTTTTTAATGGAGCCCTTTCACACTGCAAAGAGTGCATCAGTAATGGACTATAAATGGAGAGTCTGACAGACGTAAATTCCACTTTGTCCTTCGTAAATCTGTTGCATTCAGAACCGAACACAGAAATGTCTGTATTTTAAATTGATTTGTGATTACATAAAACTCTTATTACAGGGAGTGCAGAATTATTAGGCAAGTTGTATTTTTGAGGAATAATTTTATTATTGAACAACAACCATGTTCTCAATGAACCCAAAAAACTCATTAATATCAAAGCTGAATGTTTGTGGAAGTAGTTTTTAGTTTGTTTTTAGTTTTAGCTATTTTAGGGGATATCTGTGTGTGCAGGTGACTATTACTGTGCATAATTATTAGGCAACTGAACAAAAAACAAATATATACCCATTTCAATTATTTATTTTTACCAGTGACACCAATATACCATCTCCACATTCACAAATATACATTTCTGACATTCAAAAACAAAACAAAAACCAATCAGCGACCAATATAGCCACCTTTCTTTGCAAGGACACTCAAAAGCCTGCCATCCATGGATTCTGTCAGTGTTTTGATCTGTTCACCATCAACATTGCGTGCAGCAGCAACCACAGCCTCCCACACACTGTTCAGAGAGATGTACTGTTTTCCCTCCTTGTAAATCTCACATTTGATGATGGACCACAGGTTCTCAATGGGGTTCAGATCAGGTGAACAAGGTGGCCATGTCATTAGTTTTTCTTCTTTTATACCCTTTCTTGCCAGCCACGCTGTGGAGTACTTGGACGCGTGTGATGGAGCATTGTCCTGCATGAAAATCATGTTTTTCTTGAAGGATGCAGACTTCTTCCTGTACCACTGCTTGAAGAAGGTATCTTCCAGAAACTGGCAGTAGGACTGGGAGTTGAGCTTGACTCCATCCTCAACCCGAAAAGGCCCCACAAGCTCATCTTTGATGATACCAGCCCAAACCAGTACTCCACCTCCACCTTGCTGGCGTCTGAGTCGGACTGGAGCTCTCTGCCCTTTACCAATCCAGCCACGGGCCCATCCATCTGGCCCATCAAGACTCACTCTCATTTCATCAGTCCATAAAACCTTAGAAAATCAGTCTTGAGATATTTCTTGGCCCAGTCTTGACGTTTCAGCTTGTGTGTCTTGTTCAGTGGTGGTCGTCTTTCAGCCTTTCTTACCTTGGCCATGTCTCTGAGTATTGCACACCTTGTGCTTTTGGGCACTCCAGTGATGTTGCAGCTCTGAAATATGGCCAAACTGGTGGCAAGTGGCATCTTGGCAGCTGCACGCTTGACTTTTCTCAGTTCATGGGCAGTTATTTTGCGCCTTGGTTTTTCCACACGCTTCTTGCGACCCTGTTGACTATTTTGAATGAAACGCTTGATTATTCGATGATCACGCTTCAGAAGCTTTGCAATTTTGAGACTGCTGCATCCCTCTGCAAGATATCTCACTATTTTTGACTTTTCTGAGCCTGTCAAGTCCTTCTTTTGACCCATTTTGCCAAAGGAAAGGACGTTGCCTAATAATTATCCACACCTGATATAGGGTGTTGATGTCATTAGACCACACCCCTTCTCATTACAGAGATGCACATCACCTAATATGCTTAATTGGTAGTAGGCTTTCGAGCCTATACAGCTTGGAGTAAGACAACATGCATGAAGAGGATGATGTGGACAAAATACTCATTTGCCTAATAATTCTGCACTCCCTGTAGATATAATAAAAGGAAAGTCGTTTTTTCATGGGTACTGCAGTTACATTCAGTCATTTAGGCTGAATATAAGAGAAGGAGAAATGTCACGAGGAAATATGTATGTTTGTGTATCTCCTCTAGGAGAATCCAGGATAATTGATATTAAAAGGCATCTCAGGGGTGGCTGTTGTCACCAGTGAGTCATCATAGCGTGAGAAGAAAAGCTCTTTCTCACACACAGAGGCATAAAATGCTGCCCTCGCAGTGCAACACTTTCCACTGACACTGATAAGCAAACAGCCCGGGGACGCACGCAGAAGAGTTCTTAGCACAGCTTTAACATTCTGTGTGTGTTTGATCTATCGCTTTGTGCGCACATTACATGCATACTCATCTGCACATCCGCCTTAAAATTCTTTGAAGCAAGTCCACCTAAAGCAACCCAATCGAAGCCCCCACCCCTCAATTGCCTTCCACATGTTGAATTCTCCTCATGACTCAAACACGACAAGAAGAATCAGCGGGAACCAATCAGAGGATAACTTTGAGCTTACACTCAGATCCACAAGCTGATTAACTGACACTCTGACCATATCTGGAGTTTGTGCCAGGCTCTTCACGGCCCTGTAGGCAAAGCTGCCTCAATCCCTTAAAACACTGTGAGCGCTTTGATTGGTGGTAACCTCAGAGATCAGCAGGTTTTTTTCAAGGTAACTCCTTCAAACTGGAGATAAGGATGAGCTCTGCTTACTGATCCAGTGTAAATACGCAGTGTTAGGATTTCCACTGTATCATAAAATACGAAAAATCAGCCAACCTATTCTGGACTTCCTGCTTTTCTGTTCCATCAAAGGTCAGCAGTGCTGAGCCAGCTGGCAAGTGGTCAGCAATTAAAGTTGTGTGTAATGTGTTGTACAGCTCCACATGGATTTACTTTACCTTTACTTATGAAGTTGTTCTGATTTATCTTATAGAACTGCATATCCCTACAACTTCCTAGATGCTAGGTCTGTCATGTAGTCCTGTTATGCGTTTACACAATTTGTCACTCCTCTAGTTGTCAGCAGGAGCCTGTCTGTATATTGCTTTTAGAAGTAATTAGATGACAATTTCCAGTTCATTTTAAGCAGGTTTTCACATTTGCATTACACACACGACTTAGCACTTTGAAACCCCCTGCCGCTTATAGAGTAATTCTATGCCTGCATGCCATTATTATAATCACAATTTCAGTAAGCAGTTGAGAAAGGTGTTCTTATTTTTACACTGGTCGCAGGATGGGACCACCAAACTGAACCCCTCCACAAAGCAGACCTTCAGTGTGTGGACACTTCTGGTGGTTAATTTAAAGGCTGCTTGTGCTGATAATGGTGACAGCATTAAACTGAACTGTTTGAACAACTGTTCAGTACAGTTCGACTGAAGTCAGTTTTATTTATATAGCGCCGAATCATAACAGTCGCCTCAAGGCACTTTATGTTGTGAGGTTAAGACCCTACCGTATTAGAGAGAAAACGCCCACAATCAGATGACCCCCTGCGAGCAGACACTTGGTGACAGCAGGAATGAAAAACTTTCCTTTTAACAGGAAGAAACATTCAACAGAACCAGGCTCAGAGAGGGGCGGCAATCTGCCGCGACTGGTTGAGGGTGAAGGGAGGGAGACAGGACAAAAGACACACTGTGGTAGAGAACCAACGATGAATAATAACTTATGACTGAATGCAGAGTGGTGTACAAATACATGACGTGACAGATACAGGTGAGTGAAGGAAAAACAGTCAGTGTATCATGGGAAACCAGGCCTGTCTCTTGAATCTAAACTGGGAGCTGGTGCCATAGCTGAAGTATCTGCCTCCAGTTTTACTTTTAATGAGCTAACTAACTAGTGTGAAGCCCAACAGTCAAAATGTTTTATGAGATACAACCGATTGTTTTTGTTGTCTAAATGCAACTTTGAGAAGAAATGGCAGCTGGGTGCCTTCTATGGTTTTGAGGCAGGTATTATGTGCCCAGTTTGCTCTATGCAAATGAAGAAATGGGTTGAGACTTTACCACAGATACTTAACCCTTCTCCCTGCCCCCTGCCTTTAGCCTTGACTATAACCACACGCATACAACAAATCACACTTGCTGTATGGACAGCCACAAGGGAGAACCTTTTTAAATATTTCCTTTCCATACTGGACGTGTCTGGGCAGCCCGCAAAAGAATAGTCCAAACCCTGGAGGTCTACAGGCAGACCCCTCCATGAGAAATGCATGGTTTCACTTCGCTGTCATTGTCCACAGTGCATAAACCCATTCATCTCTATCCACGTTTAGCCAAACTAGACTTAATCCACTGGTGTAACTTACAGTTCCCAAAGGACCATTCCAACGTGTCCATAAAAACATAACCGGGCACTATTCCAGCACACAAGGCAGCTTATTTTTTTTCCATTTTGTTATTATTTTTTTGAGCTGCTGCTCACATGTGAGGACAAATTCAAGCGTGGAAGAACGCCACAAGATGGTGCTGTAGCCTCTTTCTGCAGCGCACCACCCCTGAGTACTTGATATAAATGCATGTTTACCTTTTTCTAGCCTCCATGTTCAACACACACACACACACACACACACACACACACACACACACACACACACACACACACACACAGAGAGAGTTGTGTATGTGGGATTTCACAGACATTACATCGACTTACTTGCCTAAACTTACCCCCAAGCCTTAGTGTAACCTTAAATCTAATCTTACTACTACCTTAAAGCACGCCTTCCATACAGACATGCACACACAAACAAATGTATGAATGGGCACTTGTCCATTTATCATTAGTAATCTGACCATCCACACAAACAGATCCACCTCCTCAGGCTCCTGCCACTTTTTGCCCAAAGCTTAGCATGTCACTGCAAAGGCCAGGGATTGATGGTTCACAGACGCTCGGAGGGAGCTGATGTGATCTGCTCATCATGCAACTCTTATCCCCATGAAATGGACCGGGACTCATTGACGTGTCAGCATGTACCAGAAAATCTAAAGTGAAAAATTAATCTTGTGGTGCCACAGGGTATTACGCTTGCACAGTTTGTCTGTTCTGCACCACCATTCTCAATCACCTCCCCTTCCATGCAGATGCATCTACCCACATATCACCCTTACTCTCCTCCATCTTTTTTCTTGTAACTACACCCCCCGGCTGTTTGTGTCAGCTTTTTTTTTTCTCCAGAAACTGCCTGGTGAAATGAGGGTGGAAAGACTAATAGCCTGTAGCCAACAGATAAAAGAGGCCTGTGTTCTTCCTATGACGCTGTTGGTATGTACCGGACAAGGACAAGGGATGGAGTTCACAGAAGGGTGAAAGAGCAAAAACACCAGGTTCTCTGCAGAGTGCATACAGGAGCATTCACAGCACTTCATTTGTTTGTTTTTTGTTTTTTGTCAAGTTGCAGCTTTATTTCAAAATGGAACCGCACAATACCCCGTAATGACAAAAGGAAAAAATTATAAACAAAAAACAAAACAAAAATCTTCCATGTACAAAAGTATTCACAGCCTTCAGTCAATATTTTGCTGAGGTGCCTTTGGTAACAATTAAAGACCCAGGTCTTCTTGAGTCTGATGCTACAAGCCTGCCACACCTATTTTTGGGATTTTTCTCCCACTCCTCTCTCCAGAACCTCTCAAGCTCTATCAGGTTGGATGGGGAGCACTGAGGCACAGACATTTTCAGACCTCTCCAGAGATGTTCAGTCAGGTTCAAGTCTGGACTCTAGCTGGGCCACTCACAAAGTGGTCCTGAAGCCACTTCTTTGCTATCTTGGCTGTGTGCTTAGGGTTGTTCTCCTATTAGAAACTGAACCTCTGACCCAGTCTGAGATCTAGCAAGATCTGGAGCAGGTTATCATCAAGGATGTCTCTGTCTATGTCCACCTCGACTTGTCTCCCAGTTCCTGCTGTCAAAAAGCACCCCCACAAAATGATGCTGCCCCCACCATGCTTCACTGTAGGGATGGTATTGGCCAGGTGATGAGCGGTGCCTGGTTTCCTCCAGACATGACACCTTGCATTCAGGCTAGAGTCACTCTTTGACCATCGAGTTCTTGATTACCCCCTAACTACAGTCCTTCTACCCCAATAGCTCAGATTGGCTGGGTGGCCAGCTCAAGGAAGAGTCATTTTTTCTGTTCTCAAACTGTTCTGCCATTAGGAGCTCAGTCTGAGTGGAGTTTATTTCTCCTCCTCTCACCTCATGTTATGTATTTTCATTGTTTTTTCCTATCAGCAGTGTGCTGCCTGCTGTAACCCATAATTTCCTTCGGGATTAATAAAGTATTCTGATTGTGATTGTGGTGCCAAACTTTGTCTACGTCCACACTAGCCCGGATAGATTTGAAAACGGCTTTTTCGTCTGAAAACGCTCCGCGTCCACACTAGCGTTTTGAGTCGTTTTCACAGAGTTCTGCGTCCCCACTGAAACAGCCCAGAGCACTTACGTTTCAGTCCTGCGCATGCGCAAAAGCAAGTGAGAATTAAAGAATTTGAAGGAAAGCTATCAGGAGCATGTACAAACTGATAATAATATTTTGTTTAGGGCTTTCAAAATTGAGAGCAATAAAAACAACTGCTGTATAATGCCCTCCGCTATCTTTGTTTAATTGGTCACATGACTGCATCACATGACTAAAATGCGTCATCGTTTTAGAAAGTCTGCGTTTTCGAGTGTCCACACTGCGACTGGGCAGCTCCGTTTTCAAAACGCTGCGTTTTTCCTTGAGGAAGCGATGCGTTTTCAAATGAAAACTCATGAGTGTGGACGTAGCCTTTATCAACTGAGAGATGATGGAGCCCACTGTGCTCACTGGGACCTTCAGTCCCAGTCAATCCTGTCTCTGAGGTCTACAGTGGTTTGGTCTATGCTCTGAAATGATCAGTTAACTATGGGACCTTATATAGACAAGTGTGTGTCTTTCCAAATCAAGCCCAGTCAGTTGTATTTATCACAGGTAGACTCCAGTCACGTTATAGAAACATCTGACAGATAATCAGTGGAAACAGGAGGCACCTGAGCTCAGTTTTGGGTGTCATTGTAAAGGCTTTGAATGCATGTAAGTATGTAGATGTTATGTATTTTTTTTTATTTGTAATATTTTCTCAAGCAAACCTTTTTCACTTTGTAATTGTGAGTTATTGCGCGTAGAATTTAACATACCAAATACATACCAAATGTATAAAAAAAGAAAAGTAAAGAAACATTAACCTCAAAACGTTTCACAGTATTTGGAAAGCTTGTAATAACAAAATGCTGAGAAACACAAAGACGGCAGCCAGTCAAGTCCGCTGGGATTTCCTGACATCTCAGATCTGGAAACAGATTTGTTTTCACACTCCATGCTGCCAAGATCTATAAACTCACAGGATGATTGATCACCAAAAACTTCAAACAAGCTGACTATAAGTTTGAGCACACTTTAAATCTAACTTCTTTATAAACACTGAATAGAACAAAGAAGGTGTAGATTCTTGCCTTTTTATGACAGAGTAAATCCACTGAAAGCTGTGACTCCGTCCTGCAGCTACGGTCACTGACTGTTCTTCTTATCTTACATGGTAGCACACGAGCTAACACTCATGCAGCTCTCAAGGTCAAAACTCATTCCAGTCTATCCCACACACAAGCTAAAGTCAGCTTAACTCAAAAGCAAGGTGAAAGAGAGGAAAAAAGGATAAAAGCACGTACACTATGATTCATATTACAGTAATCAAGTTTTTGAAGTTTGTTTCATTCAGATTGAAAACAGCTCTGGTTTAAAGCAGCTAACGTCCTTTCTTTCTGTCTTTTTTCCTTTTTTCAGCTGGAAATGAAAATGAAACACAGTCCCGGACAAGCACAATTGTATTTTCAATGACGGTTATTTTTTTTTGTTTTGTTTTGTTGCACTAATTGCAAGGTAGCCTTCCACAATGTTCATGTTACAAAATAATTGAGCAGGGAAGCATGTATTTGACTGGCTGCTGCTGTGTCTTGCTGACTGGATTGGCCCCATTCAAGTAAATGAACAGACAGTGGTTTTTCACGCAGAGATAAGATTGTAATTTGTCATTTTGCCCTAAAATTAAATGTCTCTTGGTAGATAATCACATTCACAGCCACAGTGGTTTCCAGTTCATTTAACACGAATCTGCAGAAATCAGTCTTTGAACTGTGGGAGGACCCCGGAGGATCAGCAGGAAAGGCCGAGGCTGTGGTGGCCATGGTCAGAATTGTGTTTGCTTTCTCTTTCTGTGAACCAAAATAAGTGGGAACAATGAAGCATAATGAATGAATTCCATACACATTCAGAAACCATTCATTGAATGAATATGGTTTAATTTATTGGGACCGTACTGTAATCCTTGATCAGATGAACATGAGGGTTAGGCTTTTAAAAATCTGTAGTCTGTGGCCAATTTTAATCAATTTTTTCAACCACGTCTAATATACAGGAGGTAAAGTTTCACACTCATGCTTTGTAGAAGGGAGCTTCCATGCCACTCAGTACCAAAGAATGAGGTGAACATTAAAAAAACTGATTTATTCCACACAAAACTGACAAAAAAACTAAAAAACTGTCTGGTTGCAGTCCTAATTATCTCTTCCTGTCAGTGTTATAATGTAAAAACATCTTTAAATTGTTGCTCCATGCCCTGCTTACATGATTAACTTCTAATCTGACCCTGCTAGCCCAACTACATGCAGCAGTTTCTGACAACTACCTACACTGTACCACTGCTGGATAGATTCACAACAGCAGGATGAATTAATGGAGCAAGGTATGTTAAATTACAAAATAAATCCAAATAACAAAGTTCAAAAATTACAAATTAAACATAGCAACATATTTAAAGGTGGGTGAATACATTCAAGCAAAAACATTGACCTGCTGTGTTGTTATGGCCCCGCAACAGGCTGCGGAAGTGTTCCCAGCCATTCACCCATGGCAGCTTGGAAAATCCCAGAATGTCAGCAGTTTCTCAGACTACCTTTCAACCATGCCACATTCAAAGTCATTTAGATCATATTTCACCCCCATTCTCACATTGTTTTGTCTCTGTCGACATGTCTAATTGGCTGCAGAGTCTCGGTTTATAGGTCTAAAAATTATGCAGCCAATGAGATCTTTTGTTTTCTCTGACAGTTTTTAGCGTTTCTGGTAATTCAAGTATTCCAAACTCTGTAACGGTCTCTTCGAAAAACAGCTCCATTGGTTAAATTTTGCTGATAGATTCCAGCAGTTTGCTTGAGCAAACTACTGGTTTTGCTCACACACAGTTAGGGCAGATAAATAAAAATAAAAATCCCCAATCACACCATCACCGGGCTCTGCTGAGTCTGAAGCTGCCTTGCTGTGCTTCGCTCGATATTTCCTGAATACCTGCGTCAAAATCTTCAGACCCTATCTCGTGTTTGTGTTTTGAGCTAGGGGAGAGGGGAAAGCTAGCGGAAGGAGATTGGGAAATATAAATCACGGGGAGTGGAAGTTTTCTCGAGGAGAGGAGTTGTATAGCTGCAGATATATCTAGAGTGATTCTGGAGGGAAAATGGTAAAACGCTAAATTGAGGGATGGCTTGGTTGCCCAACAGAGCAAAGTGAGCATGCCCAGTGAGCATACAGAGCTGGACCCTGAGAGTACTTTATGTGCTTTTTGAATGCTATCTCATTTTTTGCAAATGCTTTCAGCTGAGTGCTCTTTTTTTTATCAGTTCTGAATGAAAAAAAAAAGGATTTGAACGTGAATGTTTTTTTTAAATTGAATCCAACTGGGACAATCCAGAGGTAGGCAGAGAGTACCGCTCTCTCTCAGGAAGCCCATACACGAGGAGAGGGGGCAAGAACAAAGGTGACTTAAGAATAATGAAAGATTTATGATGAAAAGCAGAGGGTTGGGAGTGAGGAGCTGCCCCGGGCTCTTTGCTGCACTTCATTTCAAAAGCATCCATTTCCTCTGTAACCCACATGGGTGTAAGGCACACGCTCTCTCACACACAGGTGGACTAACACATCTACCGATATACGATGTCGTCAATTTACATGATGTCTCCGCGGGAAATTGGCTTCATGATGAAGAGGAGGACGGGGGCATAAAATGAGGCTATGAATGTAAAATTATAGCACGATCGTTGATACTGGGTGGTGAGAATGTGACAATATAAAATGTTGGCACATCGAGGCGCTGACGTTATGCAACAAACGAGTGTTGGATTGATATACTCTTTACGACTGCCCAAACATTAGTTTGTTTCACCTCATTTAACAGTAACCGCTCAGTGCACAGACAGCAATGTAACAGCTATCTGTAGCATACTGAGAAAAATGTTCTCAGATGTCTAAAATGTTCCTGATCGTTTTCCCCCCGAGGGGTGGGGTTATCCTACGTGCAGAGAACGAGACACAATGGATGTCACGTCACGTGTGACAGGGACAAATAGCACTGTGGGGAACATCTTTATGATAACTGCCACGACACCCTGACACCATTCTTCCTCCTAACTGCCAACATTATTCTGCAGAAAGGAAAACAAAAAGGAACATTAAAAATAAAATAAGTCAGTAGATAAAATGCGAATAAAAAAGGCCTTTATCAGCGTTCCTGCTATAAATGCTTGCATTTTAATCTCACAGAGTGCCAGCAGCAACACAGACTGAGGTGCGTCTGTGTAAGATCCTATTAGAGGGCAGAAAAGATGATAACGGTGTCGTGATTAACAGGTGTCTGAGATATTAACCTAATGTACAGTGTTTCTATATGTTAGTTTTTGCTGATGTGAATGTAAAAGCTCAGATTAGAAACAGACTCCATGAACGGTGCCCTGCCGCTCTCTGCTCAATTCCAATAAAAGTTATTTGTTGTTTCTACCTCAAGATCTCTTGTTCCACCTTAGACAGATCATATCAAGATTTTATTTTTGCACCACAGTCTGAAGGTAATGTTGTGCGCTAGTTGTGCGCACAGTTTTGCAGAGCATCGTCTGCACGTTGTGGTTGTTTACTGTCACCAGAAGGCAGAACAACCAGCCTGTCGGCTCGTAAATGTGTGTGGTGTAGACAGTTCTTCTTCTTGTGCCACATTCCATTCATTTAGGATGTAAACTGATTCCCCTTATGTGTCTTTATACATATAAAACATATAATACTCCTGGAGTGTGAACACCTCCGAGCTGCTGAAAAAGGCCCAACAGAGACTGTACTTCCTGAGAATTCTCAGGAGGAATAACATCACACAGAGACTGCTGGTGTCCTTCTACAGAGCCACCATTGAGAGTGTTCTAACCTACTGCATATGCATTTGGTACACTAGCTGCACAGGGGCTCAGGGGAAAGCACTCCAAGGGATCATTAACACCGCCCAAAAGATCACTGGCTGCCCTCTCCCCACACTGGAAGTTCTACACAACATCCACTGTTTTAAAAAGGCCCAAAACATCATAAAAGACACCTCACATCCTGGCCACTCCCTGTTTGAACTGTTGCCCCCAGGCAGACGGTACAGGGCAATCAGCGCAAGGATTAATAGACTCAAACACAGCTGTTATCCAATTGCAATAACACATCTGAATACTACAAAAAAATGTCCATCACGCCACTCTTGTGTTAATCTATGCACGGTCTGAAGCATGTATGTGGGAATGTATGTGAATGTTTACTGTTACATCTTATTAGTATTTTAAGTATTCTATCTATTTTATTTATTGAATTTTATTGTTTTATTTATATTTTGATATTGCTAGGGATGATGCAATGATCGGGGACCATTCTTAATTTCGTTGTACCTGTGACAATGACAGTTTCTGATTCTGATGATTCTGATAATACAGGTCTGTGGAGTTCAGTGTGTCTACCAATCAGAATGGTGGTGGATCATTTCCCAGGCTGCTCCGGTCTGCATGTTGAAGGATCGTTGGGAATGATACAGAACCCTGAGTTGACCCCGCAGCGTCCATTAGACGTGAGTGTTTGTAGTTTGAGCTCTTAGCTACAGTAGAAAATTGCTGTGTAACACTTTGTCTCTGCTCATTGTAAAAATTCTTACATTAACGTTAAATGAGGGGAACAAGGCAATGCTCATCCTGTGTCTTTGCTCTGCTAATGTGCTCATATTATCCTAATCATAGCCCTGTAGGTAGCACACGATTATATGGAAGCTAGGCCAACTCCAGGAAGCCTAGAAACACTGCTGTTGTTTAATTTTTAATTTTTAACCGAAGAAGAGTTCAGACCCAGAAATGGTGAATGACGTCAGACTTAAGAGGCGGATCACCAGATGTGAGTGCAATTATAAAAATAAAGTGCACTAAATAGGAAATTTGGCAAAAAGTTTTATAACAAAAAAAAAAAATCTGCTTTTGTTTACAGATGATGTGCGAGATCAGTCGTCAGTTAGAGACAGATGTGAGCATCATGATGTCATCCACTGGTTTTGTGAAGTCCTGTTTTCAAAGCTTCAAACTGAGCATTTCTCCATCGCAGCTCTTTGAAAGCAAACATTATAGAAAAAAAAAGGAGGAAAAAAGGATGCTGCATGCTAATACTGTAGAGACATGACTCAGAAGGCAGACCTGGCCCTAAGCATACTCTGCTTTATCATCCTCCTGGACACTAATGAGGACCAAAGTGTACAGAAAACCTTCATGTTTCTTACAGAAGACATGAATGCAGTGACCGAGCCCATAAAGTCATCAGGCGTTTACTTTGGGATTCAGTCTTCAGGACCATAGCCTAGGTCCATCTTTGTGCCAAGTAATCACCATTAGCTTTGGGCTACAAGGTTTTTTTTTATTTGTCTTCTTTTTTAAACCGTCGTCTACTTCCTTTTTCTTCTCTTTCTTCACTTTTAGTTTCCCTATCGCTAATTTTCCTCTGTCAAACCATCCCTCCTTCACTACATCCCTGAACCGTCTCTCCTATTGATGCTGCTTCTGCTAAAAAAAAGAAAAAAGAAAAATGGGCCAGTCATTTTCTCCTTACGAAAGAATTACTGGCATTGTCACTGGTGGGATGACAGCATAATGACTAAACAATCGACCCTGAGACTCCAGCCGAACAACCATTATTATTACTTATGATTTATGTACTGCATCCAGCCCACAATGTACTGTCATGACAACAGTAAATACTATTTAAGTGGTGAACTACATAAACCTAATCTTTAACATGGCAGAAAACTGCATCTTTTATTCCAGGTCGTGTAGCTAAAAGCTCAGGTATTTACACAGAGAAAATAATAAGAAATCTATTTTTTTATTAAAAAATGTACATTTTAATCACCCTGTAATGCGTGCTGAGGATGAAATGTGGCCTTCAAGTTGTTTGAGATCTTTAAATGTGTCTTTTGCTAACCTCATCATAACTTTGGCTCTGATTCACTTCATGCTCCACAGTGTAACTGTGTATTTCAGAGAAAGTGTTTATAATCGATTTTTTATTATCAAGCATCAACAGGCCAGCGCTCATTGTAAATTAGGTGTGTCATATAAAAACATGATTTTCCAGGCCTGTCCGTGAAAAGTTTTCCAATAAAGGACGGGCAGCAGTTCTGTCATATTTATTTGTGAAAGTCAAAGCTATTCCAAACTCGAATCCCTCCATCTGTTCTCTTCTGCCCAGGTTCAGGGCTATTTGTGTCCAAGCAAAGAATGTGATGACACAGGTTTGAAACATGCTGCGACGCTGTCCTGTTTATCATCTTTTTCCATTTTCTTTGGCAGATATTGGCGTCAAACAATGAGAAAGGTCGTGAAAACATGGTCTTAAATTATTCCCATTAAACTCAGGAAGTGACGGGGGGGTGGAAGGAAACAGATCCGAGAAACGGTGCTGTGTGGATGTCAATTTTTCGTGAAATCACTTTTAAGCTAATTGTATGTTTGCAGTCATTAGTACAGGACAAGCATACGTGTCATGGATAAAGGAGAAGGATGCAGAGGCAAATGTCATTACGGGGGAGTCATTATTGGGGAATATGCTTCAAATTTTATGTGCAGAGGATCGTTAGCGGTGCCTGAAGAGATTGATTGCCCTCAGGCGCTCACATAGATAGCCGAGATGGTTTGTTAAACACTCAGAGATTCAATTAATGCGTGTGTGAGTGCATGTGAGAAGGTGGAACATAATTCATGTGCCTTCAGCTGGGATCCCACTGTTGCAGCAGAGAGAAGCCCTCGTGATTAATGACAATCTCTTCCTGTCCCCAGAGAAAGTACAGCATAGATAAATAGGTAGATACATGCATAGATACTCAGCTTGAGGCCAATCTTCAGGCTGGGACATACCGACCTGTCACAGATGCAAAGAACAGGAAGAAGGATGTTATCATAATCATGGCACACTTACTCTTAATCTCTGATAGATGTCACAAACTGAGATATGACATGTTGATTTGACATTTATTTTCACTCCCACAGATTTAGATACTCATGTCATCATCTTCTTCTTCATCTTTTGAGATGCTCACTGAAAAATATACAGACTTATTACAGGCTTTACAAGTTTTGGACATCAATCACTACAGGATGCATCCATTCATTTTTGTCTGCTTATCCTCATCCCAGTCACATCTTCCAGCTCATCTGTGGGATATCAAGTTGTTTCCAAGGCAGCCAAGGGATATAATCTCTCCAGGGAATCCTGGGTCCACTTCAAGGCAGCCCCCTGCCCCTCTCGTTCCCTGTGGGTGTTGGACTCATCACCTCTGTCCTTTGTTACTGACCGTGTTTGTAGTCTGGACAGAATATTTAGGCATAGCCAGGTAGAGGGTCTCCAATTTGTTGGAAGCAGGAGTTTATCTTTGCTTTTTGCAGATTATACACTTATGTTAGCATCATAAGGTGGTGATCTCAGTGCAGTTTGCTGCCAAGTGTGAAATGGATTGAGAAATTAACACCCTCAAGACTGAAACATTGTTTCCTAGCTGGAAAAGGACGGATGAGTTTAAGTATCTCAGTGTCTTGTTCATGAGTGAGGGGAGAGGGAGAGCAGAGTTGCTGCCGTGACAAATTGAAAGGAGCCAGCTGAGGTGGTTCAGGTCTCTGCCTAGGATGCAACCTGGACGAGACGAGGTGTTTGGGCATGTCCTACTGTAGTGGTCCCCAACCCCCGGGCCACGGACCGGTACCGGCCCGTGAGTCGTTTGGTACCGGCCGCGAGAGTTGAGGCTCGGGTGTGAAATTTCAGGGTTTTTATCGTTAACTCTGTCTCCCTGGGTCTTTTCCCGTGTTGTAGTTGTGTGTCTTATTTTGAAAGAAATATTTATGCGTTACCATAGTGACCAGAGAGCATTAAGGGGCAGAGAGGTGGATGTTACTCTCAATGTTGTTGGCGCATTTCAGGAGGACGCTGCTAATAAAGTTACACAATTGCATCATTTTTTTTTGTTGTATTTGTCCGCGACACCTTAAAGACTGGTCTGTGAAAATATTGTCCAACATTAAACCAGTCCGCGGTGCAAAAAAGGTTCGGGACCACTACTGGACCTACTGGTCCATCATGTTTGTTTTGTGTTTGTGATCATCAAAAAAAAAAAAAAAAATCACAAACACAAAACAAACACTTGTAAATTCAATCCCCTCTTTTCTTTCTCACGACTTTGTCTCAAAGAGCAAGAACAGAAGAGAAGCGGAAGAAGAAGAAGAAAAACGTGGAAGTGCCACAGTGAGACATGCACACAAATCCTTTGTGTCTTTTGTGTTTTACTTAAGGAAATTGACCAACAGAGAGTTGTTTTGACAGTCGTGACCTTTTTGGGGACACAAAGACCAAAATGTGTTCAAAATGGACTCTTGCCCACACACACCGCTAAAGCAGCTGTACAGTTATGAGACAGGGGTAGGTGGTTCGAGTATTTCTCTTTGTTAAGCTGTTCCAACCTTTAATCCTGTTGTCATCCAAGCTAACAAGCTGGCTAAATGACAGCAAGGGCTGATTTCTTTTGTTCCACTAAAATTAATCTTAAGAGTTTTAACAGCTTACAGCAGCAGCCACCCGTGAGTGACAGCTTGTCGCACAGTAAGATCGGAAAGCCTGTGAATAATGGAGAGCAGTCGAGGGTTTGAACGTGTGTTTGCCATCAGACAGCGATTGCTGCGTGATATGAATTAATAAAAATATGCCAAATAAATTACAGTACCAGCATTTTAGTCATCAACTCATCATGTATTTATTTCAGTAACCCCACAGGGCATGTGAAAAAAAATCTATCTCTACCAGAAACCCACATTACTGTAAATTGCACACTGAAGCAGTTTTTTTCTTGAGACTCTATTTCTGTTATTGACTAAAGCAATCAAGTCAGCTTGTTTCAGCTGAGCAGAGAATGAGCACTGCTTTAGTCTCACTGATGGATGATGCCTTCAGATTGATGAGTTCTGTCAGCAGGATTTTTCCCTTTCATGGTGAGGACATTAATCCGAGTCACTATTACTGTTCAGAACTCACCTTTTCCCTGAAGGATCTCATTTTTTGGTGCAGCTGTTTCATCTGTTTTACTCACAGATCAATCAGTTACCATTAAATGGAGCTTTTTCTTTAGAAGGACTGTGCTTTTGTCATGGTGGTTCAGGTCTGTCACTCTCTTTAATGACCAATGCCCTTTCCAGTGAATTTTTACAATGAGTTTCATGTATAGCTAAGCAACTGAAACAAATGTCAATGAAGTGACCTTTTTTAAAAAACAAAAACCAACCAAAAACCAACCAAAAACCCAAATGCGTTTAGTTAGTCTTGGGTAGGCTCACCTGATTATCAGAGCTCTCACTGAATCCCAGCAGATGCTGTTGGCCTGAGAGTGATGGTCAGAAGCTGTTTTCTGAACTTGTGTTGGAAAAATCAAGTTGGAATATCGTCCACATTTGCAATTTCTCACATGTAGTGCACAGCAAGAAGCACCCACTCCGTTTTAGCTACTGGAAATGGTCTGTTTGGTTTAGGCGAAGGTGTTGCCGTACAAGGAGAAAAGAGGAAAGACACAGCTGGACATCACCTGGACTTTGCACTTAATTGGACATTATATCAGACATTTATATTCTCATGTGCTACTCTATAAAGCTAATTCCTAGAAAAAGTTCAGGCCTAAACTGTGCATCGGTTATGAAGTCCGTATCAGAGATGCAATATGATTGGATCATCCATTCAAAACCCTTGTTAGTGCTTGGATGTGAGTACACTGCCTGGACTAATGCTAGTTTTCATTTGACAGTAAGATATAAGTTATAGCTATTGTGTGATGACTGCAAGAACTATGCAGTGTTCCATGTGCAGTTTGGGGTTTTCTCTTCAGGTTTGGGATGCTCGCAATTATTGAGAAACAAAGAATTCGGAGACTTACCAGGACCACTGAAGAAATATAGACATATCATGACTTGCAAATCAGATGGCTAGTCACACTTGCTGAGACCTCCCTTGATTTCCTCCGATCTTTCTTCCTTTGTTACCAAACCTTTATGAACCATGAACGCTGAACCTAATTGCTGTTGTCACCTTGATCTAAAAGTATTAAAAGAAGAGCTTGCGACAGTTCAGTGGTCACCACAGATTTATCCACAATGCACAAGTGCAAACAACAACAACAAAAAAATGCTGCTGCTCTCTTTTGTTGTCAAGCTAGCTTCTCCAATAGCACAAAGTGTCAGTGATTTAAAGGATGTATGCAAACACTGATCTTTATCGGTCACAACTCTGTTTATGATAAGAGCGATCTGTCATTTGTTTTATATCCAACTATACCCCACATACTTCATGGGTATGTTTAAACTGATGTCTGTTTACAGATTTCACTTACTTGCTGTAGTGGAATACCGCTGATCAGTAATAGCTCTTCTTCCTAAAAAAAAAACACTGGGTTTATTTCACCCTGCCATATCTTCCATTAATGAGGTTATCTGAGCGCTATGAGTATATGATAACTTTGGATTTTCCATCTGTACTGTAGAGATTCTGGGGAATAAGGAATTGGAGAAAACAGCATATCAGGGCAATTACTGAAAGCACATTCATGAGCCTTTAAGGCAGTTCATGTTGATGTAACTGAGATTGCAGAGAAACCAGCCAAAGCTGGAGTGTATTTATCTTTCAGTGGTAGCTGACAAAATCTACAAGGTGTACATCCTGGCACATTCCTGCAATGTAGAAATTGGCAGACACGAACCATTTCATTTTATTTGTTCCTGTCATATCTGTACAAACACATTCTAAATGTGTGCAGCTGTAACATGCAGCGTTAGAAGAGTGGAGCGACCCCCACCGCCCCACCCCGTAGTGGACATGTACTTGCCTCTGCAAAATGGACTTTTTCTTTTGAGACTTGCTCTCCTCTGATAGTAGAGATGACACTATGCAGGGGGATGATCCTGTTCCAAATCTATGCTGATTCATGCATGGCTTTTCAATAGTCCATCAAGCATAGCACTCTATTCCAGCATGAAAAGTAGCACCAGCTCAATGAAAGAGAAATTAAAGGATTCACAGCAGCAGATCCTCACAAAAACACCCAAGAAAGGTTACTCAGAGTCAATCACATGTCCGGTCAGTGCGGCCCCACACCGATGTGAAAAGATCAACCCTAACCTGACTGTCAGTCACTGCTTGACCCGCAAGTTAGAATTTGCTGTAAAACATACGACCGAGTGAAATCATTTTCAGATATTTATTCACTCTCTCTACTCGCTTTTCCTAAAAGTCCAAGGCCTTCTGTTTATCTCAGTAGATGGACCAGTGTTTGCCTGCTTTCCTGTTTGTACATTTTCAGTGCTGTGAGGAGTTGCAGGGCTGCTGCAGGGCATCCCTCCACACCAAAGCAACAAAGAAGCCAGAAGTCCTTCATCAAAGCAGACTTTTTCCTGAGTCTGACAAGGAGGAATATACTGTAGCTGCCTGTTTCTGTAGTCATTTATCTAGATGACAGCAACCAGTTATATGGTGTGTGTGCTTTGTCCATTCACTCAGATTGAGACACATCAAGGTCGATGGTCACTGTGTTCTGTGAGACCTGGTTGCTATCTTTCAGCGTTGGAGTAAGTGCTTCTCAAGAATCGTCAATGGCGAGTTCCTTATCTGCCAGTTGATGGCTTTGACCCTATTCTGGGGTCATGCCGCCAATCAGTGCAACAGAAGTCAAACCAGCTGTCAAGAAGATGAAATGTGGGCCAGACAGCATCCCAGCTGGGGTGTGAGAACTCCCTGGCTGCCATAATGCCTTAATTCTCACAAGCCAGTTCAACTGAATCATTAGTCATGACGAAGTGCTTCGGTTTGGATGACCAGCACTACAGTGCCCATTTAGAAGGGCAAAGGTGATGTCATGAAATGCACAAGTTATCAGCTGATTTGGAGAAAGCCTTCAACTGGATCCTGAAAGAGCTAATCTTTGCTCTTCAGGCACTCAACGTTCCAGAAGACCTTGTCCAGTCCAACTGCTTTACCTCACCATCAGTACAGTACCCAGGGGAGACCTCGCTGCCTTTTATCATCAGTGTTTGGGTCCACCAAGGATCATCCCTTTTGCCATTGTTTTTCATCCTCTGCATGGACAAATCAATGGTCAATCTCCTGTTGTGGATTGTAGATTATAGAGAAACTAAACCTAAAGACAGTGACATCATCACCACCGACTGTAATACCCTCCTGGATACACAGGCTTGGGTCATCAGCTCGCTAGGACCCCCTGTCCCGGGCAGATGCCTGTTTGCCTAAAGTCCAAGATTTACAAGATCATTGAATTCCCAGCTGCTCTTTATGTACCTAATTGCTGGTCAGCAACAACAACACACGTGGATTCTAGGCCTCACCCTGGCACGATGCCGCTAGTGAAGATATCAGAAAATGAAAATGAAAATGAAAATAAATGGCACTAATCACAGAAAAGATGAAACTTCAATGGTATGCACATGATGCCAGAAGTGATGAGGACTCTGTGTCAAAAAACTCATTGCCAGAGGGATGTTTAAAATCCGGTGGCTTTGCTGCCTCAGGGAAGACACGCAGCTTGAATGTCACGCTAGAAGACGCCTTTGATCGCTTCAGGTGGAGACAGATGTGGAACACAGTGGACCCCATGACTACGTGGGACAAACGCTAAGAAGATTTGACTGACAGCATGCTGTGCTTTTGCATTTTGAGGTGATTTCACATTATGCTAAGTTAAATGGCACAGCTGACCAAATGACGCTGTGTGAAAGGGGATTTAGTTGCGGCGAATCAAAATTGCTATGGTCCCCCGTCCTGCCACTGCTGCTTCAGGCTTCTCATCCTCTTGCCTTCTTTCTTTCTTTCTCTCTATGTCGTGCATCTATGAGTCTGCATGGGCTTTTTTGCAGGGGGTGTGCCATGCAGCGGATTCCCTCACTTCCTTCGCCGGCACGGCTGCTCATCCTTTCACTACTTTTGATGCAGTTTGAGGCTGTTTCAAACATTCTTGTTGAAATAACGACTGTTAACTCTTTCCGTGTGTCCTCCTTCACTCTGCAACAGGGTTAGGACCTTAACAAAAATGGCATTTAAAAATCGCATAAAACTCTCCCAAATCAAACATGCAGAGCTACCTGCTGTGGCGATCCCTTGTGAATAAGGGAGCAGGTGAAAGTAACTCACTCGTTTTTGCATTTAATTGCATTACTGGTGTGCAAAATAGGAGAAAACGGGATCGAGAATATTCTGCGAATTCATTCATTAATGTTCAATAAAATCAACAAAATCTGGTGAATTCAGTGATTGTACCTATTATTTTATCTTTAAACACGACTTTGTCAGCAGTGATAAATAACAGATTCGCTAACAGGCTTCGGAGTACTGCTTATAGGCCCACTGTGGTTCCTGGATTATGAAAAAGAAGTTTCAAAAACATTTCCAGAAAGTGAAAATAATATTAAAAATCCTCAAATAGTAAATGGAAAAACACTTTCTATATGACAGGGCGGTCCAGCTGTTCAGTGGTTCGGTGCAGAGTTTGAACGATCTCCCTGTGCTTACGTGGGTTTCCTCTGGGCACTCCAGTTTCTCCCACAGTCCAAACAAAACATGCAAGCTAGGTTATTTAGTGATACTGAATTGGCTGTGGATGAGAAGCAAACGAAGAGCTTAAAGTGCAACACCTGTATGAATGCATGGTAAATTGTGACTTCTAGTCTGAAGCATTTTGAGCGGTCGGTAAGACGAGAAAAGCCAGTGAATCTTCCTAAAACATTCAAATCTAACATTACTGACTAAACACCTCCGTTTGAGCACAGCTCATGCTGTGATTTGATTCAGACTGATTCAGATGTATATAGGTGTACAGGAAGAAGTGGGCGGCCACTGCTGCCCTTTTGTTTTCCCTGCCCTTTTCATGCTGAAAAACAGAAACAGTCCCCAAACAAGGTGCTGCAAACACCCATTCTCAGATTAGCCACAAACGGGCACTTCCTCTGCAGCATTCACTCTGTGCAGTGCACATTACCCACCTGGCAAACTCTGCGCCATGGATTTTATTTGTCAGCAATGAGCATTCAAGGTCACAGAAATTTTTTTATCTTAACAAAAAGCACACTCTCATTTCCTGCTTCTACATTTAATAAAAGGACTGCAGCTCATTTAAACATCACATACCTGCCAAACCTGCTCACAGATGCTGGACGCAGGTCAAGCCCATCAAATTCATCATTTTAATGCTATACGTCAGGGGTAGGCAACCTTTCTGATGGCGAGTGCCATTTAAAATTCCTCTGAATGCGGGAGGATTCCGTCTTTTTACGGGACGGTTGGCAACTCTACTAACTAACCTTATGAATTAAATAAAGTTCAACATCAGTAACATCAGAGCACCCACCCAGCTGTATAGAAACTCTGTCATGCTGGCTAGAACGCAGTACGAGTTATTGTAACTGACTGTAAAAAGTCAGCACAACGAAAATAAATTCCACCTAAACTTGGTTTATATCTGACCCAGATAGACTGCAGCTCATAACTTCTTACCTGAAGTTCAGTTCACCTGACACTCGGACCGGCGGCCGCCTGCCTCCGATCTCCCTCATCCACGTGCTGGCCTCCACCACTTGTTAATTTTACTGAATCTGTGGAAGCTCCGCGATGCCACCACCAAACAACTGAGTTATTTTTACACACCGGCCAGCATCTTGCCAATCCAACACCTTTCATTGTTTATACCGTTACAAAAAAAAATAAAAAAAATCATCGGGCCACCGAGCAAATGCCCGGTATGCCCGATGGCCAGTCCAGCTATGGCCTGCCATCAGTTAACCCTTCGCGTGTCAACTGTGGCACGCGTGCCTAGGGTTGCCAACCCCTGCTATACATCATTAGCTGTATTACTGCAGTACTTTTTTTGGTCTTAATAATACTAATGTCAGCATAATCATCAGCCAGAGGGCAAATTTGAGAGGAAAGAAAACAAATTGATTGGTAGTTTTCAGATTTTATGGATAAATGTGATGTCTTTTTGTTTTTTGAATCATGTATGAAAACTTTTTCGGAGGTTTACTTACAAGTTCTGTGAGCAAATCTCTGGTTTGGTCACAGACCTGCAAGCTTAGACTCACCGAGTGTGGGAGTTGCAGGGAACATAAATGATTTAGTCTTTAAAATGGAGTTAAATAATAAATATCAGGAGCTGACTCATTACTTCATCACCAACTTTTCATGCCAGCAGTCAATATCTCAGAGTCAGATTTTCTTTTCTCTTCTTTATCTGTGTTTGATGTGGAGGATTCTTTGCATTATTGTACGGAATGAATGAAAAATTCTTTTAATGTCACAGATCGAGACTTCTCTTCAATGCAAACTATACTCTTTTTATTTAATATTCATCTTTTAATCAGATATTTCATAGTGGACTGGGTAAATGCGTCAGATGAGGTCAAAAGCCATCATCCTGGATTTAAAGTTAAATTTATCATCTTTGTTCTTCGCACACGCCAAAGAAAATGTGTTGCTTGGCCCACATTAAAAGTGTGAGAAGGGGCAATTTTGCCATCAGCCATGAACTCCATGTTTAAAAATGGACGGGAGATGCAACCTGTCGACCTGTTACCAAATAAATTAGTCCACTGTGGAGAGACTGACAGCAGTGTGTGCATGAATTTCAGCCTTTGATAAAAATGTTTTGTGACAGGCAATTATTAATTCACCGAATAGAAGAAGCCAAGTGCTCAAGGTCCATGGCATTTTAACATAACATTCCAATTTAATTAGATAGAAAAATGGACATTTATTCCTCATGCGAGCTCCTATTTAGCAGGACAGGCTATTCTTCCCAGGTCTTGTGCATTGCTGCAGTCACCTCAGAGATCTCTGAGTTCAGTGATTATCAGTGTTAACGGAGACAAGGTGCGATAGGGTCAGTAACACTAGCCTCTCCAATTATTCTGTCCTATTTGATTAATTTGCATAATTTTCCTTCAGCGGTTGTGACCAGCATGTAACTGGTCTGCATGTTATAAAATGCTCTGAGTATACAAAGGGACTGCATGATGAGCAACTGTATGGCCCTGTTTGCAGACAGTAAGCACAGCAAACAGTATAGAGCAGGAGTCGGCAACCTGCGGCTCCGGAGCCGCGTGCGGCTCTTTAGTCCTTATACTGCGGCTCTATGTGGTTTGGGAAAATAAATTACAAGTATTTAGCTGACGTGTATTTTTTTTGTATTAGTTCTTTTTAAACTTGTAGTTCTAAATTGAAACATTATTGTGATATTGAAATATAAAAATAAAATTATATTTTATTATTTTTCGTCGCTCAAAATAAGCGTCACACTCGCAGAAGCCGGTGTACCCGCCGAAATGCCAGCATTTATCGAGACTTTCAACCCCAGGTAGGCCAATTATGGATCTTCGGATCCACATTATGTCAGCAGCTCCATCGCGAACTATGTTAAAAACAAACACGGCTCCCGCGTCACAGATGACAGCTTACAGTCCTGCGTAAAGATGAAAGTGACTTCACTGTGCGCAGAGGTTCAGGAGCAGAAGTCCCATTGTAAACATATCACGGCAGACCTGACGATGTTTCCATGAACACGCTTTTCGGCATCTCTTTATTGACCACTTTTCACACACGGTTGCTGTGCGCATACAGCCGGCTGTAGCTTTTCAGCTCACAGCCCGACAACACAACAGCAAAGAGAGCACAGACTTTAAGGCGGCGAGGCGTGATTGCGGGTGCAGCTCAGGTGCGTACGCCTCCCCTGCAGCGGCGCTGCAGACCAAGCCCCGCCACACACATTTACCATGTAAAATAAATATAAGTAAATAAATAAATATTTATGCAGAATTTTGCGAATATTTATTTTTCATTTTTTTAGCAGCATAGTGCTTTTTTCCAATTGATTTTTTTAAAAGTCAGGTCAAGGCTCCAAAAGTCCAAAGGCGATATAAGGCTGGCGGCTCTCAACGGTTTTTCTTTGCTACATGGATCATTTTAGTTCAGCTGGGTGTCTTTCCTTTTATTATATTTCTTTAAGAGTTCAAAATGTGTTCATTACATAAATAAAATGTAACTTTCTCTGTAGCACTTCATGGATTTCATGAGCAACACACTTTAGTTGTTCACACAAAGCATAAAGGTAGAAAAAACAATATATACAGTGTTATCTTCATTTTAGATGTCCCAGTGTTTTCTTTTTCGTGGAAACTGGGTCCAAATGGCTCTTTGGGTGTTAAAGGTTGCTGACCCCTGGTATAGGGCCTGAAATGCAGACGCACTTGGTGGCCAACAGAGGGCAAAACCTCTGGTTTCAAAAGAAAAGTAAGACAAGTCAGAAAGTTGCCCTGCTGCTGACGTGATTTATCACCTCAGTAAGCACTCTTCTGATGACTTTATGGTATCTTTCAAGTCTTATTTAATGCAGCACAACATTAAGTTTATAATTTATTGTCCCACTCAGAGAGAAACAAACAATAAAAAACACTATATGTTTGGGATTGGCTCCCTTATGTCTGACAAATCGCTGCTGTGCAAGCCAACGGGTGATGCAATGGCACAGCAGCATGTTTTTTATGCTGTCTATATTTGAAAAAAGCATGAAATTGTGGGCGACCGTGGCTCAGGGGGGTTGGGAAGTGCATTTGTAACCGGAAGGTCGCCGGTTCGATCCCTGGGCTCTCTGTCCTGGTCATTGTGTCCTTGGGCAAGACACTTCACCCTACTGCCTACTGGTGTTGGCCAGAGGGGCCGATGGCACGATATGGCAGCCTTGCTTCTGTCAGTCTGCCCCAGGGCAGCTGTGGCTACTGTAGCTTGCCTCCACCAGTGTGTGAATGTGAGAGTGAATGAATAGTAGAACTGTAAAGTGCTTTGGGCGCCTTGAAAAGCGCTATATAAATCCAATCCATTATTAATAATTAAATCTCAGCATATTTTTTATATTATAAAATTTCTTTCATAGTTATTGGAAAGGTTCCAGGTGATGGGCTCGTGAAGCTGGTTGAGAGAACGGAGTTCGAAAGCTGTCACCAAAGCCAAAGTAGGCTATGAACAAACTTGACATTAAAATATACTGCTCAAAAAAATTCAAGGAACACTATTTTAATCAGAGCACTGCATCAAGTCAATTCCACCACTGGGTTGTTGATGTGTTGAGTTAAGTAGCAGAAGGGGTTTTAATCAGTTTCAGCTGCTTTGGTGTCAGTGTCACAACTGGTACCATGAGGCGATACCTGGGCCCTACAGAGGTTGCACAGATAGTCCAACTCCTCTGGGATGGCACATCAATACATGTTGTTACCAGAAGGTTTGTTGTGTCTCAAGCTCAGTCTTACGGAGGAGATTCCAGGAAGTTGGCAGTTACTCTAGGAGAGCTGGACAGGCTGTAGAAGGTCCTTAACCCATCAGCTGGACACATGGAACAGCTTGAGCACAGCCAGAGTTTCAAAAGGACCTCTAGCAGGTGTAACAGTTTCTGACCAAATATTAAGAAACAGACTTTATGAGTTCAGCATGACCAGCGCTACGTCAGTGATGGTCTGGGGAGGCATATCCATGGAAGGACGCACAGACCTCTACAGGCTAGGCCAGGGGTGGGCAATCTCAGTTCATGAGGGCCGGTGTCCCTGCAGGTTTCAGATGTGTCCTCGAACCAACACAGCTGATTTAAATGGCTAAATTAGCTCCTCAACATGTCCTGAAGTTCTCCAGAGGCCTGGTAACGAACTAATCATGTGATTCAGGTGTGTTGACCCAAGGTGAGATCTAAAACCTGCAGGGACACCGGCCCTCGTGGACTGAGATTGCCCACCCCTGGGCTAGGCAACAGCCTCATTTGGTGAAACTATCAGGCAGTTCCTGGAGGATGAAGGAATTGATACCATTGACTGGCCCCCATGCTCACCTCACCTAAATCCACCTCTGGGACATTATGTTCTTGTCTATCTGTTGCAATCTGTTTGTACCTTGGACTATCCAGGAGCTCCGGGAGTGATGTCCTGGCCCACATCTGGCAGGAGATCCCCCAGGACACCATGCACCTTGTCATTTGGAGTACGCCCCGATGTTGTCAAGCATGCATAAAACCACGCGGGGACCATACAAACTACTGAGTACTATTTTGAGTTGTTGCAATGAAATTTGGATTAAATAGACTAGTCAGCAGCGTGGTTTGAATTCAGCCCTCTGTAGGGTGATCATTTTCATTTCCATCAAACGATGTGGCGACTTACTGAGATCTGATGTGTTTTGAACATCTTCCTTTAATCTTTTAGCGGTGTCTTTGAGTTGCTCTTTTTTATGAATTCCATGTACAATAATTATTGGTTTTGGTTTCTTCAGTGATGCTCTGAAAGGTAGCTGGGTAATAATAAGGGAATAATAACGAAAAGACCGTAAACAAGTAGCTATATCCTGTGTTTTGGTTAGTACTCCATTTATGTTGATTGAACATAACCGTGAACTCCTTCAGTTTCAGGCGCTGTTCTTAAACAAAAACATGTGATGTTTCTTTGATCATACAATACGCTTCTAATTGAATCAGAAGTGACCAACACACAGGATAATTTTCAGTATCCATATAGCTACAAGCTCTGCCTGCTGCATGTATATTCTCAAACACGGGTGCTGGGGAACTGGGCTAACATCTGCTTTGCCAGTATTTGATTTTATCCCTGTAGCAGGCAATAAATCTGACCCTGCCATTTATCATTAACCCGTTTGTTTCCAGGGGAACGTGGTTACTATAGCTGGGCAGATTACGGATATATATAGGATCTAAACACTGAGCTTTTTCACTCATTCAGTCAAAATCCGTAGCTGCTGCCAGAGCGATGGCAGAACTGTAAGCTACAAGTCACTAAGCCATTTGGCTCCTGTAATCAATCAGAAGACAGAATTGAGTTTACCTCTGTTTGTGTGTGTCAAGAGAAGAGGCAAATGTCAATTTTATGGGTTGTAACTGAAACACAGAGTGCCCTCACTTTAGCACACAGGAGCCTGTGGAGTGAAGTGAGACACTTTTTGATTGATTATAGGGTTTCATAAGTGCCATAGGTGCAGTGTGATTGAGTACGAGGCGGTGTATGCGTGTGTATGTGTGTGTGTGTGTGTGTGTGTGTGTCGGGCAGCAGCTGCTCGCTCCCTGACTCTTTATCCCTTCCTCTCACATATTCAGTCCTGCAGTGGCGGATGGGCTCGGTGCTCCCGCCTGCAGGAGCGCAGACATCTGAGCTCGTTAGTGTTAAAGAAAAGCTGACGGAAACACAAAGAGCTCTCCAAACAACAAAGCACGCTGTCGCTTTGGGACTGAAAGAGGGATTTTACAGCGCACATACCAGTTGTCAGCGATCCAGGAGCAACTTTGCTACTGTCTTTTTTTTTTTTTTTGCGTGCGCGTGTGTGTGTTGCAGATCTTCAGTATCTGGCTGCCTCTTTAACATCCTCAGGCTTTCAGCATCAAGATGATCCGCATATGCACAGTCAGTAAAACTCTCTGGGTCAGCTCTTTGTATTTATATTGTCATTATTTTACAAACTGCTATCTCATTTTTCCACCTTTTAACTATTTATGGTTTTTGTATGTCTTGTAACAGAAGCGGTTGCTTTGATTTCTAGGTGACGTGGTTATGTGGACTCTGTCTTTGTTCATAGCCTAGATGATTTTTTTTTTTCTAGGGGCACTTTAGGAAAGTAAAAAACTAACATTATTATTTTTTCTTATTCTTAATGAGGTTGTTGTAACTAAAAACAAATGACAGCAAATATTGACATACTTACTTAGGTCATTAAATGCGTGTCAGTGGTTTTCTGTCCAGGAATGTGTGATTTGCTGTTGCCAGTTCTGTGTAGCTGTTAATACAGCTACAGGTGAAAACAGCCTCTGATATCTGCCCGGTTTCTCTAAACAGATGGGACTGCATCACTATGACGGACTACAGGTGCGAGGAGGACGAGAGCGTGAGGCAGACGGGGGGTGGTTTGTATGAGTTTTCCCTTCCTTGAAGGTGAAAAAGACTGTTAATGTCTGGTGGTGGATTATCAGGTTCAGACAGCCACTCCCTCGAGGAACGAATGTACCACACGTTACATAAGAACTGCACTGGGACCAGTGTTGAACAGCGTCATGACTCCAGCTGACTCATAGGATGTGGCATAAGATGGGAAACCAAGGTTTTCATCTCTCTAAAGAGATTTTTGTCCACGCGCTTCAGAAGGACCTGCAGAACTCAAGGCAAGACTGTGGAACCTGATGTGACGTTTTTGATGAGGATTTCTCTCCTTTTTGGATTTTAATAATGTATGTTTTTGGCTTGTTCTTTTTCGTCTGTCAGAATGGATTTTAACATGGACCAAGGTAAACCCACCCAGTAAGCCATCCAGCTGAGAGATTTCCATATTTCTCTACTGCTTCCACTGGGAAACAGCATGGATCCTTCCCGTGACCAGCTGTCGGACTGGAGCTCAGTTGAGCCCACCTTCACCACACAGTTGCAGCACGACAGCGCTCAGCAAAAACTCAACCACAGCTACAGCTTCCACAGCGCTCTAAATCTGCCCGCCACCTTCATCCCCCCGACTGGCTCTCTTCATCAGCCTCTGCCCTCTAAGCTGCCCACCGCTGTTGTTCCGTACTCCTCCCTCATCGCCTTCCCTTTCTTGTCCACCACCTCCTCCTCAGCCATCAGGCAAACATCATATTCCTCTTTCGATTTATCCTTCACCAACTTTTCCTCGAATGATTTGGCAGACCTGGAGAGCATGCTGCTCTGGACCCTCCACGAGCCCAGCACCATTGCTTTGACTGTAATGTACAGCCTGTCATTCATTTTGGGATTCGTTGGCAATTTGATGTCCCTTCGAGTCCTCACCAGCCGGCGCAGTCGGCAGCTAGCTGGCGTGAGTGCTACACGCAGTCTCCTAGTAAACTTGGCGGTGTGCGACCTGGCTGTGGTGTGCGTGTGCATGCCCATCACCTTGGGAAGCCAGATCTACACTGCCTGGGTGTACGGTGACCTCTTGTGTCGAGCGGTGCCCTTCACGCAGGCTGTCTCGGTCTCGGCCAGCGTGCTAACGCTGACGGTGATCAGCGTCAACCGTTACTACAGCGTTCGATCGCCGCTCCGAGCTCGTACCATGTTCACCCGCCGCCGGATCTTGGCAACTGTTGCTGTGGTGTGGACGGTGTCCTCGATGATGTGCGCTCCCATCGCAGTGATGAACCGGCGTCGAGAGATCAGCTTTGAGACTTTCACCATCTTGGTCTGTCAGGAGGAGTGGCCTCAGCATCGTCTCAAACAGGGGTAAGTAATCAGCCTGCAGATCGTAGCAGAGTCCAATGACCTAGTTTGTATTACAAGATTAAGTTCAGTTCAGCCGTGAACGACACAAATGGAAATGCAGTCTGAGGTTCCTGACACAAACCCTCAGCCCTGAGTGCTGTTGGGCTACGCTTTTGTTGGATGTCCACCGCTTGTGGGGTTTTTTAACCCTCCAGCTCTGCTGCCAGGAATGAATGTTTAATTGAGCTCATCAGATTGGAGGAGGCATCACAGATGGCTCCTATTGGCTGTTCAGACTAGCTTTGTGAGTAATTTGTAATTTGAGGCAAAACAGTTTCTACACCCATGCTTGTTGTTAAAGGTTGCTATCCCTTGCCAGGAGTCCTATATTTATATGCAGGGAGCCACTTATCATGCAGAGGTGTCTGAAGAGTCAAATTGACAATTTCAACATGCTCGAAAGAGTCCAACTTCTTTTCTTCTTCTTCTTTGTTTTGTTTCCATTAATCATAGGTTGCCGAGTAGCTCAAAATGACTTCTGTTGTGTGCACTCTCCACTAGGGCTGTTCGATATAACGATATATATCGGATGACGATATAAAAACATCTAATGTTTCATTTTACGCTATTGTTTGTTTCGTGGTGTCAAAATAAACCGTTTACAGCAATATTTTTTCATCGTTTTGATGGTCACTGTAGTGGCTATATTCATTTCTTAAAGTTCTTTCTTTCTCTTATACTTAATATAACCACACTACGGACGGACAAGCGCCTGTTTTTATGCGTTGTGGTTAGCAACAACGACGGTAAAACCATTGCGTGTCCGCTTGTTTATGTTCCACATAAACCTTTCACAATAAAGCTCAAGATCCTGTTGAGACTTTTCAAAATAAACTGAATCACGTGAAAGAGTATGCAGAGTATTTACGGATGAGAAGTTAAAAAAAAAGCCGCCAGGTGCTAAAAAATAAACCTTAGACTCAAATGTTAGAACAGGGTTTTCCCCGCAGCACGCCGTGTAATAAATACTCACAAAGAAAACTTATGTCTAAAAATGTATCGTTTCATGCATCGGTTAAAACACTCGACTCCAGCTACATGACCTGCAGCTGGAAACACTTCACGCAAGTCGAGCTGCCAGAATTTACAGAAAATGTTACATTTTTGTGATTTATATCGTTATCGGACGATAGAATTCTTATATCGGGATATGAGATTTTGGTCATATCGCACAGCCCTACTCTCCACTTTCATTTTAGCTTTGTAGCCATTGTGGCGACATTCATTGTCTGTGAATCCATTTAGCAGAGGTGATGATTATCTAACAATACCATTAACACTTTTCAGTTCTAAGACAATAATGCTGGTTTTAATCCTGCAATATTTATCCTTGTCCAACGTCTGTGAAAACAGGAATAAGTTGAACAGTTTTGAGAACAATCCTCTGTTTTCCTGACAGAGGATTGTGATCGTGGCTCAAGAGTTGGGCGTTTGTCTTGTAATCGGAAGGTTGCCGGTTCGAGCCCCGGCTCCGACAGTCTCGGTCGTTGTGTCCTTGGGCAAGACACTTCACCCATTGCCTACTGGTGGTGGTCAGAGGGCCCGGTGGCGCCAGTGTCCGGCAGCCTCGCCTCTGTCAGTGCGCCCCAGGGTGGCTGTGGCTACACCAGTGGCTTGCCATCACCAGTGTGTGAATGGGTGGATGACTGTGTATAGTGTAAAGCGCTTTGGGGTCCTTAGGACCAAGTAAAGCGCTATATAAATACAGGCCATTTACCATCTATACTTGCACTGCAATAGATATAACTTTGAAATGTTGCTGCAATAAAAATATATCTTTCTCAATAGCTCCATTTGGAGGGTGCCAATGCGATACAAAATGTGAATGTTAGAATTCCACCACATAAACTGCACATAAAACTGCTGCTATGTATTTTAGGGTTTCAGAAAAGATTGAAATTACCATCTCATTGTTAATGTTTTCACTTCTTCACTTCACTTCCTCTGCAGATACAACGTGCTGCTGTTTGTGATGCTCTACTGTTTGCCAGTGACCTTTAACCTCACCATAGGATTCCTCACGGGCAGGCGGCTATGGGGAGGAAAGAAATCCACTTTCGCTGATCTCGATCCCCGAAGCCAAGCTCTTCACACCTCACGCCTTAAGATGCGTCAGAAGATTGCCAAGATGGTGGTGTGTCTAGTGCTTCTATTTGCAGTGTCCTGGCTGCCGCTCTACTTGGCCGACCTTTGGATTGACTGCGAGCAAAGGCCATCGTCTTGGCTCCTGCAGACAAGACCGTTTGCCCAGTGGCTAGGCCTGACAAACTCCAGCCTTAATCCGATCTGCTACTGTTTCATCGGAGACCTGTACCGCTCAGCAAAGGTCATAAGGACACGATACTACCAAAAGGTTGCCGCTCTTTTCAACTCCTCATCATTCTCCAGCTCAGTTACAGTGGTGCCTCCTGCAGCAGGGATAACTGACAGCAAAGTGTCGTCTGCTGAGCGCCGCCCTATCGCTGCTGCAGTGGCGGCGTCCGCATCCATGGTTACAATACCGAGGCTCTTGAACTTGGCGAGAGTCCAGGGCCTGGGGCAGAAGGTCAGAGACAGTTCAGACAGCCGAGCGGGCTCCGACCACAGCATCTCAGACTGGTGTCGGTCCAGTCCCAGCGTGTGCGACAGCTCCTTGTTACCCTGCCAGCTCCACGGCCTTCAGCACACCATACAAAAAGCAGACTTCCTGCCAACACGGAGACACTCTCTAAATGAGAAAGCTGGACCGTTACCTTTAGGAATCAGTCCTGTGGAAATAGACGTGCTACCTCCGAGGAGGCATTCGGGGGATAGAGCGTATAGTATGTCAGCTGATAAGAGAGACATCATTACTTTGGGCAAAGCTGCTTTCTGTTATGCTGGGCAGCACAGGAGCAAAACACCACAAACCTACTCTCTGGTTGGGGACACGGAGGATGAAACAACGGATATGACCAGCCTATGAAAACTGCAGTTTATCTGATGTATCAGCCGGGAGGAATTGCTTCCTTTTCTCCTGCAGGCAGTATAAACACGCACACCGCTCCCAAGTTAAAGTTTGCAGTTAACATTGTATAATAATCCATGGCAAGAGTCAGTCGTTGCTTTTAGGATAAAGTGACCTGCTCTGTACTCTCTCCTTCTTTTCATGTGTTGAGTTGAATTTGCAACAATAAGTTCTTTTATTTTTTTAAAGCATGTGGAGGCAGGAGCAATGGACTGATCAACGTAAGGCAACAGCCAGAGATTTATTTAGCCCGGGGTGAGAAAACTGGTTATCATTAAGAAGGATAAATTATGGAGCGTGCCATTACATGCAAGTGATATCATAGTTACAACAGCTTCTATCATTTGCATAAGACAATAACGCAGCAGGAGGTAAAGTGTCATGTGTCTCTGCTTTTCTTTGTTTTTGCTAATGGCTTTGATTGTATTTTGTGCTCACGGGTCATGTGGGAACAAACTGTATTATACACAGACTGTCTGCGAGAGTTTCTGACAGGTCTTCACTGAATAATGTTGCCGTTAATGTCTGTTTTGCAATGTTAAATCAAGTCGAGAAAGATTTCAGGAAGGAGGAGCCACATACATTAAAGCTCTTTTTATCTAATTCAGCGTGAATCTTGGGAAGTATTATTAAACATGAACTTTTGCAAAGGGCATTGCTCTGCACACGTTTTTGCTTCATGCATTTACATAACTAAGTTGGCTGTAACCAAAGAATGGCTTTTATGTGAATATAATATAAATGTAATATAACACTGAATAAAACAGCTCTTCATTTTCTGGAGCCTTAAAAGGATGGACTGACCGGAAAGTGCAAGAAAAAAATTATGCCCGTGAACCTCCATGTGTACTGAAAAATAGAGCTGTTTTTAAGGAATGTAGACTGAGAAGGTGAATCTGTATACAGTAAATTCCCACCGTTAAGGAAAGTAAGGAGGCAGTCCCTAGTAAAAATACAAAACAAAACAAAAAAACTACTTAATTTTATTTTCTTGTGAGCTGAACAATAAAGAAGTAAAAAAGTAGAGAATTACTAAGGTTGTGTAAAAGGAAGAATTCTCAGTAGCCCAGATTTGTAACAACAGCTAAATTATTCACGGCTTTTAAATAAATAACTTTGTTAAGCTTTTCAGTTGTGTAAAGGTAGCGTCAAAAATACGTTTAAGCTTTGAGCAAGATGAAGCTATGTGCTCTATTGGACGATTAATGTCATTTGCACAAAAGTGAATATTTGCCAGGACCGGGTTTACATTCGACGTCCACTTTGTTAGGTACACTGCTCTGGTACCATGTTGGTACTTTTACTATCAGAGCTGCCTAAATTCTTTGTGGCACATATTCAATAAGCTCCGGAAAACATTCCTCAGAGATTTTGGTCCATGATGGCATGATAGCGTCACACAGTTGCTGCATATTTGTCACATCCATGATGAGAACCTCCCATTCTATCACATCCCAGTGGGGTTCTATCGGATTGAAATCTGGTGACTGTGGAGGCTGTTTGAGTTCAGTGTGGTTGCTCTCATGTTCAGGAAGATGGGTACACTGCGGTCCTAAAGTGAAGGGATGGACATGGTAGTGACACAATACAAGCTATGGTGTTTAAACAGGCTCAGTTGGTACTAAAGGGCCCAACGTGGGCCACGAAAATCTCCTAAAGCCTTATAATAATAGCAGCCTGAACCATTGATACAGTTGTCGTCATTCACATTCATCACAGACATGAATGTCATGATAATGTTCAGCTTTTAATACTTTCTTTGAATTTTTCTTTTTCCAAGGAGAAATACTCGTTCAGCATACACCTTTGATGACTTAAAAAAAAAAGAAAAATTGATGTCTATAGAGGAAGTTGGCATAAATTTAAGCTGATGACGCTGTTTAGGTTCATTCACCAAATTCTGCCTTGATCCCGTCTATGTTGGAAATCAGCTGTGATCCCTCATCTGCTTATTACTTTTTTAAATTCCTGAATCCATAAAGAGCAGTGAAGCTGAGAGCAGCACAGCCTGTACACAAAGAAAACACATCTACTGGAGCTAACAACACACATTATTAACATCATTTATTTTTAAGTGATTCTTTCTCCCACATGCTTCCCTCTCACTTCTCACTTTTAGCCTCTGTGGGTAAAAAAAAGGTTCGATGAATAAAAATATTTCCAGGGGGAGCAGAACATCACTAACAAGTATTAGTGCTGCTGAAGTAAAATTGGATTGGTGCTGAGAATATTAAGGGTATGCAAAAAGCATTTTAATTGCTCAGACGTGGGAGTTTGTTGTTCATCAGGCCCCGCGTATTTATTTTTCAGTGAATTTCAAACGGTAGAATAAAAATGCCACCCTACGGCCAGAAGTGGCTACTGAGATTAGAACGGGTGTTTGAATTTTAAAAGGGGAATCAGAAGAAATAGTTGGAGTTTAGCATTATTCAACATTTAAAATGCCACCATCTAGTTTTGGGATCGCTCCATTCTTATCGATTGTGTAATTTTGTTAAAAGCAGCCAGTCTCCTGCTGCAACTGAGACACAGGTTTCTGCAGTTTTTCATGCATGAAGCTACGCTGAAGATTTCCAGGGAACATGAGATACGCTGTGCATAGAGCAGAAAATGAAAACCTCAAAACAGAGTGACAGATTTAAACCTCTTGTAACTCTTCAGGTTCATTTGATATTTCTGTGAAGGTTCTCAGTCATCCAGGTCATTGTAGTCTAAAGAGCTTGGAAAGAAAAGCGTCTGGATTTCTTTAAGTTTCTTTAAAGATGTTTCACCTCTCATCCGAGAAGATTCTTCAGCTTCTTCCCGAAACCTTGGCTCATTGTGACCCGCACGTGTTTTCACACTTTGTCTTGTGTGATTAGGTAGAGGATCAATAGAGGGTCCATGACCCTCTTGAGGTCACTCCCACAGGGCTTAAAATCTCGGAGTCTCCACCAATTGCTCTTAGAACTGAAGAAGCTTCTCAGACGAGAGGTGAAACGTCTTCAAGGAAACTTAAAGAAGTCCAGATGCTTTTCTTTTCAAGCTCCTTAGACTTCATCTGATATTCCAAAATTCCACAATGTTAAAGGGTAAGTTCATCTGATTCACAAAACTAATAATTTACTTTCTTTCTAAGCATGAGGATTATTGTGGGTTAATTCAGGAAGTCTGCACAGATAGCCCTGAGTAGATCAGTTTTGCTTTAGCACCGAACAGGCCTACAGTCAGCATTTTTACAGTTTTTTAAACGAGGTGGGAAAAAAACTCAATTAAAAAAATTGAGTCGTGGCAGGTATTTTAAAATGTAGATTAATTAAACCAAAACTAACTGCATATTTACAGATCACTTCTATTTCTCTCTTAAAAACAGACCAAAAAATGTGTTTGCAATTGTGGAGAGCTGTCACTTGAGAAAATGATTCTTGTTATTGTAACACGAATCATTAGTTTTATACCCTAACTTCGTGTTTAAGCAGTGGGTACCTTGTTGAATAAAGAAACGAACTCCAAAAAAGCTTTAAAAGTTCATGAAACAGAAACATGCGCACAGAAGCACACAGCAAAATCAAATCTACCCCAAGGCTGCTTCCAGTTGTGTGTAAGACAGAGGTGGTGAATAGCATGAACTCCTTTGACATCAAGCTGCTAATCACACTCTTGTCCTCACAGCGAAGGCGAAGTGGTAGAACACTCAAGGCATCAGACTGCATTGAAACCGTCCTATTTATGTCTTCGGCTTAGGTTGCGTGTACCTTAGAAAATCTTAATGCCATTATGCTGTGACAGCGTCTTTCATCTCCCCCTCTCTCTTTGCTTTCATCTACCTCTCTCACTCTCTCTCTCTGTTAATGGAGGGCATGTATAGTAAACTACGTGCGTTTAGTCTTTCATTTAAAAGAAAAAAAGGAAGCGAAAGAGTTTGTGCATGGTCACCTGTAAGACACATGGGTGCACATATTTCACAGAACTGCAGCACTTCTTCTCAGAACAACTTTAGTTTGAGGATTGTTTAAACTATCTTCAGCTAACAGGGACATGATAAGTGTGTGTGTGGTTAAGTGTGTGGGTGGGCGAGGGGGTTAAATACACAGATAAAAGTTCCAGGATCCCTCTTCAGTGTTCTCTCGTCCCCTCAGGCTTGATTAATTCTTAATGCATTTCAAACTATCAGAAGGACTTGTTCTTTTATCAAATGAATGACAAAGATGTTGATGGAAGGAGCCATTCAGGGACAGTCTCATCATAAATGTAAATGCACTCCGCTGCACAACTGATGACTGATAGCAGAACAAGATGAATACCCCTAATTTTACTTGTCAATCGCACCCAAAAAGTTCTTTATACAATTATTTTTACCCTTAAACCACTTTGGTGAATGTTTATGTTAAAGTAGCTTTGTTGCTGTCTGCTAACTCCATCTGTTAAGTTCCAACTTTAACTTCTGCAACTATAAACTGAAACACAAACAAGGTACGGTGACACTCAGCCACATTGCTCCATAATACTATGAGTGGTGAAAAACTCCAGTGCATCTTTAACAAGTTATACACCTCATGAGTTATTAACTGAGGTTTCTGTTGCACAAAAGGACCAAGAGCGTGATAGTAAAGTGTAAAATGCAGGACCAGGAAGACCAGACTGACTCTAAACACCACCCAGGAGCCAGAGCCTGATCTTCAGCAGCTAACTGAGGAGGAGCAGTCATTACCTGCACCTGTTTCTGCAGTAGAATCACTCTGAAGTCTCTTAAACACTAGAACAAAGACTCTCTGTGTCCTCATGGGATTTGTGGTCATGTGTGAGACTGTAGCCTTAGGTGTTTAACCTGTAATTATGTGACAGTGCATTTCAGGATATGTTGCTCGGTAATGTAAATCTAATGTAACAATTTCCTTATAGTACCATGTTATCCCAGTATAGAGCTTCATGAAGGTTTACTTGTGGTCCTTTTCCAAAAGTAGTGCAAAAAACCGAATACCTCCCGTTCATTTTCGCTGAAGGACTCTCGCTGTTGTTGTTAGGTAGGTTTAAACAGAGTTTTGCACACCACTTGAAATAGAAATGAGTGACTGAGCCCATCATAGGAAGCTCAGGACCCTCCCTAAAACCAATGCAAACTTTGGATATTGCCACGACTGTAATTTAAAGTTTGTCAGCCTTTGGGGGCTCAAGCAGTTTCCTGTCTTGCCTGTTGGCAAGCAGCACATCTAATCAGGCCCCTCATCTGTGAAACCAGCTGCCAGTTTGGGTTCAGGAGACAGAAATCCTCTCTATATTTAAGATCAGGCTTCAAACTTTCCTTTTCCTTTTCCTTGAAGTTTATAATTATTTCTGGACCAAGTGACCTGGATCTGAGGGAGAACTTCCCACGATGCACTGGCTGTTCTTCTCTATTCTCCTGTTTTCACTCCTGAAACATTTACTGGCTGATATTTCATGCCATTTACATCTGTGCTCTAATTCTTTTCTCTTCTATCTCCTCCTCTCTGCTCATCCAGTCACATTAGAAGGCTATCCCTCCCTGAGCTGACTCCATTGGAAGTCTCTTCCTGTTTAAGTGTTTAAGGGGGGGCTCGTCCTTCCCACTGTTGCCAAGTGATTGTTCATAAGGGATCATCTCATTCACTCTAATAATTTAGGGCCTTTAGCCTTACAATATAAAATGCATTGAGACAACTGTTGTGAAATGGTACTATGTAAATACATTTGGATTCAAACTGATGCAAGTCACAGGCCATGGCTTTTACGGGCATCAAATAATCAGAATCAGAATACTTTATTAATCCCTAAGGAAATTATGTAGACATGAAAGGGCATAGTGTGTCTATCGTCAAAACAGCAAATACAAGAATTTATTTTGGATTAATTCTCTTTTTTTCCTCAAACAGCTTTTCAGAGACCGGAAACATGTGAAAAATACATGGCCAGGAGCCCTGAAGCTGCTCCAGAAGTTTATAAAGTTTGAGAGCGATTTCCATAAATCAGGAAACATATTTTGCCATCACCAGTCCTAAAGTACTCTCTTAAATACCAATTACACACTAATTTTCAACCATTTGCTCCATCACACAATTTCAGTAAACATGCTGTGCACTTCCCTCCAAACTGTTATGGTGCTATATTTCTCATAGTGTCCGTAAAATAGGCGCATACTTAACAGCCAAAATACTTGTATGTAAAATCCCAGATAGAATTGCGGGGTCCTCAGTTTCATGGCAGGTCTCTCCCTTGCGAATCGTCATCTGATTCCTAAAGCTGACGAGGATGTGATGGGCACTTACGCACTCAGTTTGAATCGACATTTTCAGACATCCCGAGGACTCACAATCAGGCACTTCAGCTCATCATTGCTTCATTTTTATTTTTTTTCAGTTGTCTGCCCTGTTCGGTCCTCTCAGATCTCTTCTCCATCTCCGCTCGCTTGTTTATGTTTTCTCTTTGACTTTTTTCTGCCTCTTCCTACCTCTCTTCCTCACCTTCTGTTCTTGTTACTTCCTTTCTGCTTGCGTCATTGCTGTACCAGTGTTAGAAGTCATGCTAACAATAGCCCGCTTCTCTTTATTTTTCCTCCTTCATCACCATCCTCATATTCCCTTTTTTGGCAGTAAGAGAAGGGCCATTTAACACAACATAGCCGGAGGGATGTGCTGCACACGAAAGACACAGGAATAGTAAACTCCAACTGCTGTGAAATAATAAGCATAATGGCGAGGCTCTTGTTAAAAACAGCTTACAAATTGCATAGCCCCAAATTTCCCTCTTTTTTCATTGATGAGCTTGTTTACAAAGACTACATCCAACTGCTAAATTATCGATAAACCTTTACAGCCATTAGGGGAAAATTAAACTTTGCTAGAGCAATAAAACTGTTGCTTCAGTTAATTCTTAAAAAAACATTTTATAAGGTTGCACGCATCTGTCCATCTGTCCGACTACAGGGTTGCAGGCTGAAGAATTTCCTGCACAGATGTGCTCTGCAATCCTTTTTATTTGGAGGAAGATTATTGTTTCCATCTGTTCTGGTATATACAAAGCAGGAATGGCAGCAGTAAGACCCCTGTACAGAACAGAGAAGGCCTCAGTGGCAGCAGACTTAGAGTTAGAGACAGGGGTGGGGAATGGGTTGCAAATTGGCTTGCACAGATGCAGTTTCAAGACTGTGATGAAAGAGCAATTCAGGACACAGTAGACTGAATTATTTTAATAAAAAGCAAGCTTTGCAAAGTCCAAGTGTGAAATTGTCATCATTCACAGGTTTCACCCAAAAAACAAACTCAAAATCTAAAGTCTGTGAACGAGCCAAACAAGCCGAAGAAGTTCAAGAGCACACAGAGGGAAAATAAGGAGAGGACACAACAAGATGAGTAAATGCACATTCAGAAGAAAACAATATTTCCTAACTTAAGCTTCACGTCACTACTGAGTATCTCTACAGCCTGTCAAAGAAAGAGTGGATGAGCTGGTTCTTAAATATAAGGCAGGAGACTCAGCCAGGGGCTTTTTGAGAGAGCTGCCCTCGGGCAAACTCAGGGAAACATGGACTCGCCCACCCGGGAGCATCAAGAAAGTAGGAGGGAGAGCAAGGATACTGCTGGGACCGTGTAAGAAATAAAAGTAAAAATCCAGAAACTGGAGTAAAAGAAATACAAGGCAACACATGAAGCATAAATATAAGGCAGATTGGAGGAAACAAAGAACTATATATACACAGAATGCAGATCTGACAACAGGACTGCACGTTTGTTAAATGTGTAAACCACTAGACTATTAAATCACCATAAAGAACTTTAAAGATATAACAGCAAAATGCTGTAGAAAACCAGAAAACTATTATTACTTCCTCATCAGAAGTGCACATAGCATGCCAAGAACTATAATAACTCAAGTTAATACAATATTACTCGCGCACTCGCGGTGCTGATGTGTATTCCTAACATTACAGCTGCACATTAGAGCTCTGAAACTCTAAATTGTATACACTTAAATTTTAAGGATTACTCAGTGTGTTCTTGTGTGACACTCAGCCTAATAAAGGAGGTGTAGAAGTCGCTTTAATTTGTCACCAGATCAAAGTGAAATTCATTTTGTTGACTACTAGGTCAGAAAGGCTCCAGAACAGCCCGCATCACATGGCTGACGCAGAGTTCAGTGTTACAGCTACGCATGAGTCAAGCTGTTCAAAGTCAAGGATGGATTAAGCTGTCCTCTTGACCTGTTTGTTCCTTGTGACACATTAAGCTCACAAGAAATAAACAGAATGTTCTGGCAAGACTCAAAGGACGCTACTAGACGTTCAGCCGTAATAACACAGGTGTAACAACTCTGTGATGGGCCCCGGGGCTGGTACTTTTTTGGACCCCTACCCCCATGTTGTACCACAACAAACACAGGGCCTCGCTTTCTCTTTCTCTCACATCTTTTGATCTTTTGAGAAACATTTATTTAAACTTATTTTATGACCTCACATCGTCTTCCACTGAGGCAGATACAGATTTAGCCTTGCCAGAGTAACATGAAGATAAGTAGTGACAATGTTTCAGTGCTTAACAAAACCAGAAACTACTCTCTCTATCTTTCAGCCCTTGCAGCAAGCAAAGTTATTGACAGTACTGCTCAAATCCTAAGTCCAGGTGTTATCCGGTCGTTAAGTCTGACGTCACTAGCCGTGTCTGGGCCTAAACTCCGCTGCAGGTCTATATATCAAACGATCACTATGGCATTACTGAGAGTTGAAAAGTCTTTCATCTTTAATAAAATGATCAGCGTTCTGCTCTACCAGGTGTAACAATTGAGTTTAACATCCAGGCATCCATGAAAACGGAATTTATGACATTTAAGCTTAATTTATAACAGTATTTATAACAGTATGTTTGCACTGAAGCACCGCAGCAATTTCCTAATGTTGTAAACCCGCTCAACATTTGGCAATAAAACCCTTTCTGATTCTGATTAACGGAGTTAGAAGTTAGCAGGAAGTTAGCTCGCTAGCTTCTATCTAAATACAATATAGCATGTCCTGACTGCGGGGTTTTGGAAACAAATTAAAACGTACAGCTCTGTTATCACTTCCAACATAAATGAAGACAGAAAACTAAACAGCAGTGACGTTTGTAGGGTTACTGAAGTTTGGCTAGCTGGTATATAATGATGTGCTACGTGACCGCTAGCGACACAGCTATGTTAACATAATATAAACAAGCTAACTTTTTTTCCACTCGATAAAAGTTAACGTGAGTGTTCTCGGTGGTCAGGAACAAATGTAATCGCATGGCAGGATGCTGTAAAAGGACCAAACTTCAGCCAGGAGAACAACTGAGATAATCCATCCACAATACGAGGTTAGTCATTCATATACTGCTGCATGGGCTGGGCTGTAGTTACATCCTAAGGTTTTAAAAACTGAGCTTAAATAAATGATTAGTGGTAATAAAAGCCGAGGGAGGTCAACAGTGATCACTGACTGTTTTAGTAGACTGTTTAAATAGAAGAAAATACAAAACATTAAACATGTTAACAACACAAAAGCCATATTAAACGCAGACTACTTTAGGCGCGGAAGTAGGATTCGTCACGTCATCACTTAACGACCGGATAGCTACTCTGCGCTCTTCACTCCTTCCTGTTTTGAGCACCACTTTTTTGCTCTGGTTTGCTGAACATAATTTAAAATGCCACTGAGACAACAAACTGCCCTTTAAGACACACTCCCAGAAAAAAAGGTGCCTAGTGGACATCAACATCTTCAGATATTCTGCAAAAATAAGAGCAGCGAGAGAGAAAGGTCGTGAAATATAAGTAATAAATTTCGAAGCATGCCCCTCTGCTATCAAAAAACTGTTCAGAAAAGGTGCCCGTTTTAATCAGTGGAGTGTAAAATGACTGAATAAATGTTTGCACCAAAAATTAAATTCATAAGGAAAATGATTTCATAAAAAAAGAAGGCTTTGGTTCGCAAGATAGAACCATGACTTTAACAAATGATGAAACTTATTAAGTGTCCAGCTTTAGTTTAACCCTATAATGGCCATTTTATCATATTTGATACATGAGTTTCTGAGACCTCTATCTCATCAACATGGTCAATACTTGCCATAATTTCAAAATGTTATGGACAGAACTCTTTTTTTGTCTAAAAATAACATTGTTGTTAACAACAAGTTGTATCAAATGTATCAAATGCGATACAAAAATATATATATTAAACATATAATAAAAACATATCGAACACAACATGATATTTTTTTGATTTTGTTATTAGGGTTAATAAACATCTCATTACCAAAAAATCTGAATTTTCTGGCTATTTTTTGATGGGTTGGGTCTTACGGGGTTAAATTAAATACATATGTGTTGTATAATGTGGAGTGAAGGTCTAGTTTGATAGTGATGTTGGCTCAGTCTTTTCCCCCTTCTGGGACCTGGATCTGGGACCTGGAATTTAAGACATATTCAGACACTTTCATAGTTCATGTTTGAGGTATGTTTATTTAAGGTGCAATACAATAACTGAAAACATTGTTGGGGTATCTACAGTCTATAGGTAATCAGTAACAACTATGAAGACCAATAAAATTTGAAATTAACATTAAGAAATGCTGCAATTTGTCATGAGTCATGACTGAAACATTGGTTTCCCCACTACATGAGCTGCCTGCATATTCATTGCTCTGTCTATGTGCCGAGGAGCCGAGTCTCTCAGGGACTTCCTTCCCTCATCACTTTGTTTCTTTTGCTACTCATACTGAGGAGAAAAAAAGGCCTATTTTTCATCTTTTTTTAAAAAAACTGGTGGTGTTGCCACGGTGGATTCCATTCCTATACGCATCATTTTCATTTATAACCATAAAATACCTCAACATGTGTCTGCTCAGCACAGCTGTGTCATGTGATCACAGGACAACAACACAGAGCAGGAAGAAGGCAACAGCTTGCATTTTTGTTAGAATTCAAACAAAGGTAGCAAGACACAACATTTCAATGAGCCATCATTAAATAGCTTTAATAATCATGACCAACAAACCAAGTATGAGAAAAATAGACCCCTCCAGTTTTCTTCAGTGCACTCAAGTGAAGTAAACAGGAAAGATTTCAGCAATATAGCATAAAAAAACAAAAAAAACAAAAACCATTTTATGAAGTTTCATGGTAATTCACCTCCTTTTCATTTTGTAGAACTGCAGCAGGTTCTTCTTCTTCTTTCAGCTGATCTTTTTAGAGCACCTCAGTGGATCATCTGCCTCCATCTCACCCTCTTCCTAGTCACCTACTCGTCCTCAGTCACACCAACCTGCCATATGACCTCCTTTGTTATAAACATCCACCATGAACCTTCTCTGCGGTCTTCCTTGTCTCCTCCTGCCTGGCAGCTCCATCTTTAACATCCTTTATCCAACATATCCACTCTCCTTCGTCTGCATATGTCCAAACCATCTCAGCCTTGCCTCTCTGACTTCGTCTCCAAACCTCTCAGCCTGAGTTGTCCCTCTGATGTAATCATATCTAATCCTATCCATCTTCATCACTCCCTATTAGGGCTGCCACGATTAGTCGACCAGTCACGATTACGTCGACTATCAAAATCGTCGACGACTAATTTAATAGTCGACGCATCGTTTGAAGCTTTGTAAGATCACAAAAGACGCAGGAATAAGTAGTAGGATTTAAGAGTGTAATAACGGACTGAAACAGAAGATGGCAGCACTGCATGTACAAGGATGCCAGCTGCCGTTAAACCCCGAAGAAGAAGCTGTGTCCCATAATTCATAGCGCGGCCCAGAACAGTTGTCAACAATGGCGGCAGCTGGTTAGTTTTAACTGCTGCTGGTGGAATAGGCTGTACGTTTTACGTCCAGTGGATGCATGATCTGTTTAGTCGACTAATCGCAAAAATAATCGGTGACTAGTCGACTATCGAAATAATCGTTTGTGGCAGCCCTACTCCCTATTAAGTCTTTAACGTCTTCAGCTCTGCCATCTTTTCTCACTTCCATGTCTCCAAACCACTTCCTGTTCACTCATGAAGTTCCGACCTTCTTTTTTTCATAACCCTGAAAATATATATTTTTCTAATTTTGTATTCTTTACTTTTCTGTGAATATGCATGCTCCGTCTGCCTGTCCCTTTGCTTCTGGAACACTTGAACTTCCCCAATGAGGACCAATAAAGGACATTTTTATTCTCTTCTTCTATTCTAAACACACACATTTCAGTGCTGGGCTTTGTTATTCAAGGCTCAGCAGCAGTGCACACTCAGTTGCCCAGGGTTAGTAGATATGGACTACTGTCAATCATACATTGGCTGTATTGCTTTCTTTTATTTAAGTTGTTTATGTGTGCTAAGAAAACAAAAAATCTCCACATTCACTCTCACACAAGGGCAAATGTTGTTGTGATATTGATTTGCTGCTCTGGAAAAAGCAACTCTGAAACAGAAGCAAGAAGCAAGAGAGAGACGAGGCATCAGATTTAAAGGGAACTTCATCAAACCTCGAGTGACTCAGCTGGGCGATAATCCTGACAGGATGGTGCAGAGGTCTCAGGAGGCAAGAACAAACTGGGAAACACAACTTAATACTTTGTCAACAAATAAATATAAAAAGTCACATAAAATCCAGTTCTGGCTTCCATCATCCAAATTATTGGCAAAACAAACAAACAAAAAAAAACAGTGTTAATTAGGCACGACAAGAAATCGACATGCAGGTGGTCATTGTTCTGCCAAATGTAATTCAGCCAAACAAACAGACAGATTAGGCTGCTAAATGTAGGATGCTAATGTATGTCTGGCACAGCCTTGCGTGTGTCTATGCGTGTGTGTGGGGGGTTTTCTTGTAAATGACAGGCCTGTCATTTACAAAATGAGAGAATCTGTTGCAGCTTTGGATTGGCAGAGAGACTCTAAAATTAGATTGGATTGTAGTGTCAGACTCACTTAAGGTGTTGGGGTCTGAGTACGCTGCTGAACTGAACCATTCATTTATGAATCTCATGATTAAAAGCCTGAGATGCCTTAGGAGAAACAAAAACAATTTCAGTGTTACACATCAGCATGTCCACGTTCAGTCAGTCGACTGCTGTGATTAGTGAAATGCTACTAAAGTTAATCAAAGAAACCTGTCAACATCGCTCCACTTAACCACAAAAATAACACAAGTACACGCTCATATCATACCACAAACAAACAAATCCCTTTAAAATGTATATTCCTTGTTACTTAATGGAATATTAAATCTGTATTCACACAGGAAGTAATTCACTCATTAAGCAGCATTTTGAATCTTTGTTAGTGGGCATTCAGGCTCTGGTTTGGATTGATTTGCATGTCATTGATTGACACAAGTATTTGATGTTCAAGCCAAACCCTTGTTGGGTTTGCACACATCTCAGGAGGGATCCTAGCCTTCTCCTCTTTATGGAAACTTTCTAAATCCTGTAGGTTTCTTGAAGATTCAGCTCACTGCACAAACGTTTGAGGTCTGGACAGTAGCTAGCTATGAACATGATCCACCAGCTTTTTTACAACATTTTGATGGCCGAGGGCCATTGATGGTCATTTTATATTTCTTCCATTTCAGAATTATCGTACCAGCAGTCGTCACCAATACTAACCTTCCTGCTGGTGACCTGGAGCCCATTCCCCCTTGTTCAGGTTTACATTCTTGTCCCTGATGTTCTTTGACAGCTCTGTGGTTTTGCCCATAGTGGAGGAGACACTGAAATTGAAGAAACTGATTCTGTGGATACATGTGCTTCACACATATAATGAGTTGGTCACACAGTCAGTCTGTGGGAGGCAGAATTCTAGCCGGGTTGCTTGGGATCAAATACTTGAAATGTGAAGCAGTTTATAACTTTTGTGTAAAGTGTTTTTTTCTGGTGGACATTCTGTCCCTTTCCATTAAAATTAAGATACCATAAAAATAACAGTTCATTTCTTTCTAAGTGAGCAAACCACACAACAGGATAAAGATCAAATCATTATTTCCCCCACTGTACCAAGAGAAGAACAGAAAACAAACAGAGGCTGGTGGAGCGTTCCCCTCTCCCAGCAATAATAATTTGTAACACACCACAATAATTTGTAATAATTGCCCTTGCCTTCTGCCTACCTACATCGCAGCACTGTAATCACATTCTGTCATTGACAGAAGTGCAGGGACATTTCTTCAACCATTCGAATTGGATTTCAGCCTTTTGTGTTTCCTCTAAAACCAAACGAGTCCTTGGTTGTTTCAGCTTCCCCGGAGGCTGACCTACTCCCACACTCACTGACAATGCTATTACTTACATAATATGGCACTCTGAATGAAAGGTGTATTTTGTTTTTGTGCAGCTGATGAATGGAGACAGGACCTTTGCAGTGAGTGTAAACTGCTACTTTGATCTTTGAAGCCTCACAAATTGGAGTCACCGCAATCTAAAAATAAGTCGTCCTGACTGTGACATCTCTACAGTATGTTTACAACTGTAGTGACAGGTAAATCTGCACTGTAATTATCATCTCTGCTTCACGCATGCAAGCTTTGACATACTAACTGCTTTGTCACTGAAATGCACACCCACACACACACACACACACACACACACACACACACACACACACACACGCGCGCGCACACGCACACGCACGCACACACACGCACACACACGCACACACGCGCACACACACGCACACCCACACACGCACACACGCACACACACACACACACACACACACACGCACACACGCACACACACGCACACACACACACGCACACACACACACACACGCACACATAGCACCTGAGGCTAAATATTCATGACTTCATTTTCACTTTGATTCCCTTCATCCAAAGCTGAGATGTGCTTCACACTGTAACAGAGGCCGCAGTCAACATTTACACTGTTTTTGCTGTCCCTTATTTATTGCCAGGACGAGCACACCTGAGCCCCGAGTGGGCTTTTCAAGTGTAAAATGACTACCGACAGTGTACTAAACAAACTTGTGTAAAGAGTGTGTCAGTAAGAGTAGTCAGCGAAGAAAACCTGACCGTCACGCACACATACATGCACAGATTCACCCGGTCAGAAATGAAGCTCAAAATTCACTTCTTGTTATTCTCAAGCTGTTTCTCATCTTCCCCAAATGCTACGAGTGTGCATTCGCATGTCTCTGCACGTTATGTTTATGCTTGTTTCTATTAAGGTCTAAGCTCTAATTTTCTCTCTTTTTAAAGTGTTTCCTTGTTGGACTTATTGTTGCATGAAGTGAAGAGAGGCCGTCCCCAGATGAGGCTCTGTCGGCACACTGGCGTGTGTCGCCTTCATCATCGATTTCCACTGCGCAGTATCCAAGTTAAGTAAAGCAGGAACCACAAGACTGTGCGCCTTGGCACCAAAATAAAGAAGACAACCTGGTAAGGCCTGCTCTGTAATGGTGATATGGTCAATTCCCATAATAAGTTAATGGAGAGTAATGAGCTCCAGAAATAGCTATTTCCTGTTTTTCAACTGCAAAGTGAGCAATGAATATTTTCCCACAGGGGTAATTTGGTGGCTTTGCTTTCCTTGTAAAAATCCTTCGAAATCAGATTTAAGAAAGAAAATGGTGCCTTAGATTAGCATATATTACCAAGAGGTATACTGCAGGGTGGTGTTTTCATTTGTGCTGTCTCGTTCAGTAAATGGAGCTCACTTGCACATTACGACAAGAAACAAAGGCCACGTTTTGAAGAGACGTTTGATGAATGAAGGGTGGATGTCAAAGGAAGGCACAACTATGCAATTTACGCATGCATTTTCCTGGTATGCACGACGGGATCAGCCTGATCATGAAAATTTCAAGCAGGCTCCCCATTACTTGTAAGAAAATATCCTTTGATGTTCATTGGCCAGAAACGAGCTCTGCGAAGCAATTTTTGTTTGCCTTTCAACTGAGAAGATGAAACGTTAAATGCAAACACTGCGGTGGTTTTAGTGCTAAGTGTGACTCATACATTGTTTATATTCAGGGAAAGTACTATGAGGTCGAACATGGTATAAGCTGCGTTTACCAGTGCACGGTCTGTTGTGTTGCTGTAGTCATATATTCAGTTCAGTGAGAAGTTAAACCACTTTATAGTATATTAAAGTGATGTGAATTATCTCTAGTTACCATGTTTCTACACATTAAAGTGATTGACAACCTTTCCACTCTGTGAAAAAGGTTTTGTGTTATATTGAGATTGGCTAAAACAGTATTAGAAATCACATCTAAATTATAGTCTAATGTTATATATAACATATATATTATGTTGTGTGCAAACTTACAAATATATAATTCATAGTTACTGCTGTGAGAAAAACAACCAGAAACATCCTTGTATGACATGTACCTGAAACTGCAGGTAGAAATCACATCTAAAATATGATGTTATGTTAAATAATACATGTTGTGTGCAATCTTACAAATATATATTTAATTCATAGTTACTGCTATAAAACACAAGGTGGAAAGGGGAATTATGAATATGTGTTGTTTTGCAGTTTGTTCAATGATAATAAGGTACAAAAAATGGGGAAATAATAGAAGTCTGATCCCCTATGTGTCATATGCTGTGGGAGTGTCTGGTCGGGCGTGGTCCAGTTTCCTCTCATTCGTCCCTGGGGGTGGAGTTGGCCAGCTCATCACCTGTTGTCAATCTCCGGGGCTCCACCTAGAGGGTTTTTAAGCCGGCACGGCCTGCCACTCCTCGCCAGTTCGTCCTGCTACCATCTGTGGTAAACTCGCCCTCCTCTGAGCTCTGACTCTGTATATCTGGACCATGGGTTAATGTGTTTTTGTTTCCTGTATTCTTCAGATTCACCACCCGTCGCACTCATCAGTAGTGCTGGTTTGGTCTCCATTCTGTTCTTCCGTCTGCTCTGAACCCGAGGATTATATACTCCACTTCTCCTCAGCCTGCCCTTCAGTCCGTATTCTCCACCTCCTTGGAATCTGGACCGGACTCTCCACACTCTTGACCCTCTCTGGAATACTCCCACGGCAGCCCTTTCCCCGCCTAATAACTAGGGTCTCCAAGTAAGCCCAAGACTATCCACTGGCACTCCGTACCTCTGTCCCTTACTCGTTTTTTTCCATTCAGTAACATCTCTCTCCTGTGTTTACAGAAGTTCCCGTTAGAGTTCTCCCCGTGCTCTACGCCGGTCTCTCCGCCCACGGATTTCCCTTAGTTTCTGCGTATGGTTTCTGTTAAACCCAGTTCTGTTCACGTTTTGTTCTTTTCAATAAATTATACACAGTTCGAAGCAAATTGAGTCTGCTCTTGAGTCCACCGCATTCTCGCCCGTGACAGAACAAACTGGCCACTTATGGACTCAGCGGACCCAATTCGCGCCGCCATTAATAAACAGGGCGCGGTGTTAGGACGGCATGAACAGACCTTGACGTCCTTAATGGACCAGTGTAATGCTATCAGTGAAAAACAGGAGGAGTTACTTACCCGGTTTTCAGAAATCAGGGAGTCGAATCCACCCGTTTTCCCTAGTCAGCCGGAACCGTTGTCTGTACCCGCCTTTGCGCGTCCTGAATCGGCTTATCGGGGCATCTCTTCCCCTCCACCGGAGCCTTTTCACGGAGAGCTGGGGCTGTGTGGGGGGTTCCTGTTTCAGTGGTCGTTGTTCGTCAGTCGCTCGCCGCATGCGTTTCCTAATGATGCTGCCAAGATTTCCCATTTTGTTGGGTTGCTTAGGGGTAAGGCGCTTGCGTGGGCTGAGGCGTTTTTGTTTTCTCATCCGATTGCCTTGTGTTCCTATGAGGACTTCCTCAAGGAATTCAAGGCTACGTTCGCTCACCCGATCTCTGAGGGTACTGCAGCTAAGAGGCTGTTGGGACTCCGCCAGGGAAAATGCAGCGTTGCGGAATACGCGATCGAGTTCCGCACCGCTGCTGTTGAAGCGGGTTGGCCAGACGCTGCGCTGCGGGGTATTTTCCTAGCGTCCCTTTCCGAACAACTGAAGGATCAGCTGGCTGTGCACGACGAGCCGGCCACGTTTGAAGCGCTTGTCTCTCTTGCTCTCAGGATCGATAGTCGACTGAGAGAGAGAGACGCTGAGAGGCGGTCCAGACCCTCTCCGTCTCTGTTTCGACCCGCGGCCGTTTCGGCGTTACCCCCGTCGCTTCCGGTGACATCATCCGTCCGTCCTCGCTCTCCTTCCCCTGAGCCTATGCAGATTGGCCGCGCTCGGCTCACTCCTGAGGAGCGGGAGCGGCGTTTCCGAGCCGGAGAGTGCTTCTACTGCGGAGGAAGCGGCCATCGCATCGCTGTTTGCCCGGTCCGGCCAAAAGGCATGGCCCGCCGGTAAGTCCGGGGTTACGGGTGGGCAGTGTTTTTAAGAGTGATAAACCCCGTTTTTTGCTTTCGGTTTCGTTGATGTCCGGTACTAGGGCTCATTCTCTTCGTGCTCTCGTTGACTCCGGGGCGGAGCAGAATTTGATAGATGCTGCGGTGGCTAAATCGTTGAATTTGCCCCTCATTCAGCTCGAGCTTCCGATCCCGGCCGCCGCTTTGAATAATGAGGTGTTCGCGATGATCACTCACCGGACCGCGCCTGTCAAGTTAGTCACGTCAGGTAATCATCAGGAAGACATAACTCTCTTTACCACCTCTTCCCTTGACGTGCCAGTGATCCTTGGTTTTCCGTGGTTGCAGAAGCACAATCCACACACTGACTGGGCAGGGAAGAGAGTAGCGAGTTGGAGTTTGTTTTGTCTCGCCAACTGTTTAAAGTCAGCACTGGCCTCGGGGGCTTTTGTTTCTCCTCCAGTGGTTGTCTCCCCCCCTGACCTTACCTCTGTCCCTCCTGAATATCATGATCTACAAGAAGTGTTCAGTAAGGACAGGGCTCTGTCGCTGCCTCCTCATCGGCCCTATGATTGTGCTATTGATCTCCTCCCCGGTGCCCCTCTGCCCTCCAGCCGTCTCTATAATCTGTCCCGTTCGGAGAGGGGGACTATGGAGACGTACGTCCGGGATTCGCTGGCGGCCGGTCTCATTCGTCCTTCTTCCTCACCGGTGGCCGCTGGTTTCTTTTTTGTTTCTAAAAAGGATGCGTCGCTCCGGCCGTGCATTGATTATAGGGGCCTTAATGCGATCACGATTAGGAACAGGTATCCCCTGCCTTTGATCAGTTCAGCTTTCGAACCCCTCCACGGGGCCACTGTCTTCTCTAAGTTGGACTTGAGGAATGCATACCACCTTGTCCGCATAAGGGAGGGCGACGAGTGGAAGACTGCTTTTAACACTCCTCTGGGGCATTTTGAATACCTGGTGATGCCGTTTGGCCTCACCAATGCCCCTGCAGTCTTCCAGGCACTGGTGAATGACATGCTCCGGGATTTTTTGAATGTTTTTGTGTTTGTTTATCTGGACGACATTTTGATTTTTTCTCGGTCCCTTGAAGAGCATCGGGTGCATGTCCGGAGTGTGCTGCAGCGACTGTTGGAGAACCGCCTTTATGTGAATGCCGAGAAGTGTGACTTTCATGTCTCGTCTATCTCGTTTCTGGGCTACCTACTGGCGGAAGGGCAGGTGAAGACGGACCCTGTAAAGGTTAAGGCAGTAGTGGAGTGGCCCGTTCCTGGTTCGCGTAGACAGCTGCAGCAGTTCCTTGGCTTCGCGAATTTCTATAGGCGTTTTGTCAGGGATTACAGTCGGGTGGCTGCGCCTCTCACTCGCCTTACTTCCTCCCGGGTCCCCTTCGTTTGGTCCCCCGAGGCTCACTCGGCCTTCGCCACGCTCAAACGGCTTTTCACTTCGGCTCCTGTTTTAGTCCATCCTGACACGAGTAGGCAGTTTGTGGTGGAGGTTGATGCTTCAAGCGTGGGGGTGGGGGCTGTGCTGTCTCAGCGTTCTGGTCCTCGTGGCAAGCTCCAGCCCTGCGCCTATTTTTCTCGACGCCTATCTCCTGCCGAACAGAACTATGACGTTGGGGATAGGGAGCTCCTGGCCATTAAGTTGGCTTTGGAGGAGTGGCGCCACTGGCTGGAGGGGACGGAACATCCATTTATCATCTGGACAGATCACAAGAATCTGACTTATCTCAGAACGGCTAAGAGACTGAACTCCCGCCAGGCTCGGTGGTCCCTTTTCTTCGCCCGATTTAACTTTGACATTTCCTATCGCCCGGGTTCCAAGAATCTTAAACCCGATGCTCTGTCTCGCCAGTACTCCTCGGACTCGGACTCCCGGGACCCGGAGCTCATTCTCCCTTCCACCTGCAGGATTGGCTCCCTCACCTGGGATGTGGAGGAGGCTATACGCCAAGGACTGCGGGGCGACGCTGATCCGGGAACTGGCCCGCCCGGTCGGCGTTTTGTACCCTCTGCCGCCCGGTCGGCTGTTATCCATTGGATCCATACAGCCCGGTTTACTTGCCACCCGGGAGTGAGTAGGACCACGGCTCTGTTGAAGAGGTATTTCTGGTGGCGTTCTATGGACAAGGATGTGAAGGCTTATGTGGCTGCCTGTTCCGTTTGTGCCCGTAACAAGACCTCTAATCGGCCCCCGTCTGGCTTACTCCGACCGCTGAGTACCCCGCATAAGCCTTGGTCTCATATCGCCTTGGATTTTGTTACCGGCCTCCCAGCCTCTTCGGGGAAGACGGTGGTTCTGTCCATAGTTGATCGGTTTTCCAAGGCGGCTCATTTCGTGGCCCTGGACAAGCTGCCGACGGCTGCGGAGACCACCCAGATCCTTACAGACCATGTGTTCCGTCTTCATGGCATACCCTCGGAGATTGTGTCTGACAGGGGGCCTCAGTTTGTCTCCCGAGTATGGAGGGCCCTGGGTGCCAAGGCCAACTTGAGTTCTGGTTTCCATCCGCAGACCAATGGCCAGATTGAGCGTTTGAACCAGGAGTTGGAATCCGCTCTTCGCTGCGTCTCGTCGCTGAACCCGGCTGCCTGGTCGTCTCAGTTGCCTTGGGTGGAGTACGCCCATAATTCTCTCACGTCTTCAGCGACGGCCTCGCTGGGGTATCAGCCACCGTTGTTCCCGGAGGATGAGACGGATTTGGCTGTTCCTTCGGTCCAGCATCACCTTCGACGCTGCCGGCGGGTGTGGCGGAGGGTCCGACGGGCTCTCCTTGCGACTGTCGACCGGCAACGGGACTATGCGGATCGTCGCCGCTCTGTCGCTCCGGCGTATCGGCCTGGACAACGGGTGTGGCTTTGTGCTAAGGACATTCCCATATGCTGTGGGAGTGTCTGGTCGGGCGTGGTCCAGGTTCCTCTCATTCGTCCCTGGGGGTGGAGTTGGCCAGCTCATCACCTGTTGTCAATCTCCGGGGCTCCACCTAGAGGGTTTTTAAGCCGGCACGGCCTGCCACTCCTCGCCAGTTCGTCCTGCTACCATCTGTGGTAAACTCGCCCTCCTCTGAGCTCTGACTCTGTATATCTGGACCATGGGTTAATGTGTTTTTGTTTCCTGTATTCTTCAGATTCACCACCCGTCGCACTCATCAGTAGTGCTGGTTTGGTCTCCATTCTGTTCTTCCGTCTGCTCTGAACCCGAGGATTATATACTCCACTTCTCCTCAGCCTGCCCTTCAGTCCGTATTCTCCACCTCCTTGGAATCTGGACCGGACTCTCCACACTCTTGACCCTCTCTGGAATACTCCCACGGCAGCCCTTTTCCCGCCTAATAACTAGGGTCTCCAAGTAAGCCCAAGACTATCCACTGGCACTCCGTACCTCTGTCCCTTACTCGTTTTTTTCCATTCAGTAACATCTCTCTCCTGTGTTTACAGAAGTTCCCGTTAGAGTTCTCCCCGTGCTCTACGCCGGTCTCTCCGCCCACGGATTTCCCTTAGTTTCTGCGTATGGTTTCTGTTAAACCCAGTTCTGTTCACGTTTTGTTCTTTTCAATAAATTATACACAGTTCGAAGCAAATTGAGTCTGCTCTTGAGTCCACCGCATTCTCGCCCGTGACACTATGATGCTCTTTACTTAATGGGCTGATTTACTGTAAGCAATTATGTTACATGCTATCTCTCCAGAGGTTTTGCTATGATTCAGTGGTACTGTGCAAATTTACGCTCAGCGCCTGCTCAACTGTTTGTTAATTCAAATATCTAATCAGCCAATCAGACGGCAGCAACTCACTGCATTTAGGCATATAGACATGATCGTGATAAAGCTCAAACTGAGCATAAAAAGGCGCAACAAAGGTGATTTAAGGGACTTTGAACATGGAATGGGTGTTGGTGCTAGATGGGATGGTCTGACTATTTCAGAAACTGCTGAACTACTGGGATTTACTCACACAAGCATCTGTAGAAAGGTGCAAAAAAGGAGAAAATATCCAGTGAGTGGAAGTTCTCTGGGTGAAAGTACCTTGATGATGTCAGCGGTATTAGGAGAATGGACAGACCGCTTCAAGCTTCAGGCTGATAGAAAGGAAACAGTAACTCACATAATCAAACGTTACAACATCATTTCGAACCATGAAGCAGGGGAGCTGCAGCAGCAGAGGATCATGATTGCACTTCTGCAGCTAAGAACAAGAAACTGAGGCTACAATTCACAATTGCTCAGCGAAATTACACAACAGATGATTATGACTGTAACATTCGGACTGCATGGTGGGAATCTGGCAGGAACAACATGAAAGCATGGATCCATCGTGCCTTCTACATCTGTGGCATTTCATGATTTCAAAATGTAATCTTTTTAACATCACTGCAGGAATAATGTGTTTAATGTTTCCAGCACCTTATTAAATCTTTGCCTCAAGAAATTAAGGCAGTTCTGAAGACAAAAAAGTGTCCAACCCATTACTGCTCAGGTCTTATGTGTCCTCTGAGAGTAAATGATGAAGTGTTTTAATTCTTTTTTTTTTTTTTTTTTTTTTTTTAAAGGTTGCTGGTTACATGCACATAATTCAAAGCAGGCCCTCCAAGTGGTTATTTCTGTCCATTTTTACCATAAGACCTCAATCCTGACACAGCGTGTGATACAGTGGATGTGTGTATGAGTGTATGTGTGTGTGTCCACACAAGGGTCGTCTTCTGAATCATCCATTTTTCCACATATAGTTGCAGAAAATATGTTTGAGATATTAAGTTGTTTTCTTGGAACCAAAGGATAAATCACAGCACAGTCACATCCATTCCCAGTGTGTTGTGAGATACACATGTATCGCACACCTGCTGCATTAGAGGTTCGGACCACTGAACTATAATGTCTTACTGAAAGAGTGACCCACCAGGGAGCCACTCACAGAGCAGCCAACAAGCACTCCAGAGGGTCACTCTGATATAATTTCACTTTCATCAGATCATGTGAAAGCTCGTACCCAAAGTGCTTCCTTTATTGATATTAAAACACTGTGGCTATAAATCAAAAGCAACGCCTTTATAATGATCCCAAGGCCATCACAGTACATGACACTGCTGTGAATTTATCTTCACCGGCTCCTCTTAACCCCCCACTTGAACCACTCATCAATATTACAGAGTACTTTGAAGACCTTAAGACCAGGATAAAGAAGATGAAAGTAAAAAGTTTCTTTGAAAAACTCCGAAACTGATTGTCTTGAACAAAAACAAAGATCAATTAAATTATTCTCAAAACAAGGATAAAGAAACATTCAATTCAAAATAAAGACAGCACAGTCTTTAATGTTAAAGTAACATTAATGAAACTCTAAACTTTTGGGTAACGTCTCATCTTATAGGATTTAAAATCCTTCCCTGAGCCTGGTTCCACTGGAGGTTACTTCCTGTTAAAAGGGGGTTCTTCCTCCCCACTGTTGCCAAGTGCTTGCTCAAAGACTATTGGGGTTTTCTCTCTAATATTAAAGAGTTTTATTTTATTGCCTTGAGGTAGCTATTGTTGTAAACTGACTCCATATAATATAAATCTAAACGCTTCCTAAATAACCATCCTAATAACTTTGGAAACAATTCTCATAATTTGGCAATAACTTGAAATATGAGTTCGGTAAAAAAAAAAATTTCAGTTGTATTTCAGTTCATAGTTAAAGCTGTGGGGGACACGAGGTCTCCACCACCCCTCACAGCTATCTACTGTGGATGAACCTGACCTCTGCTTGTTGCACCATCAGTGCAACACAGACCGATTGAGCTCTGCTGCCAAAACGACTGATGAGAAAATCCTTCATAACTTGTGCAGTAACTCTCTACATTGCACAGAGAATCTGTTCTTTCATGTTCATTTTCTTTCACCATGAAATGTCACAGATATTGACACACACTAAGCTACTTCATTACGCAGCACCGATCATGACACTGTCAAACTGAGCCACTTTAATGTAATCGAGTACCGACTGTACTCTGCCATTTCTCTGTTTTAACTTTGTTGGTTTTGAAATATTTTACATTGTTATTTATTATCCTGAAGTTATATAGCTGCAGACACTGGCTGTATATATCTATGATATAGTTATTATGCATATGTGCTGTGGCGGCTTTAGCTTTTATTTGCCCCCACAGCCCATGGCCCAGTGTTTTAGATTAAAATCTTGTTATACTACACCTACAATTAGAATACGGAAATACAGTCTTCACTTTATTTATTCATGAAATAAAGAAAGCATAGTGTAATAAATGCTAAAATAAATAAAGCTTTTGCATGGTGACCTGCTGAAACAGAGAGTTCATTGTAGAGCTTTGAATTCTTTGACCCCAGCAGTTATAATTCTCCCTCAGACATCACAAACAGTTCATTTGTGCAGGAGAAACAATGGAGTCTGGAGTATTTTCCTGTCTATATTTTAAATTACGCAATTTTTGGAGTCTATTTGACAGTTTTTGTTCCCTGTTGTGATATGCAGCAACAACATTTCAATGGAAGGAAGCAGAGGAAGTGGAGGAATCTACAAACCCATTGGGCTATGTGAGTGTTTTTGCTGAATTTAAACAGTTTCAACGATTTGACATATTTTAAAAGCTGACAAGGTGAGAATCAGGTTAACTAACAACGAGGAACTTCTTATTTATAAGACTGTGTGGATCTACTGGCATTTTCACAGCTGCAAGTCTCATTATCCGTCCAAGCAAAAACTGATACAAAATATCCCGTAAATGAAATGCATCCTGTTATTTTTAGATTTCAATGATGATGGAGTTCCTTAGACTTCAGCAGGAAAATCAGATTCCATCTCACATATGTGCTGAAGATATGATTGACCTTTTCCTGGAGGAGAGCCAAAGCAGTGAGCTACTATAACACACACAAACACAGACGAGCCACCTCACACCAAATCTCTTTCTAGTGAGTTTGTGTGGAGATGCTGAGATAAAATCCTATGATGAAGAAGAAGCCAACCATCTTTTAAAACCGTAAAGACAAGAAAACAGAGAAGATTTGCAGTAATTTATACAATTATTATTATTTTCATTACGTTCACATGTTGAAACAAAACTGCACTTTTTGTGTTTTTTATTTCAGGTGTGAGCAGCGAACTGAGGGGCACTGAGTCGGGTGTGGGGCTTAAATAATGCTCACCACTGACTGAACCACTGATACGACACAGGATGGATCCATGCTTTCATTTTGTTTACACCAGATTTTGACCCTACCATCTGAATGTCGAAGCAGAAATAAAAACTCATCTTTTTCACACTGTTCTCTGTAAGCTGCAGAGATGTCCGTGTGATAAAATCCCAGTAGATCAGCAGTTTCTTACTTACACCAGCCTGTCTGGCACCAACAGCAACGCCAAGTTCAAAGGCACTTAAATCATCTTTCTTTCTCATTCTGATGCTCGCTTTAACTTCAACCGTGTCTACATCCCTACATCCATTGACTTGCTGCCATGTGATTGGTTGATAAGATATGTGTGTTAATGAACGTTTGAACAGGTGTACCTAATGAACTGGCCACGAGTGTCGAAATCATAAAGGAGAACGAGACTCATCACACAGCCGATTACATTTATTCTTAACTAACAGAGACACGCTGCATTTTACTCTTGAAGTCCTTCAGTTTTACCTGACAGGACATTCAATTTGCAGTTTTGTTTTTCAGTTAGTTTTTGTTTTTTCGTTGCATTTTATTTGGTGTATTGTGTGGCTTTGGAAAGCACTGTAACACTGCACTTTGTAAGTGCTAAAAAAACAAACTTGATTACTGTTATTAATATTATTTTGAGCCATCTAATGGACGTGGTTAACCGGTTCATCAAACCCTGGAGCTGATCTGATTGTAAATCAGACAAACCATGGCTGGATTCATGGAGTGTAGATAAGTTACAGCTAGCTGGTGAACCTTTGCTAACCTGCTTGCTTGTGAACATCATTGGAGGCAAAATGCTATCTGACTGGAAGCTTTCTGTAAACAATCAGACTGGTAAAAATACTGAGTGCAACTCACATGCTTTCAATAGCTGCTTGATTTGATTCTGCAATTCTGGCTTTAGTAATATGTCTAAACATTAGACTCACAAAAACGTTCAGCTCCTGAATGAGCACAGGGTTTTTAAAGGGTTATTTTACTAATGCTTGCATCAGGACTGCATTTGCTTCTTGCCCCAGCTCTGTGTGTGTGTGTGTCCACAAACAATGTCTGTGGCCCGGCCTCTTCATAAGGAACTTCCTGTCGATCTGGTTAACCCTTTATTAAGGATTTAAACTTTGCTTAGATTGTAAATAAAATGATGAACTGCAGGAAATTGCTGTACAATCAAAAACTGCCTAGCAGGTTCATTTACAGGTTACATTAAGATTAATTATTTAGCTGATGTTGTTTGTTAGGAGGGAAAAAAAGCAAATACAACCTTCCTGCAAGCAAGCAAGAAATAAACCTTTAAAAACACTGAAACAGTAATATGTAAAAAATCCTCAGTTGGTCATTTCACTAGTATAACTGTGTTGTACTGTGTTCACTTCTAAAAAATTGTATTTCTTTTCCTAAGCAGCTTAGGCTAATGTTATAGTAGTTAAAAAGCCTGACCATCCTCCATTCTTTTTGTGCAGGATAGTGCTGCCTTCAGGGCTTTTTCTCTAAAAAGCTTTGTTTCATTTGGTACTACTTTCAGCTTGGTTTGGTGTGTGCATAAACTACCTGACTAGGTTTGTGAAAGATCACAGTTTGGGTCAAAATAGAGCTTTTGAACAACATTAACCACATCTCAGACAAGCTGCCCGGCAGAAAGCTTGGAGGGTAAAGTACTCCAGTATGTGCCAGACAGTGACCCAGTGGTAACTCAACAAAAATGTGGCAAGAAATGGGGATTTTTCATCCTCACCTGGTGTTTGGAAAAACTCCAACAAAGCCCAAGGACTCTGAAAGAAACCTTTAAACCGCTACTCCCCATTAAAGACGTATCAAGATGCATCAGTGAATAAAACAATAATGGTTAGGAAACACTCTGCAAGTATCCACTATTGTCATAACTGAGTAATGTACCAATGTTAAGCTAAGAAAAACATGGACACAAAGCCTGAAAGAAGCCATTCAGTCCATTTCTAGGATCACAGAAGAGTAGATTTCATGAGCTACCCAAGATGCTCTGCTGCTGTCACAGCTCATGCTATGACCTGAAAATTGAAAATAAGCAGTCTGTTTTTGCATCACACGCTGTACTCAGCATGAATGAAATCTGCTGTTCTGGAGTGAGAACTTTGAAGGACTAATAATGTTGTTTATGACATTACAGACGGTGTCTGGAACATGGATGCACCAGTGAAAGAAGCCCAACTGACTCCATACATGGAGTGTTGTATGGCTCAGTCATCTTAGAGTAAAAATAGGATGGCAAATTGCTGGTTGTCTCATTGCACTGTGCTGAATTATTTATTTTTTGGCCTAACGCAACACCGTTGACTAACTGGTCACCTAGAGGTTGAGGGTATTGCATGCTCACCCCCTGGGTGACAGCTTTCAATTGGAAGATGAGTGCACAGATTGCCTGGCAGGAGGCAATCGAGGTCAGGGTCGCACTGACTGCACGCACTCTTGGACAGATCAGCGAAGGTTTACAAATAACTGTTCTTTAATTTATAAATGCTGACAGCAATCAGTCTGAGTCAGTGTATGCCAGTGAGCACAAGCTGTGGCAACTGGTTGCCAATTGGTTGTAGTCTGGTTAGAATAGATTAGAATACAATAGCTTTTTATTCTCATTTTACATGTACAATGAATTTATGGGTGCTCCACACAACTGTGCAAAAGCTTAAAAAATATTTAAAAAAATATATAAATATGAATAAAAGGTGACAGAGGGCCTATATCACTTTACAGTTAAATTGCCCTCTTAGAGCAATCATGCCATTATTTTCAGTTTTGGATTTTTTTCTTTTTTAATTTCACCTGTTGAGAATGAAAAAAGAAAAAGCAGAAGAAAGTGTGACCAATAGAATAAACAACATCACGATGATATATGGGAATATAACAGTAAATACTAAATATTATCAATCAATCAATCAATCAATCAATCAAAGCTTTATTCGTCACATGCAGGTTGCCCTGCAGTGAAATGGGACCTTACACATATAGCACAAACATTACATGGGGATACAATATTAAACATTATTGTGCAGCACGTAAGATCGACAGCTTTTAGGTAGGAGCCAAAAAGGTGTGTGATCACCCGTGTGTACACCTGTGAGCATGAACGCGCTTGTTTTTAAAAGGTTCCTTCACGTAATGATCTGCTAGAGGGTGTGGGGGGGCCACAGCCCCGTCCTCCAGGGCATGAAGCAGGTATGGAGGAGATCAAAACTCCACACATCCAGAGGCCCCCAGAACACAAGAGACCACGGAAGACCAACAGAGGGGCAGCCGCGCCACTGTCCCAGAAAGAGCTGACGAGATTCCCAGATGAGGGCTCACTCAGCAGCCACGGAGCAGAAGGCGGGGGGGGGGGGGGTTTGCAGTGACGTGCCCGTGAGCTCCGCCGGCAGCCAGCTGTGCCTGAGTGACCGAGCCCCAGGCCGAGAGGGCGAGGGCACCCCACCCCCGAAGTGGCCCGAGCGAGCCCCAGGCTCCAGGCCCCGATAAGCAGCCACCAAGGAGTGAGCCGGTGTGTACCCGGACGCCCACCCCCGGACACAAAGAACCACCAACGCACTGATGTCTGAGGGAGTCCGCCACTGGCAGGGGAAGTGGTGGTAAGGGGAGATAGGCCTCCATACCATGGAGGGCCTGAGATGTCCCCAGAGAGGTGGCGTCTGATACCCAACCTGACATATAGACACAGACATACAGGCACACACACACGATCACACTCCCCAAGCGTACTCTACAAACCGGGTCTAGGTACCCTTGCCCCTGGAGGGGGAACTGCACCCAGACCCAGGTGGTGTTACCCTTTTCCCTGGGGTGAGGAGAAGCAGATCGCCTCGACTCCGCAGCAGCAGGAAGGCCCCCACATTCCAGACCCCAGACCCTCCACCTAGCCACCCCCGCTCCAGCAGGTCGCAGATAACGGGGGTGTGTGAAGACTCCAAACCTCCCTCCACCCGCTCTTTGTGGTGTTGATGCATGTGTGTTCTAAGGTGCATTTAAAACCCAGGAGGGCATGGAGCTACCTGCCAGAGAGCAGCAGGTAAGCGCATAGCCCCTCCTGATAGCCCTCAATGTCTACGTGTATTTAAAATTGAGAGATGGGCAACGACGCCAGGGGTGAGGTGTACACCCTGATGGTCTTTTGGATTCCGTGTAGCGTGCCCACCCCCTAGATCCTATATGTATGTGTTTTGAGAGTGTGAGTAATGTGAATGTCTAAGTTGTGAGATAAAATTGAGGCACAAGAAGCCAGAAGGGGACAGAGGGGGGGATGCCTCCCCTGCACCCTGGTGACACACCTTTACCCCAAGGACCTGCATGTGTGGGTGGTTGTGGTGGAGCGGGAAGAGGGAGGCAGCTGGAGATGGGGAGGGAAGGAAGGGGTCAGCGAGTTGGGTCAGCTCCCCCGCTGACCCCAGTAGGCACCCCCATACTCTGCAACCAGCCAGGGAAGGGGGGCCCAGGCCCATCCAGACCGGGGCCCAGTACAGCAGCACCGCCCGGCCCCACAGAGCCCGGGACAGCCCACCCGACCCCACCTCAGAGAAAACTGCACCCACCCCGTCATCCACTCACCTTCCAGGCTGAGATCTTCCTCCACCTCTCCTGTATCCAGGGGCGGATCTAGAGAAATTTTCTTAGGGTGGCATGAGGGTGGCAAAGAAATCAAATGGGGTGGCAAAATCAAAGCATTTTTTTTTTCCAAACACATATGCAGGTGGTTACATATGGTTAAAATGATTCAAATGCAGTAAGTATACACGTTTTTCATATAAATATAGTCTATAACTTAATTATTGTCTGTAGCCCACATAACTACACACTTTAGTTACATAAAACATGTGAGTTTTGACTCTATGTACTGTATAGCCTGTATAATAAATAAATATGTAGCCCAACAAGTATAAAATCCAGAAAGCTACACAATATGGGGCGGTTCATTTACAAACACAAGTCTAAATTAAGTTTCACACTGTTTTTTGTTAGAAAACAATCACATTGTTACAGCTTAAATTACACAAAATGTCAGAAATCTGTCATGAACAAAAATTTAAACCTAATTTTTCATGATTTGTTGGATTAACCCACTGAGGTCTGAAATACAACCGGCCATTTTTGACTTTTGAGTTTACGTTTGGATTTCACCCTCAGATTGTTTCATTTTACCGTCTTATGTAGTCTGGAAGATGTGTGGTTGGTGGGGTGGGTGCAGTTTTCTCTGTGGTGGGGTTGGGTGGACTGTCCAGGGCTCTGTGGAGCCGGGGGGCGCTACTGCACTGGGCCCCGGTCTGATGGGCCTGGGCCCCCCTTCCCTGGCGGGTCGCGGAGGGTGGGAGTGCCTACTGGGGTCAGCGGGGGAGCTGGCCCCAGGGAGGGGTTACCTGCCCCTCCCTTCCTTCCCTCCCCATCTCCAGCTGCCTCCCTCTTCCCGCTCCTCCACAACCACCCACACATGCAGGTCCTTGGAGTGGGGGTATGTCACCAGGGTGCAGAGGAGGCTACCCCCCCCCCCCCCCCCCCCTGTCCCCTTCTGGCTGCCTCTGCCTCAATTTTATCCCACAACTTAGACATTCACATTATTCACACTCTCATTACACATACATATAGGATCTTGGGGGTGGGCACAATCACGGAGTCCAAATCACCATCAGGGTGTATACCTCACCCCTGACGTCATTGCCCACCTCTCAATTTTAAATACACTTAGTCATTGAGGGTTAGCAGGAGGGACTATGCGCTTACCTGCTGCTCCTTGGCAGGTAGCTCCATGCCCTCCTGGGTTTTAATTGCACCTTAGAACACATATGCATCAACACTACAATGAGCGGGTGGAGGGAGGTTTGGAGTCTTCTCCCACCCCCATTCTCTGCGGCCTGCTGGAGCGGGAGGGCTAGTAGGAGGAGTTGGCCGTCCGACTGCGGTCTGGGGTGTGGGGCCTCCCTGCTGCTGCGGAGTCGGGGTGGTCTGCCTCTCCCCACCGCAGGGAAAAGGGTAACACCACCTGGGTCTGGGTGCAATTCCCCCCTCCAGGGGCAAGGGTACCTAGACCCGGTTTGTAGAGTACGCTTGGGGAGTGTGATTGTGTGTACAGCGTCTCTTTATGTCTGTCTCCACGTTGGTTGAGTGTGGAGTGAGTGCATATGAGAGCATGAGGGTGGGAATGGATGTTTGTGTCTGTGTGTGCCTGTATGTCTGTGTCTATATGTCAGGTTGGGTGTCAGGCGCCACCTCTCTGGGGACACCTCAGGCCCTCCAAGGTTTGGAGGCCTATCTCCACCCACCACCACTTCCCCTGCCGGTGGCGGACTCCCTCAGGTGTCGGTGTGTTGGTGGTTCTTTGTGTCTGGGGGTGGGCGTCCGGGTACACACCGGCTCACTCCTTGGCGGCCGCTTGTCGGGGCCTGGGGCCTGGGGCTCGCTCGGGCCCCTTTGGAGGTGGGGTGCCCCCGGCCTCTCGGCCTAGGGCTCGGTCACTCAAGCGCAGCTGGGGGCCGGCGGAGCTCACGGGCGCGTCACTGCAACTCCCCCTGACTTCTGCTCCGCGGCTGCTGGGCGAGCCCTCATCTGGGACTCTCCTCAGCTCTTACTGGAACAGTGGCGCGGCTGCCCCTCTGTTGGTCTTCCATGGTCTCTTGTGTTCTGGGGGCCTCTGGATGTCTGGAGTTTTGATCTCCTCCATACCCGCTTCACACCCTGGAGGACGGGGCTGTGGCCCCCCCACACTCCCTAGCAGATCATTACATGGAGAAACCTTTGGAATGCAAGCATGCTGATCCACACAGGTATGCACACATGGGTATTCACAGACGCGGACTAAAGCTTTCTTGGCTGCTGCCTCAAAGCACACTGTGCGCTGTCTATCTTGCGTGCTGCACAATATCGTTTATTACTTAGTAAATACTGATATCTATGACTAGCTAGTTTATTGTGATGGTGCTTTGTTTTCTCTATTATTATGTTGCTCTTTGTTGTTTGCTGTCTCCTCTGTTTGTTTTTGTTTGTTTGTTTGTTTTTTTTTCTCCATACAGGTGACCCAGGAGTTGTTTTTTTTTCTCTCTCTTCCCCCCCCTTCTCACCGTCTCTTCTCCCCTTTGGTTTTCTTTCTTTCTCTCCCCCTCTCTCTCTCATTCATTCCCCCTGTCCTATTTATTAAAAAAAAAAAAAAAAAATGACAAAGGATGAACTGAAGCTCTGCCATCACGTAATGTCGCATACTGCTGTTTCTGATGTCATTTAGAAGAAAAAAAAAAAAAAAAAAAAAAAAAAAGATTGTTTCATTTTATTTTCCCCCCTTGCCTTGTTTGGTATCATTCTTTTCAGCTCAACTGAATTTAGTTGTTTTTTTCACTGACATACTGCATTAGTACTACTATTACTATTAATAGTACTATTACTGATCTGAAATCACACAAAGAACTTAAAATCCTAGTAGTATTTTTTTTACTGTAAAAAAAAAAACAGACATGTTGAGTAAATTTTTATAACTTGAAATGCAAATATAATGTAATTGTACATTTTGTAAACATATACAACTATTTGTCTAAAAATGCAGCCAATACACCTGCCGAGTTTCTAAATTTTGCACAACCATTTAAAAATATTACTAAAACTAAAATGAGAGAACAATCTGGTTTTGCAATAAGATGCCCCACAAATGATGTGTGCCAGTAAAAAAAAAGTTTGTCCACCAAAATCACGTCAGTCATGTGATCTGGAGGTGCAGCGTGTCCCACAGAGGGTTAATAACACTCACCTTCCTTCCATTTACAGAGTGTAACATCCAACCACCTGTGTAAAATCCGAAATTCCCATGGTGTTGTTCAAAATGTGCTCTGGCACAATCATAAGCATGGCTTGCTACTGAAAGCAAGAAAAAAGCAGGTCTTGCTATGGGCTGAACCATTTGTTAATGGTGGAGGGGGGGAACACTGCAATATATTCAGTTTTAGCATTTATATTCACTGTTGACTGTAACTACGCTCAAACTGTTAATGCTATCTTATTTTAATAAACAACACTGTCATATGCAAAACTGGGGTGGCACTTGGGGTGGCAAGGGATCATTTTTGGGTGGCACTTGCCACCCCATGCCACCCTTCTAGATCTGCCCCTGCCTGTATCTCCCCCTCCTGCAGAGTGAGTTCCTGAAGAGAGGAGAGCTCCTGCAAGATGCAACAACCTCCCCCACCAGTTGAAGAGCCCCCAGGTGGCTCGATGCATCGGCGGCACCCTGTGCCAGGACTGGGCCCCCATAATAGGCCATGACCGCTACCTCGGGTTGAGTCCTCCAAGGAAGATGCTCCGGGGAACCCCCCGACGCCCTAAGCCTGTCCCTACCCCCACACCAATCACAACAGCGAAGGTGGGACTAAACTATGACCCCCCACCCCCACTAGGTGATGGAGCTGATCAAAAGAGCCCAGAGCAATTGATCAGATGTGGTGGCAGAGGCTGTATCAAGACTAATGTAATCTAATAGATAATTTCTATATTGGTTAGAACTAAGATTATTTTTATTTTTCCAGTTCATGAGGACTGTTTTCTTGGCTATGCATAGGGCAGTGAAATCCACGTCTTTACAAACGGCTATGACCCATGACCAAAGCATCTCTCTCTGTTCCAGTCTGTGACTGTCATCCTCGGTTGTTTTGGTTTGTTTTTTTGGGAGCATAAAATAAATGCTACCCTTAGACAGGCTGCCTGTGCAATGGTAGGTACAAACAATCGCAGATTTTTCAGTGTGAGCGTGACTTGTAAACAAACAACTCCAATTCATCATTATTTAATTTTATAAAAGGGGTGCTACTGTTTTATTCTATTCTATTCTACTTTATTCTATTAATAAAAATAAAGCAAAACTTCTTCAAGTAAAGTTAAAACAGTTGAAGATATATGAATGAACAGTGTGGTACACAAAAGATTTATTATTTACTAATAGGCATTTTTTGCAATCGTACTTTTAAACCTTTTCTAATATTATTTACCATCAGTTTTTGGTAATGTTATAGCCCTACTGTCTCAGTTTGTTTGTTTCATCCCAGCATCACATCACACACATACATACTATGCATTAGGATAAGAGTGAGAGGAAAATAATCAAAAATAATCTCACATTTACTCTGTTCCCCTACCAAAAATGAATTAATTAAAACATTCATATGAATATGTGAATACATAAAAATTGAGTTCTTTTTTCTGCCATTTGCCTGAAAGCATATGGAAAATGGATGAGCTGGAGACACAAGTCTGGTTGTAGGTTTGTTTCTACAATTCATCAGTGCAGGAGCGTAGCATTTCCAGATGACACGCTGCTCGTGGCTGGATATTACTGAAACTAATGTGACTTTCTGCAGAATACTTTGGAGAAGAAATGTAATAAAACTCCATAGATGGGGTGTGTTTATTTTAACGGCCATGTATAATAAAGGAGAAGACTGCAGCCAATCAATAAGGTATAAACAGGCTATGATGCTTGAGGAGGGGGAGCAAAGATGAGATTCAGTGGAAGCATGTGTTTTTTTAACCCTTTAAGTGGCTTTTTTATTTATTTCACATTATTTATTTATTTTTCTATTTCTATTCTATTTATTTTAATGGTTAAATTAAATCTTAAACCTGCTACTGCACTGTAAGGCCAGTTCACTTGTTTTTTCCAGACAGCAGTTTGCTAATGTTGGTCTGAATACAGTCCTAATAACTGTTTCCTTTATTTTATTTCATATTCACGAGACAGGAAATGAGAGCTGGGAATATGTGGCCTAGCAGATGACTGTTGATGGAGCTTGTTTGGGTAGCCAGTACTCGGCGCTTCTTCCCAATATAGCCTGTGACTGTGTAAGACTGTGTCATGTGTTCATGTGTTCCTGACTAGTCTGTTTCCGAAAGACATTTTATTCTCTCCATAATGCTTTCTGCACACTTCACTTTTTCATTGTCCTCGCCTTCTAATATTCCTCCTCATCTGTTAGAGCAATTCACCTTGCTTTTAATGTAGACGCTTTTTATTGGTGAGATCTTATAAGCACTTACAATAATGCTTTCAATTATTTCTCCATTTATCTGGCTGTTTGTTACTGCTGGTGGGCATGTAAGATCTGCCGTATCAGCATTATAAAAACACTTTGTGTCGTACTCTGGCACTGGTTTGTTTTTGGTTTTGATTTCTCCACCAGTGTGGGATGGCTGAGAAGACATTCTCCACCTGTTTTGAGCTGGAGTTCCAGGATCTGTGTTCAGTCTCTGTCAGAGTGTCTGGCTCCTAAGTGTATGCCTCGATGTTGGGTATAGAGTGCGTCACTTATCCAAAGCCATATCCAACCCATTCCTGTTGAGCTAGTGATCTCCGCTGAGACCTGGAATGTTCATCTGTGATCTTCTTGTACCCCTGCAACTGCTCAACCATTCCTTGCTTTTAAATAAAGACTGTAAAACTTAATCACAGTGGTGGAGGATTGTCATATTCATCCACATGGATCATTGGGCTTAAACAGTCTTGATGGAACAATATGGCCTAAACATGGACTCCGACCCATTAAAGATCGCAATCTCCAAGCAGGGGGCAATTCCCAGGGAACATGCTGTAACCGTACAATAACAGATTACCCATCAGCAGTTTGAGGATTTGTCAGTTTCATGCAACAATGTTCTCCGTTTCCTCCACAGAAAACATGGCCTCCAGAGGTTCATGGAAGATGCGATGGTGTCTGCAATTCCAGCTCCCAGCCCGCAGCCTGCTGAAGTGTTGGATAGACTTGTAGTCATGATCGCCTAAACCATGGCCAAGACTGAGACCAGAGGGTATCGAGACCAAGACAAGACCAAGACCAAGACAGGGCGGGGTGGCTGTAGCTCAGGTGGCAGAGCAGGTCAGCCACTAATCAGAAGGTCGGTGGTTCGATCCCAGGCTGCCTCCTGGCTGCATGCCAAATATCCTTGGGCAAGATACTAACCCCGTGTTTGCCTACTGGTGGTGGTCAAAGGGCCCGGTGGCGCCAGTGTCCGGCAGCCTCGCCTCTGTCAGTGCGCCCCAGGGCAGCTGTGGCTACAATGTAGCTTGCAGCTGCCCTGTGTGAATGTGTGTGTGAATGGGTGAATGACTGAATGTAGTGTGAAGCGCTTTGGGGTCCTTAGGGACTAGAAAAGCGCTATACAAATGCAGGCCATTTACCATTTACAGACCGAGACAAGACCGAGACAAAAAAAGTCTTTAAACTGCAGCAAGATGCTGCTTCGTTTATGGGTGTCAGGCATATTTATGTGTTTTTGCGATGCACTCGCACAGCCCTCCTCACCACTGTCTACTGTCTCACTCACTGAGAGGACAGACGCATGCTCCACTTGACTGTCGCGTCTCTTACCCTCTCTGTTTTTCACATAATGATATTATCCTATAGCCTCGCATGTGACTGGCCACAACATGGAGGGATTGGAGCATAGCTGAGCCACTGTGTGAGAGCTGAGCAGCAAAAGGAAATTAAGTGAGGAGCCGGCTCTTGCTCAATGGGAGTCGACTCTTCTGATTCACTACAAAGCACTCTCTAAGCACGGCTCTTAGAGCTGATGCTTTTGTGTGTGTCGTGGATACTGTTGACTCCAAATCTCCACTATGTCGATCTGAGACAGCAAGACCGAGGGATCCGAGACCAAGACAAGACCAAGACCAAAGTCCGTCGAGACCAAGACAAGACCAAGACCACGTAAAAGTGGTCTCGAGACATCCAGCTCTAGTGTTGGATAAGAGCATGATGAATAGCATGTCCACGACACTTGCAGAGGCTGCTGGAGAAGGTAAAAGCAGAGTTTCACATGCCTTCGGTAACATTTCAGGGTTTTGCCTTGGAGGGCATGCAGGTGAAGACTGAGCCCAAGATGATCAAAGCCATCCCAGAATGGCCAACATTAACCAAACAGCTTAAGTGCCTCCACAGATTCTTCCAGCATTTCATCAGGAACGGCAACCAAGAGTAGTTAATCTCTTTGAACATCCCTTTTGTTTGGTCCACAGAAGCAAACCTGGTATTTGAGCTGCTGAAGGACAGATTCATCTGGCTTCTATCAACCCAGCATAAGTAGAATCATTACATTTCTAAAACTTTATTTTTGGTAGTTAACTTTGGAAAAAAATTTAAGGGAATATATTTCAGCCCACAGTAAAAGCAGGTCTCAGCCCCCATCTAGTCTTCTGGTTTACAATCCCTTTCAATCCTTGACAGACCTTGGTCCCATATTGCACTCAATTTTGTTACTAGCCTACCTCCTCCTAATGGAAAGACTGTAATTCTCTCCAACAGATATATATTTTCTAGGTCAGCTCATATCCGAGCTTGTAAAAAACTACTCAGCGCCACTGAAACTGCAAATCTCCTTGCAGGCAATGAGACAGGCAAAACAATGCAGCAGTGTATTGGGCAATCTACCGTAGTCTTCACCAGCGCCCCGGTACACCGGCTCTCACGAAACTAATCAGTCATCACTCCTTCTGTTGCACATTTAAAGCTCCCTGCTTCTCTGAGAATTTAACATGTATCCCAGATTAAACCTCGTCTTTCCTGGCCTCTGTTGTCCTAATTTGTTATATTTATTGGTTTTGCATTTAGCTTAATCAGCCTTAACAGTCAGTAACACAAGTCAGTATGTTTCATTATCAGCCTGATGCAGTTGGCATTACTGTGGTGCTTTAATCAAGCTTCTTTCCATGGGTTTACTCAACCTTCATGCATGTGATAAAATAACATGCATAGATGTGATAATGTGATCAGTGAACTCTTGCAGTCTAGCACTACATAAATTTGGTTTTATTGGTGAAAGTCACCATTCATGTGTTAATTATGGAATATGTATGGAGGAGGTCAGAAGAGAAACACAGTGGGTGTCCACAGCCATCTGCAACAAATAGTAGAGGCTCTTTTATGATAATGATGTTGGGGATGGAAGTTGGCTGAATTTGATCCAGAATGCATTACTATTCGGTACCAATGATCCCAATAAGACTGCCAGTCCAGTAAATTTATACGTGGATAGAAAAACACACAATGGAACTACTGGCCTCTCCAGAGCCTGGACCTCAACATTTTCTTAAGCAGTGTCAGATCCAATTTACAAACAGAACAAAAGTCAGCCAACATTCAGAGAAGAGCTTTGAATGTCCTTCAAGAAGCCCAGGGAACTATTCCTAAAGACTACTGAAATAAATTCCATGCTTCAATAAATCGCTGGAGCTATGTTTGGTTTTCCTAATAAAATAAATGAGGGGTAGTTCAAGGTTCCTTGTTCATGTTGTCTATTTCTGTTTGCAAGTGTTTTAAACTATTTGTCCTTTTTGCGTCCCCTTGCTGTCGGTTTGCATTTTGCTTCAGTATCTCTGTGCATTTAATTGTGTTCATTGTGTAGCTGTTGTCTATGCTTTATTTTGAATCTGCTTTTAACTGCTTTCCATCTCTTTCTGGTCTTTTTGATTCTTTTTGTTGACAGCTGTGACTGCTGCTGTTAGATTGGCCAATAAGACGGGTTGACATTTCAAACAGATTATCTGGACTAGGAGTCAAAGGCCTGCGCCTGTGCCCAGTAGGCCTGTTTAGTAATCTATCATGACAAGCCACTTTTGCTCACAAATAGCTTTTTAACAAATGAAAATGTACAATTACAATGGAAAGCACAACGCTTGGCCCTTTCTCCCCAGCTGGCCAGTCACACTGAGAAGTAGATGAAATGGAAAATATGTTGGAGTAGACTGCCTGCCTGAAGTATATGATCTGTTTGGACAGATCATATATCTCTCAAATGGTAATCTTAAGAAATGTACTTTTTTAAATCAGGCGAGCTATTTTCCTTTGCCTGCAGTCTCTTTTGCTAAGCTCATGTACTTGTGTCCTGGCTCCATACTTAGGTCGTGACCTGAGATCGGTCATCTAAAGTCCTGTTTCTCTTTCAGACATGCGTGACTTTTATGTTAATGTGCTTTACTTGGACATGACAGCACATTTATGCAAAGACTTCACCTGGAGGAAGCATACAAAAGGAGAGGGCTAATTTCACTTCCCTTTGTAGCGACACCACTTTAGATTTTAAACCCTGTCTTTCTGTTGTAGCTTTAATGAATCATGAGGGATACCTGCAACCACTTCAGCACAGAAACACCTGCTGCATATGTATGCGTTTCATCATTTTATGTTAGGCTACATGATGCTTTATAAAAGGTTATTTAAAGTGTTTGATGTATGTTTATTTATTCAAAGCTGCAGCTACCACGAACAACTGGACATATGTAATTATGTACATAATGGAAAGTTGACCAGCAGTGATGATCAAGTTACTTGAAAAAAAGTAATCAGTAAATAATTACTGATTACTTCCCCCAAAAGTAATCCCGTTACTTTACTGATTACTTATTTTCAAAAGTAATTAATTACTTAGTTACTTTTTAAAAACACGATTTACAACCTGAAGCATACAAGAGTGAAAACACATATAAGATCCCTTGAAAAATTATATAATGAAACTTGCATGTTTTGTATACTTACTAAACAAATATATGAAAGTAATGAGAAAGTGGCCACTTTCATGAGTAAATCATATATGGTTTTACTATTTCTTTTCCATATGGGTTACCTACAGTCCCACAGGCTCACATATAAATCCCTATCCTAATGAGGACATACCCATACAGCTGTCTTTTAGTGTTTCAGCATGTGCACAGAGCTGATAGCAAAGCTACCGGTAACAACCGGAGTTCCTGAAACAGCAGGAACAGCAAGTGCTTTTCGGAGAGAGGCTAGAGGAAGAGAAAGAATCAATGAACACACACACACACACACACACACACACACACACACACACACACACACACACACACACACACACACACACACACACACACACACACACACACACACACACACACACACACAGAGAGAATAAACTCTCAAGAACTCATCAAGCTAAATTGAATCCAGTATTAATGGACAGTGCACAACTCATGTCAGTTATCAAACAGGCAATAATGCGTTGCTAATGTTAGATGTTCGCCTTGTTCCGGATTTCCAGTTTTGACAAGTTATGTAAGTTAGTTACAAATTAGTTCCTTTTACTTGTGAAACCCTGAGGCTGCCTATTTGCTGTGTATTTGCATATAAACTGTCACAGCCTTGGAGGCTTATTACGTTTTGTCTACCAGATAAGAAACTGTTAATAAGGTGAGAAAAGAAATCACAGGGATGACAGCATAAGTAAAGGAGTCCATGAGAGGCAGTGGAGATTTCAATTCTCTTCACCAGAAGTAGTTATCAGTTAAATAATCTTTAGTGTATATTTTTAAACTAAAATTTTAAAACTAAGAAGTCAAAGGACTCTTTTTATAGCTAATAAATTAAAATCTATTCATATTTATTATCATATATATTTTTGAAATTGCTGAGTAATTATATACCGTCATGTCATACACATAACATATTACTGTGTGTGATTTTTTTCTTACAAAACCTAAAGTTTTCCTAATTGTACTGCCATTAACTTTAACATTTAATATCCTAACTGAGGCCTGTGGAGTCTGAGATGTAGCTCTTGGTTTTGTTGCTGTTTCTCTTAGCATTGCTCGGAGTGAATTGCACCTTGGGGTGAATTTGGGACATCCAGTCATGGGAAGATTGACAGCTGTCTTAAAACTTTGTCACTTCTGGATAAGCTTTCTCACTGTAACACTCCCTAGATTGATGGACAGCTACAATTGCTTCTCTAAGATCATTGCTGATGTCTGTATTTCCTGGCACTGTGTGACTGCTCCAAACCAGCAAACTGCCAAAACTCCTGGTTTCATAGAGGTGGTTGCATGAGCTGACGATCAGTTAAACAAGTGCATTTGAACAGCAGCACCTGACCCCATCTTCTCTATTCTTACAGAAGCAGCAAGTTAGTCAAGTAAGTAAGTAGTATAAAGGTACTTACAACTAATAAAGTAGTTTTTCACAAAGTGTTTCTACATTTTTATCTTAGTTTTTGTTCCTTAAATAGTGGCAGAGTGTTATGTCATGCATTAGAAATTCTAAGGATACACAAAACCTTAGAATTGAAGGAGGGTGTACTTTTCTTTTAGCATGACTGTTTAAATCCAAGAGCATTGTGCCAGCTTACCTTATTACAAAGAGCAAAGTGAGCGCCCAAGGCCAGATAAGTACCACCGCTGTAAGAGTAGGAAATAATTAAACTTTCAGCTTTGGAAACCAGGAACACACGGTGCGATCCTTCACTCATGGACTCACCAGGTTGTTCTAAACAATAGCGAATAAGGAAAGAAGCATGCATGAGTAAAGCTGTAGTTTTGTAGACAAGCTAATCATCTTTTTTGTGTGTGTGTGTTTTTATTTGCATTTTAAATTAATAACAGAGTTAATTTCACACTATGGTGTGCATCTGTATTAATCATTCCATCTGTTGGCAATTGCAATTTCTTCCATGTTTTTAATGTCCTTATTCATTGGTTTTCTGAGGTTGTTTTAGACTAAATTGGTTTTCTTTCAAGCCTACAATCTTCCAAAGCTTGTCAACAGGCCCATAATTAGAAAGGACTATGTCAGGAAAACACAAGGTTAAAGGTTGAACTGCACTGAGTACATCAGTTGTTCAAAACCCAAAGCATTTTTAAATACCCCTTCTGCTAATGATCAAACATAATAAAATATCAGTTTTAATTTATTACAAGTCTAATAAATCATTTACTGGAATATTACAAACAAGTCATCAGTAAGCAGCTAATAATACTGACAGCACATAAACGCTGACATTTTAGTCTCTGATAAAGTGAACATGGCTAATGTGCTACCAAACAAAAACCTTTTATACATCCAAAAGGGAGTTTTGCATCTGGCCAGCTGTTGCATTTTAAGTGCAATGTCCATCTTTTTTAAAGGCCACATGGATCACTATCTCTAATCAGCTGCAGCCTAACTTAGCTTGTTAATCCCGGGTGTGAGGTGTACAAGGATTGTTTTTTTAGAGCTTGTTTACTGAACTGCCTGTTACCCCTGAAAGAAGACACTGATGGGAGCGCTGACACTGAGCCAAAGCAGTTGCTGGTTTCATACCTATGAGAATAAGTTCAAAGAAGCAAAACTGTTCCAGCTGAAGTAACTGCATTGTTGGATTAGCAATCTCTGTAGGTTTGTCAGCGCCAACACCTCCTTTAACATTACATGTTGTCATTTGATGGAGTGTTAATCCAAAAGCTTGATGCTGAACCTTTACTTCTGCGCTGGCCGACTGAAGTAAAACAGAGACCGGTTTATGCATCAGACCTCATGCTGCCAACATAGCGTTTTTTCCTCCATGAGTGGTTTATTTCTAGGAAAATGTTGATCCAAAAATTCACAGAGGGGGTGTTTGCATAAGACCATGAAGATTATCGCGATCACGGTGCTTCCGCTGCCTGCTGATGTGGCCTTTTTTGTTTAGCTTATATCTAATTTAAGAAACCCTTCTCTGCTCAGGCATTTTACCGCAAGACACATCTGAATTACGAGGCTAAATCCTGCTGTGACTGCCTTCTGTCTGTTAAATAAAATTGTGTACCTTGCCGCAGGCTTGATCTGGTGGGCAGCTTCGTAAATTCCCTATATTACATACAGCTTGTATCTGCAGCCGGTCGTATTTCTTTAAAGGACTTGTGAAAACCTCAGTTTATGTAATACCTCTGAATGACGCTCTGAATGGAAAAGCATTCAAAAGTTCCCAATTCTGCTTTTGCTCAGTAAAAAAAGTAAATATATAAAATAAACCCCAAACTCATAATGGCTGTTGACCTGTGTGACTTCTGACAAAGGCTTTTATTTGTCAGCATTGAGTACTGCATACTCAATGCTGTTTGACAAGGCTGAACTACCAACCCGGCCAAGTGCCCAGTTTGCTGTGCGTCACTTGGCCGCGGAAATTGCATTAAATGCAAATCCGCTGCCAATTTGCTTCCCATAACATAATACTGAATGAGGAGAGCCGTGAATTATTACTTAATGTTAAAGCTTCAACAATATCGACAGTAAATAAATCATTCAAAGCACCCAAACTCAAGTCTGCACCGACCACTCACTGGAACACATCCTTTTAATTATAGCATTTGGACCATCAGTGGCCTCTGCTCATGCATGACACGTGCGCATGAGTGGACATGCTACTCTTTGGAAACCAATGCTGCGGCTGCTGCCGATGCTTCCACTAGTGTTTCAAACGCCAATAATCCTGTACATATTCCATATTTGCATGAGAAATCTATTAATTTCATCTCTAGTCATAACTGCAAAAACATCAACATATCAACTTTCGAGTCTATTGTATTTTATTTTTTAAAGTGTTAAAGCATCTGTTTCAAGTGCCCAGACTAAAACATGTTCAGAGATGCAACTCTATTACAAACACATAAATCTTGGGCATTATCTATCATCAAATGCATTAACTGTCATGAAACGCTGTGTGGCAGGCAGGGATTGGACCCAAACGCAAACTCACGGGGACAGAACTTGAACTCAAAAGCACAGCTTTATTGCTGGAAAACAGAACACAAGCAATACAAAACTACACTGGGAAAAGCTAATTTATAACACATACCAGAAGACACGGGGAGACTCACACACAGCATGAGGGACGACACGACACTGACTCAGAGAAACACAGGGTTTAAATACAATGGGAAGTAACGAGGGGAATGAGACACAGAAGGAGAGCACAGCTGGGAGAAATCAGAACTGACAAGACAAGGGAGCAAAGTAGGATACACTCACATGAGACACAGACCTTCAAAGTAAAACAGGAATTAGCACAGATGCAAACTAGACTAAGGGAGACAGAGCAACTAAGAAACACAGAGGGCAGCTACTAAATACTCAGAGAACTAAACAGAATACAACAACACCAAACTAAGACACTACACTAAAGAACAAGCTAGGACAACAACGAGAACTAAGAACATAATACAGAAAACTCAGAGGCACAAGAAACTCAAAACACTGGGTCACTGACCCAGGATCGTGACATTAACCCTCTCCAGGCAGACGTTGCAGATTTGCAACAGTTAAGGACTAACAACCTGATTACCCCACATACATATTTTATGTGGGGTTTTTTTGCTCAGAAGTACCACTGCAGGACTTGGTTGTGCATTAGCAACAAAAAACTTAATTTGAGCCTGAGAGGGTTAATGATGTTATAATCACAAAAACAGAGAGGATGACTGAACGCTGGCATTAAGGAGGAAAAGCAAAGACATTGGCGAAGAGAGATTTCATCACACACAGCTCTGTGGACATGAGGTAGACGATTCAGCTGGAAAGCAGGCGCTCCCCCCTCTGTGTGTGAGGGCACTTTGCTAAATGAGCTTTGATGCATTTTATGCTCAATAAACTGTCAGCTCTTGGGTCGACCCGGCCGCTGGAGGACCCGCGACTGCCGCTATTCATAGCAGATGTGAGAAGAATCCTGCTGAGCCTGAGTTCACTTGGATAGCAAACAATGACGCCCATTCATATCAGGAAATCAATCTTTCAGTGTGCACAGAGAACTGCCCAGTGTCAACAAAATTTTCTAGGTGGTTGCTAATTTAAGTGGAAAAAATAGGGTAAGGACACACATCAATAAAGCAGGTGTATTAATAATAGAGCGCCACTTCCACTGAACTCATCCTCAACAATCTATTTATTCATTTATAACTTTTGTTTCTCTCATTGATACAAGTGGACTGAATCTGCAAATCAGCTTAAATAATATAATTTTGAATGATCAAATGTTCATACATTTTGGTCTCCAGCACTTTGTGAGGTTTTGCACTTGCCATGGTGCTGGTGAGGTCACGTTTTGATTTTCATTTCGGTTACACATGCAGACACAATAAAGCAGTTATAGTCTTCATATCATAGCTAGCTGGCAAGCTGGAAAATAGTGGCATCTTGAAATTAGCATCTCATAAAACCTCCATTAACAGCAACAAATCCCATCAGACTTCTTCCCTCCCACGTATGAGTCATATCAGACGCAGTGATGAGGATGAATTTGGGACCCTTTCTGCTTTGAAATCCTTTTTCAGGTCAGCTATATTTCTTGGATGTCTTAGATGGATTAGCCCTCTTCAGGTGCTCCCAGAACATCTAGTGCTACGGGTCGTTGCATATCATGATGCTTCTCCCCCTGTTTTGGAGCCGAGATGAGATACATCTTGACGTTCGCAGCCTTTTTTCTTTTATCTCCAAAGAAAGCGCCGCGCATTTTGATTGAAAGTCTGTCGACACCCCAACACTCTGTCTTGGAAGTGCTGCAGAACATCAAACGGGTCTCTTCCAAACCTGAGATCTTTTATTTGGTGTTTTTCACATTAACACACATTTTAGCAAGTTGTGGAGAATTTTGCATGTGTTGTATTGTCACCTTTACATGTTTTTTTCCCCACCTCCTTCAGGTTGTGATGCTGGTGTGATCCTCACTTTGAGAGAGAATTTCGTCTACTACTTGTTATTGTGGATTGATGGACACCCAATTCTTTAAATAAAAAGATACTGCTACTACTAATAATAATATTAACAATAGCAAGAAACCTATATTCTGAAAACAAATAATAGCCCTATACATGTTTAATCAGGGCAAACAGCTTACCTCGAGAAATCCAACAGACAGCACACAGATCATTTAAAACAAGATCAACAGAAAGCAGACCATGGTGCCCCTGCCTCTGCTTTCAGTACTCTGAGATAACTTACTCAACTTATACACTTGGGGACATCATTTCCTGCTGTGTCTGGTTTAATACAACAGGCAGGCTGAACAGGTGCTGGTGCTCCAACAGCATTTTCAGATCAACACATTTGAGCCAAGTTTAACTCGAGGAGGAAAAACAGCAGCTCTGATAAAATATCAGTAAAATACCTGAACTAACTAGAAGGGGAGTTAACCCACGAAGACATGGGTAGAGCAAACTCCAAACAGAAAGGCTCTGTCAAGATGGTGGATGTAGTTTTGCCATCAGCCTCTATAAAGTAAGACTTTATTTTGTTTCTAAAGGAGCCACCCCTGTTTCCATGATAAAGAATGTTGTATTTCTTTTGATTTGTCAGTAGACATCATAGCAGCATCAATAGACTCAATTTCTGAGACTGACACTGCATCACATTGATGTTTTTCTTTTTCACCCCTTCTGTTGTAGATTTGCTGCTGTGCTCCTTATGCATCAACCAGTTTCAGCCAAGCTTTAGCTGTCAGGCAGCTGGCCTCAAGGTGGCTGCAAAACAACCACAGATCATTAGTCTTGTGGTTGTAGCTGTGCCATTTGTCATTATTTTACCAGGTGTTAGCTGAACTGGGCAGTTTGTAATACTGTGGTACAGTGATGGACTATGTTGTACCGATGCAGGGCTGAATCTGAGATCCATAGTCACTACGAGGTTAGACAGAAGAGAGTGAAAGGAACACTGAAAGAATTCAGTGGAATTCAGTAAAATTTGAGCGGTAAAGGTTTTTTTTTTAAATAATCATTTGTGAGTAAAATCAGCAAACCTTTAAGTTATTGTAGTCAGATTTGATTATACATCCTGTACATGCAGTTTTTCTGGCCTGCTGATTATTGAAATGAAAGTTAGTTCGAACAATGCTTCAAAATAGGATTGTTGCCAAGAGGCTGGCACCATGGCTGCTGAGTAACAGGACTTTCCTGTAGAAAGACTCGTAACTTTAAATTAAAGCTGATGAGGTTCTTTAGTAACACTTGCCAAATTCCATCTTGATACTAACTTTATATTGGTTAGTGGTTGGACAGGGACCATGATGGCTCATGCAATATCTATATATATATTTACTGCATAATGTAATTAACAAAAGCTAAAAAGAACAGAAAACCTCAGAATCAGCACAAATTAGCTGATCACAGTCTGGACACAGAAGATCTACTGTAACTGATGTGACTCATTACCCACGCTGCCCTGCTACACCAGAACGTAGGCTGAATCTCACTGTCGTAACGTGTATATTACTTGTCCACTTTTTTAGGTACACCTGACCACAATGTACACATCTTCTGTTGGTCGTGTCCAGCAGGATAACGCACCATGTCACAAAACTCATATCATCTTAAACTGGTTTCTTTAACATGATGATGGGTTTACTGTACTCAAATGGCCTCCACAGTCACCAGATCTAAGAGCAATAGAGGAATGTGGCAGAACAAGAGATTCACATCATGAATGTGCAGCAAGCAAATGTGCAGCAAGCAAATCTGCAGCGAGGATTGCTATCATGTCAGTATGGACTGAAATATTTGAGAAATGTTTCTAGAACCTTGCTGAAGAAATAAGGATGTTTTGACGGCAAAAGGGGGTCTGATGCAGTACTCGAACTCAGGTGAAACTAATAAGGTGAATTAGGGGGAACAAAAATTGGCTTTCAGGGGAACCTCACTTTGAAAGTTCACTATTTATTATCATAAAGTAAATGAAACACTTTTCATTTCTGGATGGGATTGGCTGACAAGGTGAGGGTTTGGAATGAATGCAGGAGTTTGATGATAACAAACAAAAGAAGCATTACTGCTCATGTGAAAATCTTGATGAATAAATGGCCTAGCGCTTTTCTAGTCCTTAAGGACCCCAAAGCGCTTTACACTACATTCAGTCATTCACACACAGGCGATAGCAAGCTACATTGTAGCCACAGCTGCCCTGGGGCGCACTGACAGAGGCGAGGCTGCCGGACACAGGCACCACCGGGCCCTCTGACCACCACCAGTAGGCAAACATGAGGTTAGTATCTTGCCCAAGGATATTTGGCATGCAGCCAGGAGGCAGCCCGGGATCGAACCACCGACCTTCTGATTAGTGGCTGACCTGCTCTGCCACCTGAGCTACAGCCACCCCTAAAGACTATTAGGGATCCAAAAGCAGAATAGCAGATTTTAACTGACTGCTGGTGGTGAAGAAGCGATTGTAGCTTCTGTGAAATAGTTTGTGTGTGGGCTGTGCAGCAGTTTTGGTAATGTATAAAGCTAATCAGTGATCCTGACAGAAATAAATGAATTAGTGGGAGAATATAAATCGTCACCAGCATTGCTGCACCAGCATTGTCCTAAGGTAAGGATCGCTTCATCTGGCCTGACAAGCTCCTCACTGTGTAATCTTTCTTAAATGATAAAAAGTGGTTCCAACTATGTGCTTGATGTGGCTCTGGAAAATGACTTCATCATGTAGCTATCCACAGACAGAGACTAAAAGTGAAAGGATGCTGTTATTAATAGAGTGTACTGTGGCAGTGTGGATGGAGAATGGATACAAATGAAAGCTGTAATTAGCTGAATACAATCCCCCCCCCCCCCCCCCCCCCCCCACTGTTATACCCAACGACTGTAGTCTCACTCAGTGTCAAGGTTACTTTTGTACAATGAAAGCTTTGATCTGAGTTTACTTCAGTTCCGTTCATTAAAGAGCTGAATGAGTGCAGGTTAATCCAGTGTATATATATATATATGTTTTCGAATGTTGGAACACTGAGCTACTAGTTGTTTCGCTGTCATTGTGGATGTTGGGTATCGAAGAATCCATAGGTCCCTCATCCTATTCATGTAGCCCCTTCCGCCGGGGTTACTTGCGTAGTAGCATTCCAACAACACCCTGAACAAGAACAAGATCCGAGCCATCAACACGTACGCCCTGCCCGTGATCAGGTACCCTGCTGGGGTAATAGGCTGGCCAAAGGAGGAGATAGAAGCCACTGACATAAAAACAAGAAAGCTCCTTACCATGCATGGAGGGTTTCACCCCAAGTCCAGCACCCTGAGGCTGTACGCTAAGCGGAAGGAAGGGGGCCGGGGACTGGTGAGTGTCAGCACCACAGTCCAGGATGAGACAACGAACATCCAAGAATACATTGGGAAGATGGCCCCAACTGACAGAGTGCTCAGTGAATACCTCAGGCAGCAGAAACCCAAGAAAGAGGAGGGAGACGAGGAACCATCATGGAAGGACAGGCCCCTGCACGGTATGTACCACCGGCAGATAGAGGAGGTGGCTGATATCCAGAAATCCTACCAGTGGCTGGACAAAGCTGGACTGAAAGACAGCACAGAGGCACTAATCATGGCAGCACAAGAACAAGCTCTGAGTACAAGATCTATAGAGGCTGGGGTCTATCACACCAGGCAAGACCCCAGGTGCAGGCTGTGTAAAGATGCCCCAGAGACAATCCAGCACATAACAGCAGGGTGCAAGATGCTAGCAGGCAAGGCATACATGGAACGCCATAACCAAGTGGCCGGCATAGTGTACAGGAACATCTGTGCCAAGTATAACCTGGAAGTCCCGAGGTCAAAATGGGAGATGCCCCCAAGGGTGGTGGAGAATGACCGAGCTAAGATCCTGTGGGACTTCCAGATACAGACGGACAAAATGGTGGTGGCTAACCAACCGGACATAGTGGTGGTAGACAAACAGAAGAAGACGGCCGTAGTGATCGATGTAGCGGTTCCGAATGGCAGCAATATCAGGAAGAAGGAACACGAGAAGCTGGAGAAATACCAAGGGCTCAGAGAAGAGCTCGAGAGGATGTGGAGGGTGAAGGTAACGGTGGTCCCCGTGGTAATCGGAGCACTAGGTGCGGTGACTCCCAAGCTAGGTGAGTGGCTCCAGCAGATCCCGGGAATAACATCGGAGATCTCTGTCCAGAAGAGCGCAGTCCTGGGAACAGCTAAGAAACTGCGCAGGACCCTCAAGCTCCCAGGCCTCTGGTAGAGGACCCGAGCTTGAAGGATAAACCGCCCGCAGGGGCGTGCTGGGTGTTTTTTTTTATGTGTGTGTGTGCATATGATATATATGTATATGTATACAGCAGAAGCTGAACTGAACAATTATTCATCCTATTAAAAGAGAATTATATAACATGTTAATTAAAATAATTCATAATAATAAGACACCACTGTATTGAATGTTTTGTTTTCAGTGACAGGATTATTGGATTTCAACATTTAAATATTTGTACTGTCTAAACAAAAAAGCTTTTGTAATGTTTAAATTAAATTGTGGGTTTTTTTTAAATGTGGTTTCTGTTCTTTGTTTGTCATAAACTTAAGGATGTTAAGAAGGACATAAAGTCACGTGAAAGTTTTTACAGGACTCTGCAGTCCTCGCTACATCCTTACTGCCTTCATAGGTAAAAAGAGGGTAAGTAGCAGCTGGGTGCTGCTAATCAAATGCACTGGGTTAATTAATCATCATCATCAAGTGTGACCAACTCAATAACAGCTGAAGTTTTGGCCATTTACTGGTCTGGAGCATTCACATGTGTGTTAATGCAATGACATGCTCGTTTCAGGAGTGTAGAAGAAAATATTCCTCCAGTTCAAATCATGCAAACATCAAAGCAACTGTAAAAATGCCAGGAGCTTCATCTCAGGCTCTACAGACCTCGCTTAGCAAGTTTATAACAATTCAATTAGAAAAAGATTAAACAAGTATGGCTCATTTGGAAAGGTTGCCAGGAGGAAGCCTCTTTTCTCCAAAAATAGCACGGCTTAGGTTAGCAAATTTACATCTGCACAAACCACAAGACTTCTGGAACAATGTCCTTTGACAGATGTGAGCAAAGTGGAGATGTCTGGCCAAACTGCACAACAGGACGCTTTGAAAAAACCAAACACAGGATATCAGCACAGACACCTCATACTATCAAGCACAGTGGCAGGGTGGTGAAGATTTGGTCTTGCTTTGCAGTCACAGCCCCTGGGCACCTTCCAGTCACTGACTTCACCATGAACTCCTCTGTACCAAAATCAGATGTGAGGTCATTTATCCAAAGGCTAAATGGGTATTGCAGCAAGGTAATGATCCCAGGTACAGCAGCAAATCGTCAGCAGAAATCCTGGAAAAGGACAGAATTGCAAATATTTTTCAGTCATTGCAAAAAGTGCTGCAATGATCCAGTCAAAGTCCAGACCTGAACCTGATTGAAGTGCTGTAACGGGACCTTAAGAGAGCTGTACATAAATGATTGGCTGCAAACTTTAGTGATCTGAAGCAACACTGTAAGGTGCGCCAAAAGTCTTTTACAGCAATGTGGGAGATGATGAGGTGATACAAAAACTACTGCTGCTGAATCATAGGGTGTACTTAGTTTTTCAAAATTCTGAGAATAATGTGTTTGTTCTTTTGTTACTTCATTTATTAAAGCAAACATTAGATTAGCCTTTTAATCAGCGATCATCCAACAGTTTCATTTACAGATTTTCTGATCAGTCACAACATCTAAAGGGCTTACAAGTGGTTTCTGCAGTTTGTTTGACACATTTCTGACAAATGGTACTGTGGCACCCACTATACTTAGCAGCTCAAAACCTTTAATCCATGAGCCAAAATGAAGTTTTCTCTGTCAATAATAAAGTCATCACTATTAAAATCAGACGTTTCTTTGATATTGTGTAAACAACAGAAGTGAAAATATTTGGATTTTGTATCACATTGACAATACAGTATAAAAGAGTATTCATCTTCTAGTTTCCTAACATGCTTGTCCTGACTGTGTTCATAGACACTGAATTCTGACTGGGACCCCAGCAATCGCTGGCAGCTGTTACAGCCTGCTGGACCAGACTGTCACCACTCCTGACTGCTATAGTTCATCATCGTGAATGCTTTTCAGATGCTGAGTTGAAAAGCACAAGCTATTTCATTAAATTTCCATAAAGAAAATGAGACTCATTTGCATGTGCGTAAGTGAAAAAAACATTCTCCTATGCTCCCACAACAAACTCAACCACATTTACAGTAACGGAGGGGGAAAGAACTTCTACACAGCACTGCAAAGATGAAAAACATGTAAAAAAACATGACTATACGTACCAAAAAATACTGTGGAAACAAAATATGTGCATTACTATACTATAGTAACAGAATCACTGGTCCACATTGGTTCGCTTTGATCTCACACCTAATGGTCTCCCTTTCATCCTGATGGGGGAGGAGGACATGTTCATATCCATTTTCTATGCTCTTCTGCATCTTCTGTTTTTTCCCTTGTAACACCTCCACACGTCTTTACTCCTCTTTCTCTTCCATAGACAGGCTGTAAAGTGTTTTCTGATCATCAATGTTTTCTCTGTATGCTTTACAATGCTACTATTTTGACAAGCATGACTTACACGGTAAAAATAATGGCAGAGAGAAAGTTATTCAGCTGTTAAAAAACATTATCTGTTGTGATCACAGAGACAAATTGGAGACATCTGTGTTCTTAGTCACTTCCCTAAATGTCACAGAGCATTTGCAAATGCTAACGAAGACTGGGGAACGCTGTTTCTGGTGAGAGGTAGGAACAAAATGTTTTCACATGTTGTTTCAGAAACTTTATCTGTCATTTAAGGTTGAGCCAGAGAAAAAGAAAAAGTGTACAAAGATAAACAGAGAAAAACTGCATTACAGTGCTGCAGTTTGCTAAGAAACTTGGGTCCTGTTGATGTTATTTATTTTTACATGTACCACCCCTGGTCTTAGCATTGTTTCAGCCTCAGGGTGGTTAAGCATGACTTTGATTTTTATGTGCCTTAATGCTTAGAAGGAAAGACCTCATTTATTGCACAGGTTTCTGTCAAATGAGATATAACAATATGCATTATGTTATCTGAAGTTTCTGTTTCTTGCTCTAATTTGTTTACCATTTAATTTGTATTTATTTCCAGGAATGAAAGAAGGCTGTGTGCTGCTAAATAAGATTTGTTTCCACGCTGATTAGCTGTAATGCTGCTTAGACACAATTACCAAGAAAAAGAGTAAACATTTTAACAGCTTTTGGTGAATAATGTCTGCTGAAGTCACTCTGCTGGTGAGGTAAATGACAATTAAGATTAAGAGGCAGGAGTGTCTATAATAATGCACTGGACCCTTCGATCCAAATTAAACGCTGTAGTTATTTTAAGCAACCTTAAATGGAATTATTTAGTTTTCCTGTTATAAGAACATCAGGTTATCACTTGAAATGTCTTTATCATAACAAACTTGGATCACTGGTGAAAAATATGTATTCCTAGATGAATGGCGAAATCGATCTCAGAGAGAGTGCTGTAGTAAAAACCTCCTTGTGATTGTTTTCTTTCACTAGCAGATTGCTTTGATTGCCTGTGTTTTGCACAGAAGACAAAGACTTACCTGCAAACACTCATCAAATAGTTGGCCATCATCCTTAATACCATTTCAACAGGTGCAACTTTTACTTTGAAGGCAATACTTTTCTTTTTCACTACCACTCTGTGAGTAGTTGGCAAGTGTTTGCAGACTAGTTGCAGACTAAATAGCAATCTGCCATCAAAGATTGCAACCACACGAAGCATCTTTTTCTAGCCAGTTTCACTTAGTGACTGCCACCAACCCCCAGCAACCGCATTTCTTTCATAGCAGCTGGTAGTTGCCAGGAGGTTACTGGGCAATCTTTTGGCCTGTGTGACTGTTGAGTTAACTGATGCACAGATTAGCGAGCCATCCTTCAATTTGATGATCTTAAAAAACATGTTTTCCACTAAATCCAAGCAATTCATTCATTACTGCATTACAGCAACTTACTACTGCACATAGTAGCACTACATATCTTACTGTATTGTGAAAGAAAAACCCATTTTTCCTCACACAAGGCATGCAAATATAACTGCTATTTTTCTTTAGAAAGTAGAACCTTGTGCTCATGGAATCAGTGTCTTGGAATACTCACTTTGACTCATAATAGCATTCAGGCATTCACAGAAAATCAGCAGCCTGGTACAGCAGGCACTAAAGGTCAGTGGAAACAAGTACTACAAGGATGTAAGGAAATTCCAGCTCCATTCTTTTTTTCTTTTTTTTTTTGCCTGTCCCGTTTGGCTCTTTTGCCATCAGAATTGTTGTCTAAAGGCAAAGAAAGATGCCCAACAGATTTACTTTACCAAATTGACCATCCCAGCCTTGCCGTAATGGTCCATTTGAGTCACCTTTTATTGTTTATTTTATTTTCACTTACTGAATACGGGACAGACTTGACTGGGGGAAAGAAGGGGAGAAAGAAAGAGGGAAAGAGAAACAGCTGAGAAGAGGGACGGGGGTGAAGGGCAAAAGACAAAAACCAACAGAATGAGCAGAAAAAAGAAAAAAAAAAGCATATATCAATCACCTGGATCACCTGCTGAGAAAGAAAAAAGAAAACAAGCAGAAGAGAACAAGAGTAATAGAATAAACAGCATCACAATGATATATGGGAATATGACAGTAAATACTAAATATTAAACATTATTGTGCAGCACATAAGATCAACAGAACACAGTGTGCTTTGAGGTAGGAGCCAAAAAGGGTGTAGTTTGTGGGTGTGAGCACCCGTGTGTACACCTGTGAGCATGGACGCGCTTGTTTTTTTTTTTTAAAGGTTCCTTCATGTAATGATCTACTAGAGGATGTTGGGGGGCCACAGCCCCGTCCTCCAGGGCATGAAGCAGATATGGAGGAGATCAAAACTCCAGACATCCAGAGGCCCCCAGAACACAAGAGACCAAGGAAGACCAACAGAGGGGCAGCTGCGCCACTGTCCCAGAAAGAGCTGAGGAGAGTCCCAGATGAGGGCTCACTCAGCAGCCGCGGAGCAGAAGCCAGGGGGAGTTGTAGTGACGCGCCCGTGAGCTCCGCCGGCAGCCAGCCGTGCCTGAGTGACCGAGCCCCAGGCCGAGAGGCCGGGGGCACCCCGCCTCCGAAGTGGCCCGAGCGAGCCCCAGGCTCCAGGCCCCGATAAGCGGCCGCCAAGGAGTGAGCCGGTGTGTACCCGGACGCCCACCCCCGGACACAAAGAACCACCAATGCACCGACACCTGAGGGAGTCCGCCACCGGCAGGGGAAGTGGTGGTAGGGGGAGATAGGCCTCCAAACCTTGGAGGGCCTGAGATGTCCCCAGAGAGGTGGCGCCTGAGACCCAACCTGACATATAGACACAGAAATACAGGCACACACATATACAAACATCCATTCCCACCCTCATGCTCTCATATGCACTTACTCCACACTCAACCAACGTGGAGACAGACATAAAGAGACGCTGTACACACGATCACACTCCCCAAGCGTACTCTAGAAACCGGGTCTAGGTACCCTTGCCCCTGGAGGGGGAACTGCACCCAGACCCAGGTGGTGTTACCCTTTTCCCTGCGGTGGGGGGAGGCAGACCGCCCCGACTCCGCAGCAGCAGGGAGGCCCCACACTCCAGACCGCAGTCGTACGGCCAACTCCTCCTCCTAGCCCCCCCGCTCCAGCAGGTCGCAGAGAACGGGGGTGAGAGAAGACTCCAAACCTCCCTCCACCCGCTCATTGTAGTGTTGATGCATGTGTGTTCTAAGGTGCATTTAAAACCCAGGAGGGCTTGGAGCTACCTGCCAGAGAGCAGCAGGTAAGCGCATGGTCCCTCCTGCTAGCCCTCAATGTCTACGTGTATTTAACCTTGAGAGGTGGGCAACGACGCCAGGGGTGGGGTGTACACCCTGATGGTACTTTGGATTCCGTGTATTGTGCCCACCCCCAAGATCCTATATGTATGTGTAGTGAGAGTGTGAGTAATGTGAATGTCTAAGTTGTGGGATAAAATTGAGGCAGAGGAAGCCAGAAGGGGACGGGGGGGGGGTAGCCTCCTCTGCACCCTGGTGACATACCCCTACTCCAAGGTCCTGCATGTGTGGGTGGTTGTGGTGGAGCAGGAAGAGGGAGGCAGCTGGAGATGGGGAGGGAAGGAAGGGAGGGGCAGGTGACCCCTCCCTGGGGCCAGCTCCCCCGCTGACCCCAGTAGGCACCCCCATACTCCGCGACCCGCCAGGGAAAGGGGGCCCATGCCCATCCAGACCGGGGCCCAGTGCAGCAGCGCCCCCCGGCCCCACAGAGCCCGGGACAGTCCACCCAACCCCACCACAGAGAAAACTGCACCCACCCCACCATCCACTCATCTTCCAGACTACATAAGACAATAAACACCCAGGCTGAGATCTTCCTCCACCTCTCCTGTATCTCCCCCTCCTGCAGAGAGAGCTCCCGAGGAGATCAAAGCTCCTGCAAGATGTGACAATTTCCCCCACCAGTTGAAGAGCCCCCCAGGTGGCTCGATGCACCGGCGGCACCCTGCTCCAGGGGTGGGCCCCCATGCACCCACCCGCCCACAACCCCGGCAACACACCAACCAGGACCCAAGCCCCCGAGGCCCGGCCCGGGCCCCAGCCCAGAGACGGAGCGCCCCCAGAACAGCCAGCCAGGCTACCAGGTCAGTAACCCACGTCCGTCAGCACAGACCCTCCCCTAGCCCCACTGCACGCAGCCGCGAGGAAACAGTCACCTGAGAGCCAACAGAGCCCCTAACCGGACATGACCGCTACCCCGGGTTGAGCCCCCCAAGGAATATGCCTCCGGGGAACCCCCCGACGCCCTAAGCCTGTCCCTACCCCCACACCAATCACAACAGTGAAGGCGGGACCAAAGTGTGACCCCCCACCCCCACTAGGTGATGGAGCTGATCAAAGGAGCCCAGAGCAATTGATCTGATGTGGTGGCAGAGGCTGTATCAAGACTAATGTAATCTAATAGATAATTTCTATATTGGTTAGAATTAAGATTATTTTTATTTTTCCAGTTCATGAGGACTGTTTTCTTGGCTATGCATAGGGCAGTGAAAACCATATGGGCGATATTCTTTTCTGAAGTGACATTATCTAAGCTGCCCAACAAACACACTAAGGGGGAAGTTGGAATGTTACATTTCAGACACTTTGATAAGTCTTCACATATCTCGCGCCAAAACTTCTGCACTGGTGGACAGAACCAAAGAGCGTGGATATAATTGTCCGGTGAATTGGTTTGGCAGTGTGAGCAGTTGTTGGTAGACGTAAAGCCCATCTTGAACATCCGATGACCTGTATAGTGCACTCTATGTAATATTTTGTATTGAATTAATTGAAGACTGGGATTTCTAATTAGATGAAAGGTTTTTAAGCAAATCTGAGACCAGACGTTTAGGTCTAAGTTAACTGATAAATCCGCTTCCCATTTTGCAATAGGAAGTGATATTGATTCATCTGTTTTAGAAAGCATTCTGTATATTTTGGATAGTAATTTGGGGGTTTTAAGAGTAAGAAATTGAACCACACTTGGTGGTGTTTGTAGTTCAACTTGACCTGGTTTAAATTTCTTTTTTACTATGGATTTAATTTGTTGATATTCTAAAAATCTTTTCTTGTTGATCCCATATTGTGTAACTAGTCCGTCAAATGAGATAAATTCTGTTCCTTCTAGTATATGTTCTAAATATTTGATTCCTTTACCACTCCAATCTGAAAAGTTTATCATATTATTGTTTTGTAATATGTCAGGGTTGTTCCAGATAGGTGTACGTTTGCATGGGATTAATGAAGACGCCGTCAATTTTAGAAACTCCCACCATGCTGTCAGAGAAGAGCTGATGTTGATGCTTTTAAAGCATTCATGTCGTTGGATGTTTGAGCTGATAAATGGTAGGTCTGAGATCTCTAGATTATTGCAAAGTGCTTGTTCTACATCTAGCCAAGGTTCATCTAAGAGGGTATGTTTTAGCCATCCTGAGATAAACTGAAGCCTGTTGGCTAAGAAGTAGTGCTGAAAGTTAGGCAGTTCTAGTCCTCCTTTATCCTTGGTCTTTTGTAGTGTTTTTAAGCTTATACGTGGGGGTTTATTTTTCCAAAGGAATTTGGACATACATGAATCTAGAGATCTGAACCAATCTTGTGGCGGTTTAGTTGGGATCATTGAGAATAAATAATTTATTTTTGGTAAGACCATCATTTTTATAGCGGCAACCCTTCCCATGAGTGATATGGGTAGACATTTCCATCTAGCCAGATCATCTTCTACCTTCTTTAAAAGTGGGATGTGGTTTAATTTAGTTAGATCTGCAAGCTTGGGAGAGACATTAATACCTAAATATTTTATATTTCCCGATTGCAGTGGTGTAGAAGAGGAATTATGGGGGGAGCAATTAATCGGTAGAACTGTAGATTTTGACCAGTTCTACCATTCTGAAAAAAATATCTGAACTTTGACCAACTTGGTTGATAAAATGTCGAAGGAATTTGTCATTTTTGTGGCAGTTACTTGTTCATTAACGCAAAACCTCATTTTGACTTATGAACAAGACGTTCTAGTGAGTTTGAGCCTGTTGCAGGTTCAGTATAATTTTTCACAGAGTTATTTTGGAAACCTCATCATCTGAAAATGTTGCAAGAAATATGACACAGAAATGGAGCAAAACGGTTATTTTTTATTTAATTCTCGAGTACAATTACATATATTTATTGATGTGTACTGTGCTGTTACACCATACAGACGATTACTCTACAAGGCTAGATCGATTGTGCTGTGTGCTGCAATTTAAAACATCCCGAAGAATCACTGGAGCTGACACTGGGTGGATTAGTTTGTCAAATCTTATAAGCAGGGGAGAAGCATGGAGAAGCTGGTTTCTGGAAATATCCGGTTATTTACAATGTGTTTGGTTGCCAGTTTGCACAACATAGAAGAGTGGACTCTTCATCTTGAATGAGGTCTGCATTTTCTACGAGCCCTCTAGAGAAATGTAGTATTTAGTGTCCAGCTGTTCTTTTTACATTTCCCCAGAACTTGTTAATGTGCTCAGCAACTGTAACGAACCAAAATCACTAGTTTCTATTTAAAAATTATATAGAATTAAAAAAATAATTTAAAAAAACTCCTCAAATATAAGTATTGCTTTGGTGTGCGTGCAACACGGTGTTAATAATGGTTATTGCCTTTGTCTTAGCACAGCAGAAACACAGTTATTCACCAGTTAGTACCAGTGTAGCCATACTATTGACTATTTATCAGTACAGAGACAAGAATTTGTTGTTATTTTTAAAAGTAATATCATCACACTGACAAAGATGAAGATGAATCTACAATTAAACAAAGCCCAGATGGAAGTTCATAGGCAAATAACAGGAAATAAGGGCATCAACCACATTTATTCATCGTGATCATTGCACTAGAATTACTTGGAGGCATTGCTTTTAAGTTCAGGTGAACATGACAAAAGCAAGCTGGAAACAATTAGGAGACGTACATCCTTTACCTTTCAAAATGGATTTTCTTGTTTAAGTACAACAGAGCACATGTTTCAGTGCTGTCACTGACCTTCAGTCTGACAGTGTAATTCACCTGACAATGCTGTGTAGTTTAACATACAGACAACATGGCACATGTTGGAGAATGTGATTCCTTAAATTGCATACAAGGTGCAATTTGCCAAGTGGTATTGGCAATTATTTTTTTATGCCCGGTGCGGATCAAAGTTTATCCCACCCTCTCTAACGCTTGTGATCTTGTGACAGTAGAAATGATAAATGTAGGTATGTGAGGATCTTCCATTTCAATATTACATTAAGCCACCGTTATATCACTGTTGTTTCCATGTGAAAACTACCACTAATTAAATAAAAGAGAAATCAAAAGGATTCAGATTTTAAAAGCGGTTCACAAAAGTCCTAGCAATATTCCCGAGTGTCACCCACATGCCTGATGGTCTACATCAGGATTCCCTACAAAAGTGAGATCATAGCCTTACTATGAAGGGTATCTCAGAGCCTGTGTGTTTCCTTTGCAAGTGATGGTGCTGTGATGAGGAACAGAAACACTGAGTGAAAAAATAATCCCTAACTGAATATCATACACTGAATACACATTGTTTACAGTTAGAACCTGTGGTGCATGATGCTGTAAAACACGAGCCGTTTTTTCATTTTCACATATTTATTAAATGTTAAATGCCAAAATCTGCTGTTGATTGCAGTAAATGAACATGGTTTCCGCCATCCATGTATAGAGATTTGCATATATGAGTAAAAGAATCAGAAAGCAGAGCAAAGCAGAACGAGTCTTTCATTTAAAGCAGAAATATTAAAGCTGGAATCTAAAGAAGAAGAAGAATCATAAAGTTTCTTTAAACTGTTTCTTTTAAACAAAACAGTATATATACTGTCATGGTCCTGCGGCCATGACTCAGTGACTTTGTGGTTATGTTCTTTATTGTTATTACTTTCATTATTATTCTTGGGCTGTTTTGGGATGGTTTGTGTTTGGGATTTTAGACACTGGGTTCTGGGTTTGTGCTCCCTCTATTGGTCCCTGGTGTTAGTGTTCCCCTGTCTCGTCAGGTTAATCAGGTCCAGCTGTTTCCCCCACCTGTGTGTGATTTCCCAGTGTCTCTTTGTGTACTTATAGTGTGTGTTTTCCTCTGCTCCTCGTCGCGTCGTCTGTATTCATACCTTGTGAAATCCCCTGCGTGCTCTCCCTGCTGTTCTCCCTTCATGTTCAGGTTTGCCACTCCTTTGTGTAGTTTATCCCAGTTTAGTTCGTCCTTAGTTCTGTTTGCCATCTCCACTTTATGTCTGGTATTGTTAATAAATCACCCTTCACATCTGAATAAGTGCTGCATTTGAGTCCTCCTTCCACTCTTCACACGGCCGCTGCCCCGAACCGTGACATATACAGGGTGGGCCATTTATATGGATACACCGTAATAGCATGGGAATGGTTGGTGATCTTAAAGTCCTGTTTGTGGCACATTAGTATATGTGAGGGGGGGCAAACTCCTCAGGATGGGTGGTGACCATGGTGGCCATTTAGGAGTCGGCCATCTTGGATACAACTTTTGTTTTTTCAATAGGAAGAGGGCCATGTGACACATCAAACTTATTGGTAATGTCACAAGAAAAACAATGGTGTGCTTGGTTTCAATGTAACTTTATTCCTTTATGAGTTATTTACAAGTTTCTCTTTGTTCACAGCCATTGACATGTCGAACAGGTTAACACGTGAGGAGCGGATCGAAATTGTGTTGATATCTGGTGAACGCAGTAACCGGGTCATTGCAGCAGATTTCAATGCAAGACACCCTACGAGACCACCCATCTCCCATGCTACAGTTAGCAAACTGCTTGCTAAGTTTCGTGAAACTGGTTCAGTGTTGGATTTGCCAAAATGTGGAAGCAAGAAAACTGTCACTAATGAAGAAACATCAGTTGCTGTCCTAGCTTCATTCAGCAAGAGCCCACAGCGTAGCACTCGCCGCATGTCACTGGAGAGTGGGATTAGTCGAACATCCCTTCAGCGGATATTAGCTACTCACAAATGGCACCCTTACAAACTCCAGCTACTGCAGCATCTCTTTTTTTTTTTGCCTGTCCCGTTTGGCTCTTTTGCCATCAGAATTGTTGTCTAAAGGCAAAGAAAGATGCCCAACGGATTTACTTTACCAAATTGACCATCCCAGCCTTGCCGTAATGGTCCATTTGAGTCACCTTTTATTGTTTATTTTATTTTCACTTACTGAATACGGGACAGACTTGACTGGGGGAAAGAAGGGGAGAAAGAAAGAGGGAAAGAGAAACAGCTGAGAAGAGGGACGGGGGAGAAGGGCAAAACACAAAAACCAACAGAATAGGCAGAAAAAAAAATGCATATATCAATCACCTGGATCACCTACTGAGAAAGAAAAAAGAAAACAAGCAGAAGAGAACAAGAGTAATAGAATAAACAATATCACAATGATATATGGGAATATGACAGTAAATACTAAATATTAAACATTATTGTGCAGCACATAAGATCAACAGAACACAGTGTGCTTTGAGGTAGGAGCCAAAAAGGGTGTAGTTTGTGGGTGTGATCACCCGTGTGTACACCTGTGAGCATGGACGCGCTTGTTTTTTTTTTAAAAAGGTTCCTTCATGTAATGATCTGCTAGAGGGTGTGGGGGGGCCACAGCCCCGTCCTCCAGGGCATGAAGCAGGTATGGAGGAGATCAAAACTCCAGACATCTAGAGGCCCTCAGAACACAAGAGACCAAGGAAGACCAACAGAGGGGCAGCCGCGCCACTGTCCCGGAAAGACCTGAGGAGAGTCCCAGATGAGGGCTCACTCAGCAGCCGCGGAGCAGAAGCCAGGGGGAGTTGCAGTGACGCGCCCGTGAGCTCCGCCAGCAGCCAGCCGTGCCTGAGTGACCGAGCCCCAGGCCGAGAGGCCGGGGGCACCCCGCCTCCGAAGTGGCTACTGCAGCATCTCAGCGAGGATGACCCAGATCGGCGCACAGAATTTGCAGAATGGGCAAAACAAAAATTGGAACAGGACCCTCAGTTCATACAGAAGATTTTGTTCAGTGATGAGGCAAACTTTTATGTGAATGGTGAAGTTAACAAACAAAACCACCGCTATTGGTCTGACACTAAGCTACATTGGATGGATCCCTCCAAGACTGTTAGAACAACAGAAGTGATGGTTTGCTGTGGTATATGGGGTACAACGATAGTGGGTCCATTCTTCATCAATGGAAACCTCAAGGCCACTGGATATTCTAAATTGCTACATGATGATGTGTTTCCCTCTTTATGCACTGAAGCTGGCACGTTCCCTGAGTTTTTCCAGCAGGATGGTGCACCACCACATTATGGGTGCCAGGTCCGAGCATTCGTAGATGAACAGTTTCCTGGAAAGTGGACTGGTCATCGTGGGACAGTTGAATGGCCCCCAAGGTCTCCCGATTTGACCCCCTTAGACTTTTATCTTTGGGGTCATCTGAAGGCAATTGTCTATGGTGTGAAGATACGAGATGTGCAGCACCTGAAACTAGGGCTGGGCCATATTATACCGTTCACGGTAATACCGGTATAATGTTAGGCAACGATAGGAAAATGAAATATCGCGATAGAATGGGAGTAAAACGCGCATGCGCAGTGCCTTTGTTTTCATACGCACATGGCCGATTGTTGAGTGAAACAGATGAACCAGAATTGGTTTGTAAAAATGGTGCAACTTCAGTGATGTGGAACTGATTGGGTGTTTGTCCGTCAGATACACGACAAAGCACATTTTTTTGCAGAACATGCAAGCGGCCGTCGTTATTGTCGTATTTGTCGGACTAAGATGCTCTTAAATCTGGGAGTAATCTGGGTCCTAAACTCCGTATTCTTCAGGTCAAACAACACTGCAGCATCACTGAGCGTTAAAAACTGTCTAAATTCTTTCATCTTTAATAAAACGATCAGCATTGCTGCTTTACCAGGTGTAACTATAAAGTTTAACTTCCAGGCATCCATGAAAACAAAAGTTATTACATTTAATGGAGTTAGAAGTTAGCAGGAAGCTAGCGGAAGTTAGCTCGCTAGTTTTGCTAGTTACCTAAGCATGATATAGCATGTTCTGACTGAGAGATTTCTGAAAAAAATCAAACGTACAGCTCTGCTATCACTTCCAACATAAATGAAGACAGGAAACTAAACAGCAGTGACGTTTGTAGGGTTACTGAAGTTGGGCTAGCTGGTATATAATGATGTGCTACGTGATCGCTAGCGACACAGCTATGTTAGCATAACATAAACAGTGAAGCTGGAGGACCAACACTAACACTTTTCCACTTATAAAAGTTAACGTTAAGGTTCTTCATGGTTAGAGACAAATGCAATCGCATGGCAGGATGCTGTAAACGGACCAAACTTCAGTCAGGAGAACAACTGAGATAATCCATCCACAATACGAGGTTAGTCATTAATATACTGCAACATGGGAATAGAGCAGCTGCCAGAGAATTCAGCATTAATGAATCAATGGTACAGAAGTGGAGGAAGCAAGAAGAATGAGTTTAATCAAGTTTGATTTATCTGACTGCTTTGTTTCGCTTAATGTGCCTTATAATCCCGTGCACCTTATGGTCTGAAAAATGCATACTGCACACTGCAGTTTAATGTTGCAAAGCACCTCTTTTTAACTTCAGTGGATATTATACATGGTTATGCTCAGGATATGTCATCCCATTTCTACTGGAAATGCCTTTTGGTTAAACTTTCAGCAAGGAATTTGCATTTGCACTGTTACATTTTTATAAAGCTTTAATGTACATAAAAACCAGCTTCTTGTTTAAGTGAAAATAAATGGAAGGTTGTTGTGGAGTTGTATTTTGTCTCGCATCAATTATATCGTCGGTTATATCATTATCGCAAATTTTCAAATATATATCGTGATAAATATTTTTGGCCATATCGCCCTGCTCTACCTGAAACTACGGATACTGGATGCCTGTGCTGGCATTTCTCCTGCAGTGTTGCTATCAGTGTGTGAAGAGTGGGAGAAGAGGGTTGCATTGACAATCCAACACAATGGGCAGCACATTGAACACATTTTATAAGTGGTCAGAAACTTGTAAATAACTCATGAAAGAATAAGGTTATGTTGAAACCTAGTACACTTGTTTTTCTTGTGACATTACCAATAAGTTTGATGTGTCACATGGCCCTCTTCCTATTGAAAAAACAAAAGTTGTATCCAAGATGGCCGACTTCCAAATGGCCACCATGGTCACCACCCATCCTGAGGAGTTTGCCCCCTCACATATACTAATGTGCCACAAACAGGACTTTAAGATGACCAACCATTCCCATGTTATTACGGTGTATCCATATAAATGGCCCACCCTGTACTATGCTGTGCATCTAGATGCTATATATGCATAGTATAGTGGTAACACTACATGCCTGACTTCAGGTCGGGGGTTTGGCTCCTATCTAGGAAGGGTCCCCAAGATAGCTGTGCTAATGAAGTCTTGCTCAGATTAACAAGGTCCGGTCAGGTGTTTAAGAACTGCGACACACTGTCCAGAACCACAAAGATACTGCACAGGACCCTCAAGCTCCCAGGCCTGGTAGTCTCAATAAATAGCTTAAAGATAGTTCTGAACGACTCGCCCCAAAAATATTACATAAATATCATACCAAAAATGACTCCCTTTACAGAAAAAAAATGTGAAAGCTGAGGTTACAGCTCGTCTTTCACACCTCCATCAGAGGGTTTTGTGTGTTTGACCATCCTGCTTTGAGCAGATCCTTTTTGATGCACAGGTAGCCTCTGATGACAGGCACAGAGAGGTCACATTTTCAAAGCTGGCGAGAAAATGATAAACAGCCTTTCAGCTTCAGAGAACTGAAACTACAGGCTCAGGTATGAAACCGTCCTTGTTTGATAAAAATGTGCTTATACAATTTTAATCGAGACATTTGCAAGAGATAAAATCCTCATTTGCGAAACACTCTGTTACACACAAACAATCAAACGCACACACGGCTGTGCTATGCAAGATAGTCCAATCTGCAATGCAAGGCATTTTATATTACTCTGATTTATTTTGTTCTTTTCTTTGACTCTCAGAGACATGCTGGGGGAATTTATAGCAACACAAAACATCAGCAAACAGTTTGATGTTAGACTACTGATGCGATGTATTTCCAGTCTTATGGAGTAAATATAGCAATACAATAGAAACATGAGTTGTAAATATAGAAGCAAATAAATCTGTTGTCATCCACAGTTAGTTAGAAATTGTGGTATAAATATGTAATCACAACCATTTCCAAGGTGTGTCATGCACAGCACAGCACAATACACTTACACTTTTATATATATATATATATATATATATATATATATATATATATATATATATATATATATGGTTAGACTACACGCCTTTGGAACAGAGGATCGCAAGTTCGATTCCTGCCTGGGGCGTCTGTATCCAGTAAGGGTCCTAAGGCTAGACCCCCTATGCTAAGCAAGCCTACCGCAGACATGAGCGAGACAGATAAATATGAAGGCATGCCGGCTCGGACGTCGCCCGGATCAACAAGGTCCGCGTCAGGTGTTGAGGAACCAGGGCACCCTGACGAAAAGTGGGCTACTGGAACAAGAAGGCATCGGTGGGCAAGAGACGAAAACAGGGCGTTGTTGGAATGCTACTATGCAAGTAACCCCGGCGGAAGGGGCTACATGAATAGGATGAGGGACCTATGGATTCTTCGATACCCAACATCCACAATGACGGCGAAACAACTAGTAGCTCAGTGTTCCAACATTCGAAAGAAGGGACTGCTCTCACAGCTAGAGATTGACGAGGTACAACACAAATGCTACGGCAAGGAGGAGTCAGGACGCCAGGTCAGGGGGGAGATATCATCACCCCCACCCGAGATTGGGTACATAGCCCCAAGTGCGATAGGAGAAGGATCGTTGAGTGCGAGAGGAACTGACCTGAAAAATAGGATCATGGCCAAGCTTGAAACCTGGATCCCGCGTAGCCGGTTACCAAGATTACGTGAAGTTCCCTCAGAAGGTCTGCTAGATGATGTTAATGCAGCACTACGGGCAATACCTACAACCACGATTACCGACACTAACAAGCTGATCTACAATACGGCAGCAGTGATCAGTGAGATGCTTGGCTACAAGTTGAACAGCGACAAGGGGCAGTACCCTCCATGGAGAAGGAGGCTAGAGGGCAAGATCAAAGTAGCACGGAGGGAGGTTAGCCAACTAACGGAGTTGCAGAAAGGTGCGACAAATAAGGTGCCTAAGAAATACAGCAAGCTGTCCATACCTGAGGCCTTGGAAACTGCCAAGCAAAGACTCACAGCCTTGGCCAGCCGCTTGAGGAGGTACACCAGAGAGATAGAAGGCAGGAGAATAAACCAGCTGTTCTCCACAGAACCAGCAAAGGTGTACTCTCAGTGGCAAGGGAACAATAAGAGAACAGCACCACCAAGGCTGGAGACGGAGCAATACTGGAAGAGCATATGGGAGAAGGATGCAACCCATAACGGCAATGTTCAGTGGCTAGAGGATCTGAGGGCTGACCACAGCGACCTCCCTGAACAGGGTCCAGTAACCATCACAGTGGCAGATATCCAAGAAAGGGTCTCCAGTATGAAGAGTTGGACAGCACCAGGGCCTGACATGGTTCACGCCTACTGGCTGAAGAAGCTGACTGCACTCCACGAGCGTCTGGCAGCACAAATGAACCAGCTGCTAGTTAACGAGAGACACCCGGAATGGCTAACTGAAGGCCGGACGGTCCTGATCCCCAAGGACCCCAAGAAGGGACCGGTCCCCTCCAACTACCGACCAATAACCTGCCTCAGTACTACATGGAAGCTCCTGTCAGGCATCATATCGGCTAAGATGAACAGGCACATGGGTCAATACATGAGCGGGACACAGAAAGGAATTGGCAAGAATACCAGAGGCGCAAAACACCAGCTACTGGTAGACAGAACAATCAGCCGAGACTGCAAGACCAGACTGACCAACCTGTGCACTGCCTGGATTGATTACAAGAAGGCCTATGACTCAATGCCCCACAGCTGGATACTGGAATGCCTAGAATTGTACAAGATCAATGGGACCCTAAGAGCCTTCATCAGGAACTCAATGGGGATGTGGCGTACAACACTAGAGGCCAACTCCAAGCCCATAGCACAAGTCACCATCAAGTGCGGGATCTACCAAGGAGATGCTCTGTCCCCACTGCTGTTCTGCATAGGCCTGAACCCCCTCAGTGAGATCATTAACAAGACTGGCTACGGATACCGACTACAGAACGGAGCAGTTGTCAGCCACCTCCTGTACATGGATGACATCAAGCTGTATGCCAAGAGTGAACGAGACATCGATTCACTGATCCACACTACCAGGCTATACAGCAATGACATTGGAATGTCGTTCGGACTGGAGAAGTGTAGTCGGATGGTAACAAAGAGAGGGAAGGTAGTCAGAACTGAGGGGATTGAACTACCAGAAGGCAACATTGCAGACATAGAGGACAGTTACAAGTACTTGGGGATCCCGCAGGCGAATGGGAACCATGAAGAGGCCGCTAGAAAAGCTGCAACCACCAAGTACCTGCAGAGGGTCAGGCAAGTCCTGAGGAGTCAGCTGAATGGTAAGAACAAGATCCGGGCCATCAACACGTACGCCCTGCCCGTGATCAGGTACCCTGCTGGGGTAATAGGCTGGCCAAAGGAGGAGATAGAAGCCACTGACATAAAGACAAGAAAGCTCCTTACCATGCATGGAGGGTTTCACCCCAAATCCAGCACCCTGAGGCTGTACGCTAAGCGGAAGGAAGGGGGCCGGGGACTGGTGAGTGTCAGCACCACAGTCCAGGATGAGACAACGAACATCCAAGAATACATTAGGAAGATGGCCCCAACTGACCGAGTGCTCAGTGAATACCTCAGGCAGCAGAAACCCAAGAAAGAGGAGGGAGACGAGGAACCATCATGGAAGGACAGGGCCCTGCACGGTATGTACCACCGGCAGATAGAGGAGGTGGCTGATATCCAGAAATCCTACCAGTGGCTGGACAAAGCTGGACTGAAAGACAGCACAGAGGCACTAATCATGGCAGCACAAGAACAAGCTCTGAGCACAAGATCCATAGAGGCTGGGGTCTATCACACCAGGCAAGACCCCAGGTGCAGGCTGTGTAAAGATGCCCCAGAGACAATCCAGCACATAACAGCAGGGTGCAAGATGCTAGCAGGCAAGGCATACATGGAACGCCATAACCAAGTGGCCGGCATAGTGTACAGGAACATCTGTGCCGAGTATAACCTGGAAGTCCCGAGGTCAAAATGGGAGATGCCCCCAAGGGTGGTGGAGAATGACCGAGCTAAGATCCTGTGGGACTTCCAGATACAGACGGACAAAATGGTGGTGGCTAACCAACCGGACATAGTGGTGGTAGACAAACAGAAGAAGATGGCCGTAGTGATCGATGTAGCGGTTCCGAATGACAGCAATATCAGGAAGAAGGAACACGAGAAGCTGGAGAAATACCAAGGGCTCAGAGAAGAGCTCGAGAGGATGTGGAGGGTGAAGGTAACGGTGGTCCCCGTGGTAATCGGAGCACTAGGTGCGGTGACTCCCAAGCTAGGCGAGTGGCTCCAGCAGATCCCAGGAACAACATCGGAGATCTCTGTCCAGAAGAGCGCAGTCCTGGGAACAGCTAAGATACTGCGCAGGACCCTCAAGCTCCCAGGCCTCTGGTAGAGGACCCGAGCTTGAAGGATAAACCGCCCGCAGGGGCGTGCTGGGTGTTTTTATATATATATATATATATATATATATATATATATATATATATATATATATATGGCCAAGCTTGAAACCTGGATCCCCCGTAGCCGGTTACCAAGATTACGTGAAGTACCCTCAGAAGGTCTGCTAGATGATGTTAATGCAGCACTACGGGCAATACCTACAACCACGATTATCGACACTAACAAGCTGATCTACAATACGGCAGCAGTGATCAGTGAGATGCTTGGCTACAAGTTGAACAGCGACAAGGGGCAGTACCCTCCATGGAGAAGGAGGCTAGAGGGCAAGATCAAAGTAGCACGGAGGGAGGTTAGCCAACTAACGGAGTTGCAGAAAGGTGCAACAAATAAGGTGCATAAGAAATACAGCAAGCTGTCCATACCTGAGGCCTTGGAAACTGCCAAGCAAAGACTCACAGCCTTGGCCAGCCGCTTGAGGAGGTACACCAGAGAGATAGAAAGCAGGAGAATAAACCAGCTGTTCTCCACAGAACCAGCAAAGGTGTACTCTCAGTGGCAAGGGAACAATAAGAGAACAGCACCACCAAGGCTGGAGACGGAGCAATACTGGAAGAGCATATGGGAGAAGGATGCAACCCATAACGGCAATGCTCAGTGGCTAGAGGATCTGAGGGCAGACCACAGCGACCTCCCTGAACAGGGTCCAGTAACCATCACAGTGGCAGATATCCAAGAAAGGGTCTCCAGTATGAAGAGTTGGACAGCACCAGGGCCCGACATGGTTCACGCCTACTGGCTGAAGAAGCTGACTGCACTCCACGAGCGTCTGGCAGCACAAATGAACCAGCTGCTAGTTAACGAGAGACACCCGGAATGGCTAACTGAAGGCCGGACGGTCCTGATCCCCAAGGACCCCAAGAAGGGACCGGTCCCCTCCAACTACCGACCAATAACCTGCCTCAGTACTACATGGAAGCTCCTGTCAGGCATCATATCGGCTAAGATGAACAGGCACATGGGTCAATACATGAGCGGGACACAGAAAGGAATTGGCAAGAATACCAGAGGCGCAAAACACCAGCTACTGGTAGACAGAACAATCAGCCGAGACTGCAAGACCAGACTGACCAACCTGTGCACTGCCTGGATTGATTACAAGAAGGCCTATGACTCAATGCCCCACAGCTGGATACTGGAATGCCTAGAATTGTACAAGATCAATGGGACCCTAAGAGCCTTCATCAGGAACTCAATGGGGATGTGGCGTACAACACTAGAGGCCAACTCCAAGCCCATAGCACAAGTCACCATCAAGTGCGGGATCTACCAAGGAGATGCTCTGTCCCCACTGCTGTTCTGCATAGGCCTGAACCCCCTCAGTGAGATCATTAACAAGACTGGCTACGGATACCGACTACAGAACGGAGCAGTTGTCAGCCACCTCCTGTACATGGATGACATCAAGCTGTATGCCAAGAGTGAACGAGACATCGATTCACTGATCCACACTACCAGGCTATACAGCAATGACATTGGAATGTCGTTCGGACTGGAGAAGTGTAGTCGGATGGTAACAAAGAGAGGGAAGGTAGTCAGAACTGAGGGGATTGAACTACCAGAAGGCAACATTGCAGACATAGAGGACAGTTACAAGTACTTGGGGATCCCGCAGGCGAATGGGAACCATGAAGAGGCCGCTAGAAAAGCTGCAACCACCAAGTACCTGCAGAGGGTCAGGCAAGTCCTGAGGAGTCAGCTGAATGGTAAGAACAAGATCCGGGCCATCAACACGTACGCCCTGCCCGTGATCAGGTACCCTGCTGGGGTAATAGGCTGGCCAAAGGAGGAGATAGAAGCCACTGACATAAAGACAAGAAAGCTCCTTACCATGCATGGAGGGTTTCACCCCAAGTCCAGCACCCTGAGGCTGTACGCTAAGCGGAAGGAAGGGGGCCGGGGACTGGTGAGTGTCAGCACCACAGTCCAGGATGAGACAAGGAACATCCAAGAATACATTGGGAAGATGGCCCCAACTGACCGAGTGCTCAGTGAATACCTCAGGCAGCAGAAACCCAAGAAAGAGGAGGGAGACGAGGAACCATCATGGAAGGACAGGCCCCTGCACGGTATGTACCACCGGCAGATAGAGGAGGTGGCTGATATCCAGAAATCCTACCAGTGGCTGGACAAAGCTGGACTGAAAGACAGCACAGAGGCACTAATCATGGCAGCACAAGAACAAGCTCTGAGCACAAGATCCATAGAGGCTGGGGTCTATCACACCAGGCAAGACCCCAGGTGCAGGCTGTGTAAAGATGCCCCAGAGACAATCCAGCACATAACAGCAGGGTGCAAGATGCTAGCAGGCAAGGCATACATGGAACGCCATAACCAAGTGGCCGGCATAGTGTACAGGAACATCTGTGCCGAGTATAACCTGGAAGTCCCGAGGTCAAAATGGGAGATGCCCCCAAGGGTGGTGGAGAATGACCGAGCTAAGATCCTGTGGGACTTCCAGATACAGACGGACAAAATGGTGGTGGCTAACCAACCGGACATAGTGGTGGTAGACAAACAGAAGAAGACGGCCGTAGTGATCGATGTAGCGGTTCCGAATGACAGCAATATCAGGAAGAAGGAACACGAGAAGCTGGAGAAATACCAAGGGCTCAGAGAAGAGCTCGAGAGGATGTGGAGGGTGAAGGTAACGTTGGTCCCCGTGGTAATCGGAGCACTAGGTGCGGTGACTCCCAAGCTAGGCGAGTGGCTCCAGCAGATCCCGGGAATAACATCGGAAATCTCTGTCCAGAAGAGCGCAGTCCTGGGAACAGCTAAGATACTGCGCAGGACCCTCAAGCTCCCAGGCCTCTGGTAGAGGACCCGAGCTTGAAGGATAAACCGCCCGCAGGGGCGTGCTGGGTGTTTTTATATATATATATATATATATATATATATATATATATAAACCATGTGACTTGGATAGATTTTTTTTTTCTTTTTTTTTTCTATATAATTATTTGCATTTGTTTTGTTATGAATTCTCTAATATATGATCTTATTATTACAAAACCCCATTGTGTACACACTTGAATGTGCAGTCACGGGCCACTGACCTCCATGATGTGCAGTCGTATTGTGATGTTCTGATGGTAATAATTAATTCTCATCAGACATGGCTACTGTGTATGCATTCATTATGCTGGAGGCGGACAGAGAAGTAAAAAAAAAAGGGCAGAAAGAACAAAGAAATCAAAGCTGGACTTAAAACATGAACAAACATTATTAAGTCTTTTTATCCCCACTAGCATTTACTGGAGAAGATGGATCTTTTTTGAAAAGTGACTAAATGACTGTAAAATAAGAGCATGATTATAACAAATATGGCTGTGCTGTGCGATCATTTCAAGAAGAGGAAACATGATAAATGAACTGGTTTAGCTTTGAAATTATTAGATAATCTTAGCCAACTTTTCACAGATGACTAAAGAACTGGAAGATCTGGAAGGTTATGCACAATGGTATCGTGGACTGCTTTAATCCGATGAGGTGAAATATGATTCAATATAATATTTAATCTAATATGATCTGTGAACAATTACACTTTGCCCTGTTCTATAGGCCTTATGTGCACATAACTGTAAATAAAACCTAAATTATTACTAAATCATTTGAAGACAATGGCTGCCCAAAGTCTGGAACCAAAACCCAAAGAAGCATTTCCTCTTTTGTTTTTTGCCATGTGTTTTCTACAGCTGACTTTGCTTGTTGTTTGTTTGTGGATCATTTTGTTTTATATATAGCAATTAAATTACAGCCTGATTCAGTTAAGATGAAGTCACAGCCGACTTGGCATATTTTAAGGCTTTTCCTTCAAAAAACTCCAGGCTGGCTTTCCTCAGAATGTTTTGGGCCCGGGTCCATGTGGGTATTGAAGTGCCGCCCGATCAACTTTGGCTGAAAATGAACAGAAAGCTCTACACGCTCCATGCTCCACTTCATCTTCTGTATTCTGTTGTATCATAAATGAACACCAGCAATGTTCTGTGAAACCACGCATTCCTGTGCTTTACAGCTTCATCAGATGATATTGAATGCCTCGTTATGCGTCATTTACAAACCTTTTTCTTCCAATAAGTCTGCTACAGGTTGTGCTTAAAGAGCTGGACTCAGTTTAAAAAAACCTGCTGTTATTGAAACTGCTCAGTGGTTTGCAACTTGCGTTGAACCCCCCATTTTAGGTAAGCATATTATAATTAATGATGAACGTACCTACTGGAGAGTACTTGTCGAGCTGTTTTTATTTAACACAGAAAGGATCCTGTAAGTATACCCCATTGTCGTCTTGTATGGACATCCTGACCTTGTTATGTTGCTAAGCTCATCATTCTGTTTGCTATTAACTGAAAGTATCAAGCATTTGATTTGGGTTTCCTTCAGTCTCGTTATTTCTCTTTTATTTTGTTCTTGCAGTCTAAAGATAGCCTGTTTTAACTTGTATTCAGCCTTTCTTTGGCCACATGCTTTCAATGACATGAGTGCAACACTCAGAACCAACTTCATGTGAGACCATGAAGACATGGGACTGCATTGGACATATAGAGCGGCCCTATTTTAACTTAAGAGCACAGCTGTTTCTGAAAGTCAGCCTCATATTAGATTTTGTGATTATGCTAAACTATATCCATTTTTCATTGCTTCCTCTTTTTGTTTTTATTGGTTTTTGTCTTTAAACTTTTTTTTAAGCTGTGTGTGTGTGTGTGTGTGTGTGTGTGTGTGTGTGTGTGTGTGTGTGTGTGTGTGTGTGTGTGTGTGTGTGTGTGTGTGTGAAGGAAAAATGTCCTCCACCGAAGCTTGCAGCACTGCTCTGTGCTGGAGTGGAGTGATGATGAATGGACCCACTGCTGACTAGTAAAAGTGGTGTATTACTGAAAACCAAAGCTACTTACATGGAAACAAAAGGTTAGCCACATAGAAAATGTGTGAGCAGCACTTGAAAAGATTATAAAATGTGAGCGAGTGTACTGCAAAAGAAAGCAATGCAAGAAATGACAGAATGTCCCCAGATGTGCAGAGCCTGTCAGCATATTTCAGCTGATTGAATTCACTGCAAACAACATTGATGTTTTGATTCACTTTCACCACTCTGTTCGGCACTATTTTCAGCAGCTGGGTGATACATTGACCTGCATTTTATAACGTTCACTTTCTGGATAGCATGGAAAAGTCAAAAATGATAACATTAGATATTAGCAGCTGCTCTAGCTACTAAAATAACAAATTCATTAGCTGGGACCACATCCAGTGTTTCTAGTAGATATGGCAGATAGGTTGGGCATGAATTGAAGCTGCGGTTTGGGGAAGGCCTCTGAGGGGACTGGTGGTGGCTCCCGGGCAGGGCAGATCCCCGTGTACAAATGAGAATTAAATGAATTGATTAAGGGAGGGTGGTTAAAGAACAGAAAGATAAGTGATCTCCAACAGAGATATTTACAGTTATTTAGACAAGATGAAATTCCTATATGGTTCCTAAAAATACATCAGATGTCATTTGAACCTTTTTTGATTATTGACAAGACTGAATTTATATTAAATATCTAGAAGAAAGTTAGGACCTAAATATATACAAATTACTTACATGCATTTAGTGAATATTAGATTATCACTTTTTAATTAAATTGCCTGTTTTCATCTGCATGCTGTGAGTTTTCCTAGACGATAACCATTTACCTTCATTTTGGTCCCACATTTAATCAGAATCAGAATCATGTTTATGTGCCAAGTATATGTGCAGACACATACAAGGAATTTGGTTCCGGTAGATGGTGGCTCTCCAGCACAGCAATGTAAATCTCACACACACACACACACACACACACACACACACACACACACACACACACACACACACACACACACACACACACACACACACACGTGTCTATATATACACATTACACATACATACACAACGCTGTGTAAACCAACTATAAATAACTAATCTAAACTTATATACATAAAATACAGAAATGAAATGAATACTACAGAATGTAAATAAGGTGCAGTTGCAGTCTGGCAGTGGGAGCAATGTGACAGGTCAACTGTTTAGAAGGGAGATGGCGAGGGGAAAGAAACTGTTCCTGTCGGGTGGTCCTGGTGTGCAGGCTTCTGTACCATCTGCCAGAGGGCAGCAGATCAAAAAGTCTGTGACCAGGGTGTGAGGGGTCTGCGATGATTTTCCCTGCCCGTTTCCTGGTTCTTGAGAGGTACAGATCCTGGATGGAGGGCAGGGGGGTGCCGATGATCCTTTCTGCTGCCCGTACAGTCCGCTGCAGTCTGTTCCTGTCCTGTTTAGTGGCTGCACCATACCAGACTGTGATGGAGGAGCACAGGACAGACTCAATGACCGCAGTGTAGAACTGGATCAGCAGCTCCTGTGGAAGACTGTACTTCCCCAGTTGTCTCAGGAAGTACATCCTCTGCTGGGTCTTTTTGAGGATGGAGTTGATGTTGGTCTCCCACTTCAGGGCCTGGGAGATGGTGGTACCCAGGAACTTCACAGTTGACACAGGGCTGTCTGATATGGTGAGGGGGAGCAGAGTTGAGGGATGTCTCCTGAAGTCCACTGTCATCTCTACAGTTTTAAGAGTGTTCAGCTCCAGATTGTGCTGACTGCACCAGAGTACCAGCTGCTCAACTTCCTGCCGGTATGCAGACTCATCACCATGCTGAATGAGGCCAATGACAGTGGTGTCATCTGAAAACTTTAGGAGTTTAACAGCCGAGTTCTTGGAGGTGCAGTCGTTAGTGTAAAGGGAGAACAGCAGTGGTGAGAGGACACATCCTTGAGGGGCACCAATACTGAGGGACCGAGTTTCAGAGGTGATCTCCCCCAGCCTCACTTGTTGCTTTCTATCTGTCAGGAAGCTGGTGATCCATTGACAGGTAGCTGGTGATACGCTGAGCTGGGAGAGTTTGGAGGAGAGAAGTTCAGGAACAATGGTGTTAAAAGCCGAACTAAATTCCACAAACAGGACCCTGGCATAAGTTCGAGGTGTTGCAGGATGTAATGCAGCCCCATGTTCACTGCATCATCCACTGACCTGTTTGCCCGGTAGGCAAACTGCAGAGGGTCCAGCTGGTGGCCTGTAATGTCTTTCAGATGGGCTAACACCAGTAGTTCGAAGGATTTCATGACCACAGACGTCAAGGCGACAGGTCTGTAGTCATTCAGTCCTGTGATGGTGGGTTTCTTGGGAAAAGGGATGATGGTGGAGCGTTTGAAGCAGGAGGGAACTTCACACAGCTCCAAGAATCTGTTGAAGATGCGAGTAAAGATGGGAGCCAGCTGTTCAGCACAGGTTGTGAGGCAGGAGGGTGAGACACCGTCTGGTCCGGGGGCTTTCCTGGGCTTCTGTTTCTGAAATAGTTGGCTCACATTCTCAGTGTGTATTCTGAGTTTCAGGGAGGAGGAAAGGGGGGTGAGAGGTGTGGTGGAGGTTGTTGAGTCTGGATTGGAGAGGGCGGTGGTGGTTGTTGAGTCTTGATTGGGGAGGGTGGTGGTGGTCGTTGGGTCTGGATTGGGGAGGGTGGGGGTGGTCGTTGAGACTGGATTGGGGAGGGGGAGGGTGAAGGGGAGAAAGGTGGAAGGTGTGTTGGGGGTCAATGTCTGAAGCAATGTCTCTGGGGAGGGGAGGGTGAGGCGTGGGAGTCTGTCCGTCTCAAACCTGCAGTAGAAAGTGTTTAACTCGTTGGCCAGGTCTTTGTTTGCTTCAATAGTGGGTGGGGGGCGTCTGTAGCTGGTGATTTCCTGCAGGCCCCTCCACACTGACGCTGGGTCATTGGCTGAAAGCCGTTCTTCCAGCTTCTGGGAGTAGATCCTTTTAGCTGCTTTGATCTCCTTGGTCAGTGTGTTCCTGGCTTGCTTGTACAGGGCCCTGTCACCACTTCTGTAGGCGTCCTCCTTGGCCTTACGAAGATGTTGGAGTTTAGAATTGAACCATGGTTTATTGTTGTTGTATCTGCAAAAGGTCTTTGTTGGCACACACCCGTCTTCACAAAAACTGATGTATGATGTCACAGTGTCTGTGAGCTCATCTAGGTTCTCAGATGCAGCTTCAAAAACAGTCCAATCAATGGAGTCAAAACAGTCCTGCAGTTCCTGCTTTGCTGCGTTAGTCCACTTCTTCACAGTTTTGACTACAGGCTTGGCACGTTTGAGTTTTTGCCTATAAACTGGAATAAGATGGACCATGCAGTGATCAGAATGTCCCAAAGCTGCCCGGGGCACAGAGCGATAGGCATCTTTTAGAGTGGTGTAACAGTGATCCAGTATGATGTTGTCCCTGGTGGGGCAGACTATATGCTGTCTGTATTTAGGGAGTTCGTGGTTTAGGTTTGCTCTGTTAAAATCCACAAGAATAATTGTAAAGGAGTCTGGGAATTTCCTCTCCAGGGTAGTAATCTGGTCAGCAAGCTCGCACAGTGCGTTGTTCGCGTTGGCCTGTGGAGGGATGTAAACTCCAACCAGCATGAAGGAAGAAAACTCCCGCAGTGAATAAAACGGTTCACAATTGATGAAAAAACTTTCCAAGCGTGGGCTGCAGTGTTTCTGTAACACTGTGACATCAGTACACCAACCTTCATTAATGTAGAAGCAGACTCCACCACCCTTTGTTTTCCCTGAGAGCTCTGTTTTGCGGTCCGCCCAGTGAAGTTGGAAGCCCGGCAGATTTAAGACAGTGTCTGAGACTCGCTCACTGAGCCAGGTTTCAGTGAAGCAGAGGGCAGCAGAGCGTGCAAAGTCCTTATTAGTCCGGTTTAAGAGCAGTAATTCGTCGACTTTGTTTGGAAGAGAGCGGAGATTCACGAGGTGAATGGAGGGGAGTGCTGTGCGGAATCCTCGCCGACGTAGTTTCACCAGCGCACCAGCGCGACTCCCCCATCTACGTCTTCTCCAGGAGCCACAGAGAGCTGCTGCGCCTCCAACTAAAATCTCCAAAAAACTTTCCGGGTTTGTGAAAAATGGATAAGAACTATAGTGAGACGACTGCCTGATGTTTAGCAGTTGATGTGCAACTAACTCCAAAATGCTCCATGAACTAACATCATCACCATTATTCATTCAAGGTTATTCATTGCCTTTGTAGGGCCTGTGACCACAGCTACTGTTTCATCTGCATGCAACACCCACATATAAACATTTAAGCAATGCAACGAAGGCCTTCTTTGGTGTAGAAGAAAACATTTTAAGCAGAGAAGGAGTAGCGTAAAAGTCTTTTCAGTGATCTGTATTTGAAGTTGGTCCTTCAACATTCCCTTACACCTCATTGTGTTGTGCTCTGACATGTCTACGAGTAAGAGCACATTGCTCTTCAGCCTCTAGCTTCCATCCACCAAATTCAGTCAAAGGCATTGAATCTGCGCGGTTCATGGATGAGTCCTTCTCTACATAAACAGATCATGGAGCGCTGCAAAGCAACATCCATTGAGTAAACTTGCTTGTCTAGTTCACCATATGTTCTAGACCACTGCAGGATCACACTAAAGCACTGAGGAATGGTTTTAATGCTATTTAGATTGCTGCAGATAAGCACTGACACATCTTTATGTGTCATACTAAAGTGTTCACCACTAGTGTTAGAACAAACATACTGGGGGGAACACTGTGAAAAAGTAAAGGCTACAAATTGACAATGATCCAGCCAACATACGGTCTGCAAACTGTGAGTACTCTGCACGTGGAGAGCAATTGAATTTCCTGTCATGTATACGCTACATATGAACATCAACATCTGGGAAATAACATTAAACCAAACGTGGCCTTAGGCCATGTAGATGTGCTGTGTTTAAAAGCAGGATTTGTTTCATTAAAATGGAGCTCAACTTCGGGTTGTCTCTGTGAGTGGATGTAAAACACTGCAAAGACCCTCCGAGAATATTTCTTTAGCGTACTTCTGCCTGATGGCTGTATTCGCCATCATTTTCAGACTAGTTATCCTTTTTCCCCCCTTTTCAATATACATGTCCGCACACATACAAATGTATACTCACAAATCAAAGATTTTAACATGATTTACGTGCATGAAGCTTAATTGTGCTGTTTATGATCACAGCTGTAAAAACAACCTCCGCTAAAGCTTGCCAGATTTATTTTACCGTTGCAGTTTTTTTTTCAGTCTCTTCCTCCATCCAGCCGGTTGTACTTAGCTTGTTCCATCCCAGCCGAAGCTGTCCAGTCAAGGTGACTGAACGGAAACAAAGCCCGAAAAGGGATTACAAATAAGATCACTGAATATTTATCAAATGTGTTTGCCATTTTTTTTTTGGAGATTTCTCTGCTGATTCTCAGATTCTTGTATCATGTCAACAGTTTGTGTTGAATGTACATTTCCCCCAAAATTACTTAGGGCCGAACACAGCAGATAAAGCTCCCCACAGGAAACCTCTGTGGGACTCCAGGGACCAAATGTTATGTATCTTTGTCTACAGTCTCTGAAAACAACATTCTTTCCTTTTGAGCTGAGTGAACAGGGAACAATAATTCTGGTCTAATTTATATGCAGACCTCATTTTACACAATAACAAATATGCTCGTGTGACATATTACAGGGAACATATGGAGTAAAAACTGCAGTAGTCCTTATTATTATTTTTCTGAGGACTTAGAGACTTATTTTACTGCAGATGGATGTGGTGGACTGAGGATGTAATTCATGATAGAACTGCACTGTTTGGTTACCTCTGAAGGAGCCTTCATAGCATGTGATAAGTTCAAGTCTCAGGTGCCTCCAGTGTCTTAACAGTGTGACTGTGGAAGTTGCCAAAAATCCTTTACATCCAATTTCCACAGGGCGGTCTTTTATTGGCTCCAGCTGCCAACTCTGCAGTATTCCCACCCACCTACCCGTCTCCTTCTACACACACACACACTAAAATGCCCCCCCCCCCCCCCCCCCCCCCCACCCACCCACCTCCTGCACTGTCTGTATTGCAATCTAGCTGATGCAGGCATCTTGAAGAACAGAGCAATAGGTCTGTGTGAGTGCAGAGGTTTCTTTGCATCCCTAAGTATGTATAGTTTGACAGAAAATAGAAAAAATAGAAAATAATCTTGATGTTTGATATTTTTAGATGTAGAAGTGGGACAGTACCAGACATCTGCGTTGTAGTTTTAATTAAATGTTTGTGATTATGTAAAATAACCCAAAACAAGTTTTTTTCTTTTCTTTTTTTAGTAAAGATGAGTGTGTGTGGTTTTTGATTGAAAAAAGGCCAATATGCTTTAGATGATGCAGTCTCATCCATCCATCGATTTTCTTCCACTTAAGGTTAAAACCTATCCCAGCTGTCATAGAGTGAGACGCAGGGTACATCCTGTACAGGTCCCCAGTCTATTACAGGGTAACACAGAAATAGACAACTATTCATGCCTACAATCAGTTAGCTTAGCGTGCATGTTTGCAGACTATGGGATGAAGCCATGCAGAGTACCAGTGCAGGTAGAGTTAACATTTGTTCCTCTATAAAAAAACAAATGTTGTTTCTGGGGATGTTTCAAACCCAGAAACATTTTGCTGTGAGCCGATGTTGCTAACCACTGCACCGATGTTTGTAGTTATTCATCACACGAATAGAAACTACAAGGACAAAGTCTCAAGTAATCTCAACTTTGAGCCTCACATTTTTTATCACCTAAAAAAAATCTGGTCTCAGTTTATAAAGCACTTAAATTTTGAAGTGCGTCACGCAAGGAACAAGACACTCAAACCCTTTAACAGCAAGTAGAAAATGAACCACCATACAAGACATAAAACCAATTTAGTATAAAATGATTTTAGACAACATAACACTCCGACAGGGAAGCATTTAAAGAGAATATAAGGGGATCAATAACTATTAAATAAAATCAGCAAAGGATCTCTGGTAAGTGTGTGTCTTGTACAAGAGGTCAAGAACTTATTTCATTTGATTTTCCCAAGTGGTTTGTGGTGTTGATTTAGTTGCACTTTTAGATGCAGTTTTTCTGCTGGAGGCTCTCAGGTTACATGCAGTCTCCTGAGAGACAAGAGCTCTGATATAGGAGTCTTAAAAGTGACAAGCAAAATCCAAATTCAGCTCTGAAACATACTCGCAGTGCAAAAGCAAGTCTTGTTGGTCTAATATTGAAAGAATAGGAGTTGATTTCTGTCAGGATCACTTTCAATGGATAAATTCATGCTTACAAAGTGGCTACACTCGGAGGGAATCCAGCTTTAAAATTTCAGAATCAATTGGTCGTTTCCATCAAGCTGATTTGCAGTAGTTGTGATTAGACGTGTCTTAAACCATTAAAAAATCCAAATATGAATCTACAGCTATAAAAACGGAGGCCAAATTAAAATTACGAGAACTGTACACATGGTTAAACAAACTGATTTATAGACTGTTTTCAAACAGCTGCCACAGAACAAATAGTAACAACAATAATTAAAAAATAAATATGTCTGAAATGATGGCACACATGTACTAATGTATGTGAGGTTTCAAAATAAACCAGGCCTGAAGGCCGAGGTGAAAAAGGAAAAACACAAAAATGGTAAAGTTTAATGCTTGCATGTCTTCCCCCTGACTGGCAGCAGCTGTTACACTTGCACCGCTGGGTTAGGCGGGTAATGGGCTGTGGAGGGCAGTGATGACATGCAGGTGATGTGGGATAGTTTGATGCTCATGACCTCCTTAGGTCACTTAGCTGCAGTGGATGAGGAGGAAATCTGTAATGGTCAAAGGAGGAAAGTAAAACACAGGAGACAGTGTAAAAGTTCATCCAGGCCAAAAGCATGCACGAGTAGGCAGTCAACCAGGCAGACAAAGCAGCGAAGGAGCTGGCAGAAGGCAGAACACATAGACGAGTCCAGAAGTCATGCAGGAAAAGGTCAACTATCAAGAAAAATGAGGAGAAAATAAACGTAGAACACTTGGAAATGCCTGGAAGTTTGACTTGTGAAAAGAGAATCCAGGAAGTGACAGAAGGAAACAGCATATTTATGGATGATCTGATATCCTCGTGTTGGTGTTGTTCCCAGATCATCGTGAAAATGTTGTTCCAGGTTCAACATTGCAAGTGACCAATCACATTGTTGTGACGTTATTCTTTTGCGCGCCAAGCCATTCGTGCATTTATGAAATTCCAATGTTGCAAGGACAATATCAGTTCTGCCTACCGTTTATTAAAGGGTTACGGTTAGGGTCAGGGTCCGTTGATCGGCGGACAGAGGCGGTTTCTCGCAGCTTAAGTACAGTTTTTTGTTTTACGGCGGTTTTTCCCGAAGTCACAAAAGTATGACGTTACAACATTCTGATTGGTCACTTGCAATGTTGATCCTGGAACAACATTTAGTATGATGATCTGGGAACAACACCAACACCACGATATCAGATCGTGCCATATTTATATACCCACAGTGGAGAAAGATCTGATTGGATAATTGAACACAAGTGATTGAATACAAGCAAATCCTAATGAGAGCAGCATAGATTATTACAGGAGAGAGGGGTAGAGACTGAGTGGGGATTACAAAATAAAAATAGAATGATTTAAAACAAACTCAAAAAACCATGACAGACAGGTCAAAGAAACAAGCCAACCCAGGTTTTGGCTGTGGACGGATTAAAGGAAGACTTTTTAATGAGAGTACAGCTTCAAGTCATTTACACTTCTGGGATATTGATGTGCTCAGTTAAGTAGCAGTCGGAGTTGTTAATCAGTTTCAGCTGCTTTGTTGTTAAAGAAATTAACAACAAGGGCATAAGAGGGGCAACAATGAGGCAAGCACCAAAACAGGAATTGCTTTTTCATCTTTTCTGACTGTTCTTTTTTATTTTTTTATTTTTTTACTAATTTTGCATTTGATACGTGCAATTTCCAGAATGTTTGCTGTGTCTCCTGCACAGTCTCAAGAGCAGGGAGCAGATTGCAAAAGACACACGGTTGCTTTAGGAGCGCTAGACATCACCAGGCCCGGTGTCTGCTCCTTTGTTCAACTTAGGAACAGGATGAGCACTGCCAGAGCTACAAAATGACCTCCAGCAGGACACTGGTGTGAATGTTTCGAACCAAACAATCAGAAACAGACTTCATGAGAGTGGTCTGAGGGCCCGACGTTCTCTAGTGGACACTTTAATCACAACCTGACACTGTAGAGCTCAATTGACATTTGCCATAGAATACCAGAACTGGCAGGTTCATCACTGACACACTGTGCTTTTCACAGATGAGAACAGGTTCACCCTGAGCACATGTGACAGGTGTGAAAGGGTCTGGAGAAGCCATGGAGGAAGTTATGCTGCCTGTAACATCGATCAGCATGACTGGTTTGGTGGTGGGTCAGTGATAGGAGTTATATACACAGACCTCTACAGAGTGAGGAACAGCAGCCTGACTGCCATTAGGTTTCAAGGTGAAATTCTTGGACCCACTATCAGACTGTACACTGGTGCAGTGGGTCCTGGGTTCCTCCTGGTGCGGTACAGTGCCCGGCTTTATATGGCAAGAATATCCAGTCAATTCCTGGAGGATGAAGGAGCTGATACCATTGACCCCCATTTTCCCTGAACTAAATCCAATAAAACTCCTCAAAATGTACTAGCTCAGTGGTCAGCAACCTTTATCAACCAAAGAACCATTTGGACCCAGTTTCTACGCAAAAGAAAACACTGGGAGCTGAAAATACTTGAAGATAACACTGTATATATTGTTTTTTCTACCTTTATGCTTTGTGTGAACAACTAAAGTGTGTTGCTTATGAAATCCATGAAGTGCTACAGAGAAAATTACATTTTATTTATGTAATGAACACATTTTGAACTCTTAAAGAAATATAACAAAAGAAAAGACACCCAGCTGAACTAAAATGATCCATGTAGCAAAGAAAAACCGTTGAGAGCTGCCAGCCTTATATCGCCTTTGGACTTTTGGAGCCTTGACCTGAATTTTAAAAAATAATTGGAAAAAAGCACTATGCTGCTAAAAAAATGAAAAATAAATATTTGCAAAATTCTGCATAAATATTTGTTTAATTACTTTTATTTATTTTACATGGTAAATGTGTGTGGCGGGGCTTGGTCTGCAGCGCCGCTGCAGGGGAGGCGTACGCACCTGAGCTGCACCCGCAATCACGCCTCGCCGCCTTAAAGTCTGTGCTCTCTTTGCTGTTGTGTTGTCGGGCTGTGAGCTGAAAAGCTACAGCCGGCTGTATGCGCACAGCAACCGTGTGTGAAAAGTGGTCAATAAAGAGATGCCGAAAAGCGTGTTCATGGAAACATCGTCAGGTCTGCCGTGATATGTTTACAATGGGCCTTCTGCTCCTGAACCTCTGCGCACAGTGAAGTCACTTTCATCTTTACGCAGGACTGTAAGCTGTCATCTGTGACGCGGGAGCCGTGTTTGTTTTTAACATAGTTCGCGGTGGAGAATAGCTGCTCGCATAATGTGGATCCGAAGATCCATAATTGGCCTACCTGGGGTTGAAAGTCTCGGTAAATGCACGGCGTTTCGGCGAGTATAGGGCTTTGGAGCATGATGTCACGGGAAGTGGCCAACGCCCCCTTCCGCCATGACAGTAGGCCAGACACAGGATACAGCTTCAGCTATGGTTCATACGTGTTGTGTTGTCGGTTGCAACGTTAGATCACAGGATCGTGAAGGCAAGAAACTGGATAACGGGCTCTCTTTTCATCGTTTTCCATCCTGGAGGCAACGTGAGAGATCCCATGTATCCGATATTACTAAACAAAGACGTCAGGCTTGGATTGCAGCGGTGAGACGAGCGGATATCGAATTCTCTGCAATCCCCAGCTTTTTGTTGGTTTGCTCGCCGCATTTTCTTTCCGGTTAGTTCCAAATGAATTCATATCACTATTAAAAGGCTTTTAGTGTTATTTGCAATTCGCTGAGGTCATAGATAATGAGATAAAACATGCTAATGTGTGATGCTGCAGAACCACGTCATGTCGTCATGTCGACTGAGTAGCTTATGATTTGGCATTATTGCAGGCAAACCAGCATATGAAATGCATGTAACAAATCCAGACTGGGCACCAACACTGCACATGGGCCTCTAAAAACATACTAAATTGCTATCATTGTACACTAATCCTCACATAACTTCCATATGAGTCACACACCTGTCATTGGAATATTGGTGTACATTTACCTTATGTGTATCCACTAATTTTAACTTACAGGCTTTCATTATGCAGCTGCAGAGTCTGAAGGTGTGCCCCGTGCAGAAGTGATCGATGAAGATCTGACAGAAGACCAACAACAAAATCACAATGTCATGGAGGCAGTGGACAGCAGTTGTGTTGGACAAGTGGAGGTTGAGGTACCAGCTGCAAATGTGGACAGTGGTGATCGGACAGACAGCGTCACGGAAGCTAAAGGGCATTGTGTGTGCAGTGAACAGGGCAGAGCAGAAATAAACACAACACTGCTTGATAAGATTGTTAAGGTTTGCTGTGTTTTGGTGAATATGTGCCCCAGTGTGGTTGTCAAACCAGGGCCAAATGAAACTTGCTCTTGTTGAGTATTCATAAAGCTGTTGTGTTGCATGTGTAGTTCATTGTAAATAATTGTACTTTGTGTGAAGCAGTTTCAATAAAACAGAAAAGAATAGTATATTTGTTTGTTTTTTATTCTTGATCTGTTCACATGTACTTAGCAAGTACATAAAAATGAAATGCAAACTATTTACATGGCAACACACAGCTGGCATCAATCTTGAACCACAAAATGAAACGTTACAGGCTATTTAAGAAACTTTAGACAGTCCACCTGAAGATCAGGAAGGCCAAGGGACTCAGCGTCTTTGTTGTGTAAACACGCCGGGGATTGGGGCAATGTGGGTGACTGTGTAGTGTAGTTGGTGTAATAGTTTTCTATTCCACACAAACTCACTGCTTTGCTGTGGTCCTGCAGTGTATCCAGTAATGGTGACAAATCCTCCAGCGTTGCAATAGGAATCCGCCTTTTGTGCGATCGCCTCCTTTTGCCTCTCGATGCAGAGGGTGTGTTTATGATTTCATCAAGACCACGTTTTTGGGCAGCTGCTGAGGAGAAGTCGATGTTATGTGCAACCCCGGGCTGTATCTTGGTCATATTTCCGGGCAATACCCAATATGCAGACTCATCTGTTACAGTTCTGGTGCCTCTGATACACACTGTAGCCTCGACTTTAAACAAAAGAGCAGCGACATGGGTGCAGGCCTCTGCAACTCCGGCCATGCATGTGCAGTGAGCAGCCTCAACCCTCCCATTGGTGCTCACAATGACCCATGGCTGTAATGCAGTTTCATTCAGTCGTTGTGAGTGCAGTACCTGAAACACACAAAAGCCACTTTTAATAAAAGGTCTTTAATTAACCAAGGCTAATATAGATGGGTTGGCTGTACGAGTGTACGTGCAAAGCAAAAACGGTAACAAGGAAGTTGTTTAGAAAGTTATCAAGTTCAAACCGACTTACCTTTGTCTTAACGACAACGTACTCGCAGCGTGGAGGCTTAAAGATGGACAAATCTTGCACCCAGCCGTTTGTGAATTGGATGTGGGCCTCCAGGGATTTATAATTCTTAAACTGGTTCGCTGTGTATGCGCTGACTCCACAGACAAGGTATGCGAAGATATCGGGATAGGACAACGGCGGTAGGTCGTCTGGGTTTCCACTCCACTTCCTTATTTCATACGGGTCCACATTACCGATGCACGCAATTTTTTCAAAGTACCGTCTCTTGGCGTCTGGGCGCAATCGGTCGCGATACAGCCCTTTGTCTTTTGCGCTTATTTTGAGCATGGTTCTGGCAGTCCCGATTCCAACACTCCAGCACTGTGCGCTCGTTTTGCTTTCTGGCCTACTGACATGGCGCCGCGATCCCACAATGCACTGTGGCGTGACGTCAACTCCAAAGCGAGTGTGACGCTTATTTTGAGCAACGAAAAATAATAAAATATAATTTTATTTTTATATTTCAATATCACAATAATCTTTCAATTTAGAAGTACAAGTTTAAAAAGAACTAATACAAAAAATACACTTCAGCTAAATACTTGTAATTTATTTTCCTAAACCATGCAGAGCCGCAGTATAACGACTAAAGAGCCGCATGGGGCTCCGGAGCCGCAAGTTGCCGACCCCTGTACTAGCCTGTAACATCATTTTTTCTCTATGATTTTCGGGGTGTCTTTTAATTCCTAACACATCCATATCAGTTTAGATATCTGGCATGATTTTTTTCCCCAATTGTTACTGAAGTGCAGTATATAAACAGGAAATTCACTCATCTTTATGGAACAGAAATAAATGGTGTAAGATACTGAATAGCACTGCTGTCATGTTTTTGCAGTGACCAGACCCAAAGAGCAGACTCAGACCGTGGCTAAGGGTTTCAAACGGTTTATTTATAGAATTCAGGGAATTAACAAAGGGCAGGCAGGCTATGGCGCTGAGCCCTTTTCCATCAGCTAAACTCAGGAGGACAGGGAGACAGATGAGAGCTGGCTGATTATGGCAATTTGTGAAGGAGAATAGTTAAAAGCCTCTGAGGCCTTACTTGCTAGACTGGATGATGACAGAGTTTGAAGAGTTACAGGTGGGCCGGCAGACTTCTAGGAGACTTGAGGTGTGTTCATGGGCAGGCAGGTAAACGATAGGTGAGCCTTAGTTTCCACAATGGTGAGTTAGTTCCAAAGACCCTGACAACTGGTAATCTCTTTGCTCCTAAAATAAAAAATAGTTAAATCCAGAAGTGTCTGCTTTAGTTCTTTGTGATAATAACAGGGGGGAAAGCACTAACTTAGCATGGACAGACTGCAGTAATACATTTATTATAGCGACTAATTTGTTACATTTTTATTCATTAATATTACATAGATATCTGCTGTTCTGGGACTGAACACACTGAAATAATAAACAACCACATTAATATGCAGATACAAGGCAACAATACTTATGGCCTCTTTCTTTGTTTCCACAGTCCTCTGAGATTCTCCACCTTTTATTTGTTCCCTTCCTCTCCCTTCATCCCACCTGCCTGACACCACTGTCACGCTTTCTCTCCCTCCTCCCACAGAGCGTGTTTCATTTTGTTTATTGTTTTTATTCCTACTCCCTGTCTATTCACTTGGATCTCCCAAAGCAGTTTCTTGACGCTTTATGTTTGTGTGTCAATCAAACCACCCTGCGGATAGAACGCCTCTGTGACTGGTCATATCCCACCTGATGCCTCACATAAGTGGGCAGACAGCTCCATGGACACACACACACACACACTTTCATATCACAGCAAGTGGAATACTGTGGTGCTTTATGGATTGAAGACATGTAAACTAGACTTTTTAAAAATACATTTCTTGTATGCGTCCATTGTGTGTGGGGTGTATCCCAACTCTTACTCTGTGTCTAGTGCGATAGGCTCCAGCAACCCTGAGCAAGTAGTGAAGAAAATGAATGCACGTATGGATTATATCCAAACAGGCACCACACTTTTGTGAAATGACGATGTGTTATACGCACAGTTAGCATCTATTTTGGGTTCCACATTAATAACTTAGTTTTTTCTCTGCTGATGATATTGCTGCTCTCTGCCCTGCAGACGGTTTTGAATGTTTTGAAACCTCGGGGGAGAGAATTCAGAAAATGATGTGACACACGCATCTCCTCCCCATCAGGCTTATCCCACAGAGACTGCTTATTTCATTAATTAGTAAGCACAATTTATTTTTAATTTCTCCTCTGATTGTGGCTTCTTTATGCATAACTGGGTGCCTCTGCATCTTCTTTGTCCCCCCTCCTCCCTTTGTGTGCACAAGCATGCACGCCTGTAAACTAATATTGTTCAAATATTCCCCGGGGCTCCAGAGCACTGAAAGCCTGAATCAGCTATTGGCTCTGTCCTCCTTCATTAGAAGGGTATGAAATCACTATCTTATTGATTCTTCTCATTAACCTTTCTCTCATCTGATCTGTAATGTTGTTTTCTGTCCCTCTCTGAGCCTTTTCTCTGCAGCTTTCCTCATTTCGCCTCCCATGCCTACGTTTTCCCCCCCATCACACTCTTCTTTGCACTTTATGAACCTGCCATGACCACAAATTTCCTTCTGCATTTCCTCATGCCTGCTCTTTCTGAGCTATTTCACTTTATCTTTCACCCACTCATAAAACCCACAATAGACACTGAGGTAACACACTATGTCTGGATGACCTTGAGGTGACCTATTTTTGCCTACTGTGGTGTGACTAAATACAGTTATGTTTTCAATTATGTGAATTAATTCAAAAGGACGATGATGATGGTTACAGTGATGTCTTAAATAATGTGTTTAATGGACACTGAAAGCCTGAATTACACTCGTTCATATCTTTCATTGTCATTAACTGCAAAGCTGTAAAAGCTGATATTGCTGCCAATCGGGTAACGACGCAAGAAAGAGATTTTTCTCGGTGTCAGCTTCCTAACCTTTTGCAGTTCGCATGACATTGTGTATGTTTTGATGTTTACAGCTGTGGGTGGAAAAAACACCCCACTGAATGTGAAACGGCTTCCTGTGAACTCCTATCACATTTCTCTCAACAGATGGCAATGAAGGGCACATCTGCGGGCACTTCTGCTGATTTACATCGTACGCCGTGTGTGTGTGTCCGTGTGCACGTGCAGGAGTCTGAATTTGAGCATTTGCGTCACCTCGCAGGGAAGGCTGCATCCACGGGTCGACTGCTGGAGGACCAACGCAGGTGGAGATGCTGAGGACGGCGACTGAATACCCAAGAGAGACAGGGAGGGACTGAGTCAGAGTATGACAGATAAAAAAAGACAGTGAGGAGGGAGGGGAGGGGGAGAAAAAAAGGTGTTCTCACCCGGTGAGAGAGGGGAGATTGTAGGACCATGAAAGGAAGGGATGAGGGAGGAAGAGAAGGAGGGAGCTAGGAGAGACAGTGGACCAAAACAGGCTGAATTCTCTCGGGGGTGAAAGGATGAAAAGGGAAGAGACAGTGACAGAGAGAAAGGGGAGCTCTTATGTCACTCTGAAGAGGAATTGTCTTCTGTTTGACCTTTTCAGACAAATTCACACCCTTTCATTCAATCCCTCTTGAATCTCACCCACATACAAAAAAAGAAAATCATAAAAATCCCTCCGTGGACCCTCCTCTCTTTTATTTCATGTTTTCCAGCTCTTTTCTCACATAAATATGGACTGGGCACCGGGCCTCACCTCTTGTGCACCTACTCTGCTCTCAGCCAAGTCATAGAGAGGTGATTTTGTAATTACAGCCTTTTCTTTTGTCAGATGATGACAGCATAGTCATTATTCTCTTGTGCGTCCGTTGCAGCTTGTTCCAACCATCTATGAGCTGCTTGTCTGCGTCTTTTTCATCCATGTATTCTGAAACTACAGAGATCAGCACTCTCAAGGTCTTGCCTGTATTTTGCTGTAGATATTCTTACATAAATGCCCCAAGGTCTCACTTCCTTTACTTCACTCAGGAAGGGCATGAATGCAGGACAGTCGTAAAGAATTCCTTGGCCGTGACCTCAGACGGCACAAGGAGAACTGGAGTTGATTCTCAGCTGCTATGCCGTGACTGTCAAGTGCAGAGGTTTTTTCCACATGGGAATAAATGAAGTATTAATGAAGATGCAAACCTAATGCACAAGAATGAGCATCACCGTTGTTTGGATCAGGAGGATCGTTCAAGGCGACTTATGGCGATTTAATTAAACATGAATTAAAATGCTTTTGGACGTGACATTGTGGCACAAATGGTTGTAATTCACATCGTCCGTGGCACTGCTGCCATCTGTAAAGCTGTGCCATTAGTGCCTTCCTGTGAGTGATACGCCTTATGCTAGAGGAAAAAAAAGCATCATTTCCATACCAGTGTGCTATGTAAGTACAATATCAAGATCTATCCACATTTGTGTGAGTTCTAGTAATGCGAAGCCAATCACAGCTTATTATTTTTGTACAAAGACGAGGCTTTACGCCGAGGCAGACCTCTGTGTCCACCAAAAGACCATGCTTTGTAAAATATAAACTGATAAATATAGCAGTGCTGCCCTCTGTTGGAACAACTATGCCAGTAAGGCCCCACAAATCCAAGCACATACAGGTGCTGGGCTAATGGGATACAAAAGTAAATACACTATATCATTTTTGGTCATTTCTAACAAAAGCACAGTAGTGCCATGTAGATCATCACAAGCATATTTATAAACCTGGTTAACTGGTCAATGGTTTGCTCCTTCTAGCCAAATTATTTAGTCTATAAATTAGGCCGAATCTACAAAACCCCCATAATGCAATACTGTGCTTTAATTTTGAGGCATGAAATAGCATGAGTTGCACTGATTCATTGTTTCAGGTCTGTTATTTACCCACTGATTAATTAGGTAAATGTAAAAGAGTAACACATGCAATATTTATCAGCTATTTTCTGGACTGATGATAAGGATGAGGAGGATTACTGCCTTTTAAAAAGTGACTTAGTATATGTGAGGGGGCAAAGTAACCGGGTCATTGCAGCAGATTTCAATGCAAGACACCCTACGAGACCACCCATCTCCCATGCTACAGTTAGCAAACTGCTTGCTAAGTTTCGTGAAACTGGTTCAGTGTTGGATTTGCCAAAATGTGGACGCAAGAAAACTGTCACTAATGAAGAAACATCAGTGGCTGTCCTAGCTTCATTCAGCAAGAGCCCACAGCGTAGCACTCGCCGCATGTCACTGGAGAGTGGCATCAGTCGAACATCCCTTTGGCGAGCATGAGAGCATGAGGGTGGGAATGGATGTTTGTGTCTGTGTGTGCCTGTATGTCTGTGTCTATATGTCAGGTTGGGTATCAGACGCCACCTCTCTGGGGACACCTCAGGCCCTCCAAGGTTTGGAGGCCTATCTCCACCCACCACCACTTCCCCTGCCGGTGGCGGACTCCCTCAGGTGTCGGTGTGTTGGTGGTTCTTTGTGTCTGGGGGTGGGCGTCCGGGTACACACCGGCTCACTCCTTGGCGGCCGCTTGTCGGGGCCTGGGGCCTGGGGCTCGCTCGGGCCCCTTTGGAGGTGGGGTGCCCCCGGCCTCTCGGCCTAGGGCTCGGTCACTCAGGCGCAGCTGGGGGCCGGCGGAGCTCACGGGCGCGTCACTGCAACTCCCCCTGACTTCTGCTCCGCGGCTGCTGGGCGAGCCCTCATCTGGGACTCTCCTCAGCTCTTACTGGGACAGTGGCGCGGCTGCCCCTCTGTTGGTCTTCCATGGTCTCTTGTGTTCTGGGGGCCTCTGGATGTCTGGAGTTTTGATCTCCTCCATACCCGCTTCACACCCTGGAGGACGGGGCTGTGGCCCCCCCACACTCCCTAGCAGATCATTACATGGAGAAACCTTTGGAATGCAAGCATGCTGATCCACACAGGTATGCACACATGGGTATTCACAGACGCGGACTAAAGCTTTCTTGGCTGCTGCCTCAAAGCACACTGTGCGCTGTCTATCTTGCGTGCTGCACAATATCGTTTATTACTTAGTAAATACTGATATCTATGACTAGCTAGTTTATTGTGATGGTGCTTTGTTTTCTCTATTATTATGTTGCTCTTTGTTGTTTGCTGTCTCCTCTGTTTGTTTTTGTTTGTTTGTGTTTTTTTTTTTTTTCCATACAGGTGACCCAGGAGTTTGTTTTTTTTTTTCTCTCTTCCCCCCCCTTCTCACCGTCTCTTCTCCCCTTTGGTTTTCTTTCTTTCTCTCCCCCTCTCTCTCTCATTCATTCCCCCTGTCCTATTTATTAAAAAAAAAAAAAAAAAAAAAAATGACAAAGGATGAACTGAAGCTCTGCCATCACGTAATGTCGCATACTGCTGTTTCTGATGTCATTTAAAAAAAAAAAAGAAAAAAAAAAAAAAAAAAAGAACATCCCTTTGGCGGATATTAGCTACTCACAAATAGCACCCTTACAAACTCCAGCTACTGCAGCATCTCAACGAGGATGACCCAGATCCAGGCACGTGCAGAGGGGGGAGGCTAGAGGGGCTTGAGCACCCGCCCCTTTCCTGATGGGTGCCCAAAGTGCCCTTTTGTTGAGGCAACTTTTAAAAAAAATAATTTATTATTATTATTTTTTTATGTGTGTGTGAGTGCGGAGTCCTGTCTGTGCCCCTCAACAATAATATTTAACTATTAATCACAGTTTTGCTAAATAAAATCTGGCTTGCATCAGTCACATGATCACATTTAACCAATGATCGCCCTTGTCGGCAGAACGCGCTGGTTACGAGCCGGGAACGAGGTCACAAAGAGCACGCGCATTTTTTGCGGTCCGGAGCTGTAGGAGAAACACAAGTTAACTCAGAGACACAGACTGATGCGACAAAACCAGTAAGTAGGTGTACAGCGTACACTGTAGTGTGTAGCACACAGGAGTATTAGCTTATTACGTACACGTTGGTAAGCTGTCTTGTTGCAACTGACGAACTGAAACAAACGAGTGTGCCAGGGACGTGCAGAGAGGTTTAAAGGGGCGGGTGCTCAAAGTTAAAAAGGGGCACATTGAACCATGCTGAATAACAACAACACACATTCATCAAGAATCTAATATGGGAAGGGCAGGGCTGTGTTGATCTGAGACTGTAAACATTAAAAAGTCCACAGGAGAGATGGTAGCTGATTAAACAAGTGTCATGAGATAATAACAAAATGCAAAGATTGGTGACAGCGCTTGGAACCATAAGGCAACGAAAAACTGTGACATAAACTCGGCTCTGCCTGTGAATCACTCTTTGCTTCTCTTCTTCCTTCCTTCCCATCATTTCATATATCACTCTCCACTTGCTGTCTATCTGAGAACAAGGCACAACTTGCTATTGCAATAAACTATAATCTAATTATCCACACCTAACAACTCTTGCACTTAATCTATAATAAAATGATGACAGAAAAATGTTATAGCCCTGCCTTTAGTAGCCTCATACAGCTCCTACTGTTTCCTCCTCATGTCCTTACCAGCCATGTCTGCACAATGTTATATCATGAGTAATAATTTAAAAAAATCTATATACATAAAACACACACATGCACGCACAGTGACATTTTAGACCTTCTTCAGAATACTGTATATACTATGGGCATCCTTACATTATTATTTATTACTAGAGCTACAATAATAAAGCAATGAGGAGGGGGAAGTAATAAATATGAAATAATGTATTTATGATGATTCCATTTGTTTCACTATCCACTCTGTGCAGGGCAAAGCTTATTACATTTTTAAACTGTAGAGATACAATCTTTTGTCTTATTTAAAATATAAATCTAATATAATCTGCTTCTTAATGTATGTTCTTTAAAATACAGCGTGTGTTTTTTAATATATTATAATTATTATTATGTGGACATGCATATTAGATCGTTTTTTAGTAAAATATAATCCCTCCAGAAAGGCAGGAAATGCCCAGAAACTTACTTTAAAACTAAATATGTTCCCTAAAACGGTGACAGAGCTACAGACCCATGACAGCCTTACACAGGTAGCCAGCAGCTGTGACCAGCACTACTTGTGCAGTTAATAAAAGGACAGGTAATGTTTGTCGCGCTGTTGCACACACAGCACGCTCGTTTGTTTCAGTTCGTCAGTTGCAACAAGACAGCTTACCAACGTGTACGTAATAAGCTAATACTCCTGTGTGCTACACACTACAGTGTACGCTGTACACCTACTTACTGGGTTTGTCGCATCAGTCTGTGTCTCTGAGTTAACTTGTGTTTCTCCTACAGCTCCGGACCGCAAAAAATGCGCGTGCTCTTTGTGACCTCGTTCCCGGCTCGTAACCAGCGCGTTCTGCCGTCGAGGGCGATCATTGGTTAAATGTGATCATGTGACTGATGCAAGCCAGATCCTTTTATTTAGCAAAACTATGATTAATAGTTAAATATTATTGTTGAGGGGCACAGACAGGACTCCGCACGCACACACACATAAAAAAATAATAAATAAATTAAAAAAATTTAAAAGTTGCCTCAACAAAAGGGCACTTTGGGCACTCATCAGGAAAGGGGCGGGTGCTCAAGCCCCTCTAGCCCCCCCCTCTGCACGTCCCTGGAGCGTGCTGTGTGTGCAACAGCGCGACAAACATTACCTGTCCTTTTATTAACTGCACAAGTAGTGCTGGTCACAGCTGCTGGCTACCTGTGTAAGGCTGTCATGGGTCTGTAGCTCTGTCACCGTTTTAGGGAACATATTTAGTTTTAAAGCAAGTTACAGGGCTTTTCCTGCCTTTCTGGAGGGATTAATTACACATAACATATAATGTAATTGCAAGGAGGTATTTCTGTAGTCTGTAGATACTAGATAGTGGAAAAGGGGTGGGATTAAATAAGCTTATGCTTCTTCCTGCTCCTTTTTGAACATGGACGTTATTTGGAGTTGTGGTTGCTCGTTTTCCTTTTGTTTGCTTTGTTCATTTGTCTCTTTTAATTCTATTTTTTTTATACTTTTTCAACATGTTCAAAATAAAGATTCAATCAATCAATCAATCAATCAATCAATCAATTATATTTCACTAAAAAACGATCTAATATGCACTTCCACATAATTATGCATTATTATAATTATAATATATTAAAAAACACACGCTGTATTTTAAAGAACATACATTAAGAAGCAGATTATATTAGATTTCTATTTTAAATAAGACAAAATTTGGATTTTACAGCAGTAAAATGATTGTATCTCTGCAGTTTAAAAATGTAATAAGCTTTGCCCCTGCACAGAGTGGATAGTGAAACAAATGGAATCATCATAAATACATTATTTCATATTTATTACTTCCCCCTCCTCATTGCTTTATTATTGTAGCTCTAGTAATAAATATGTAAGGATTCTGGATCAGCACCATGATGCCCATAGTATATACAGTATTCTGAAGAAGGTGTAAAATGTCACTGTGTGTGCGTACATGTGTTTGTTTTATTTAGATGGATTTAAAAAAAAAAAATTACTCATGATATAACATTGTCCAGACAAGCCTGGTAAGGACATGAGGAGGAAACAGTAGGAGCTGTGTGAGGCTACTAAAGGCAGGGCTATAACATTTTTCTGTCATCATTTTATTATAGATTAAGTGCAAGAGTTGTTAGGTGTGGATAATTAGATTATAGTTTATTGCAATAGCAAGTTGTGCCTTGTTCTCAGATAGACAGCAAGTGGAGAGTGATATATGAAATGATGGAAGGAAGAAGAGAAGCAAAGAGTGAATCACAGGCAGAGCCTAAATTATTTCTCACAGTTTTTTGTTGCCTTATGGTTCCAAGCGCTGTCACCAATCTTTGCATTTTGTTATTATCTCATGACACTTGTTTAATCAGCTACCATCTCTCCTGTGGACTTTTTAATGTTTACAGTCTCAGATCAACACAGCCCTGCCCTCCAGCACTATCAGCAGCAACCCCTCAACAGCAACATTGTACCCATCGGCTACGTTTGCTTTGCCTTGTTGCCCATATTAGATTCTTGATGAATGTGTGTTGTTGTTATTCAGCCTGGTTCAATGTGCCCCTTTTTAACTTTGAGCACCCGCCCCTCTCTGCACGGCCCTGCCCAGATCGGCGCACAGAATTTGCAGAATGGGCAAAACAAAAATTGGAACAGGACCCTCAGTTCATGCAGAAGATTTTGTTCAGTGATGAGGCAAACTTTTATGTGAATGGTGAAGTTAACCAACAAAACCACCGCTATTGGTCTGACACTAACCCACATTGGATGGATCCCTCCAAGTCTGTTGGACCAACAAAAGTGATGGTTTGGTGTGGTATATGGGGTCCAACGATAGTGGGTCCATTCTTCATCAATGGAAACCTCAAGGCCACTGGATATTTGAAATTGCTACATGATGATGTGTTTCCCTCTTTATGCACTGAAGCTGGCACGTTCCCTGAGTTTTTCCAGCAAGATTGATCAGACTGATCCAAAACCCTGCCGCCAGATAAGAATGCTTCATGAAATTATTCCTACCAATCTCTGTAAAACTGCAAAATAACTTTTGTTTATGTGATAGCTGAATCACGCTAGTCCCAAACATATTACACAGTGTATAGTATACATATTTATTAATGCAATTTGCGCTAAGATTATTATTAAACCTGGGTTATATGGTAAAGTGGAGGTGGTTGACCTCTAAGGGTAGGAGTGGTATGACAGAGGTTGTGCAAATGGTAAAATTCTGTCTAATACCAATTGTAAGAAAACAGCTCTACCTGAATAGTGCCGGAGTTACCAGGCTTTTCCAAGCGTCATTGTATTTATTATTAGAAAACCAGAAATCAGAGGGGGGAAAAAACAAACTAACAAGGAAACGTTGAATCAAACTGATAACAGTGCACGATTTATTCGTTTTTCCTATTAAAACCAATGACTGTAGAAAACCTTTCTACAGTCATTGATTAAAACCAAAACAAACAAAAAAGTTTGCTTTTGATACTCGCGATATGTTACCAAATCTCGCGATACTACGTACATCCCATTCGAGCTAAACTGGAGGGATTTCTGTAGTATTGAGCGAGCAGCTAACACGTTAGCAACACTGAGATAATCTATTTGCAAATAACTCGCTCCTTAAAAAAGGAAACCAAGCCGGCTCAGAGGTGAGGACGTATTCTTACAAGCGATGCCCATTTGTTAGCTACTTAAACGTAGCTTAGAGAGAATAGCTGTAGAAAACAGTCATGGTAAACTGAACTCTTGTGTAGCCTGTGGTGATACAGGAGTGAAGCAGTTTATACCGTTCTTAACAAACCAGTGAATACCTTCTTGAGATAATTCTTGATAATTGTCAAATATGGCAACTAACGTAAACATTAGCTTTTGGTTAAGCTACTAAAGTTGGTTTCGTGTTTGTGCAGCTGAGCAAAGAAGCTAATGCCACTTTTATCTTACTTCGCACTTTTACGTAGTTAATGCTAGGAACCTGTCTGCATATAACATTAACGTGTTAACACTTTTATCGTAAAGTTATAAAGCATGAAAATGGTGCACTTTAGAATTGCTTAGCTAAACTTTACATGGCCGTAGTGTAGTCTTTTTTTTAATCGTACTGTGAGACTTTCGTTTGTGTGCTGCATCTTCCAGGATGGATTTAGAAGACGACACGACCATTTTAACAACCCTGAAGTCCTTCAATTCCTTCATCAGCCGCCCCGAACATCCACAGCGGCTGTCAGAACACTCAGCAGGGAGTGGAATCCTGCAGAGTCAGTACAAGCGCAGCATGGAGGTACATACAGAAACTGTTTGCATCAACAGGGGGGCAAAAAAGCTGAACAAAAATAGCACCAGCATTCAGCCTCCGCACTTACTAGCATATCCTTCTTTTAGCTTTTAGAAGCAGCAGAGAGGGTTCACTCCAAGAATCGCTACCTGCAGTTGGACCAGGAAAAGAAACAGATGGAGCTGAGTCACAAACGGGCTCGTTTTGAACTGGAGAAGGCAGCCTCAGACAGCGCACGAGACTTGGAGGTACATGCCATACATACTCCTTTAATACCACATGACCAAGGCATCAGATAGCTCACCACCTTGTTATGTTGCAGCATGAGGTGGATCGGAACCAGGAGCTTTTGGGACAAATAAAGAAGCTGGAGGAGAGAGCGGAAGAGGTGAATAAGAAGCTAACAGAGCAGAAGGAAGCAAATGATGCTCTCCAGAAGAACCTGGAGGGTCTAAACAAGACACTGGAGGAAAGAGATGATAAGCTTGGCACAGCTAACCAGGTGCACGCATGCTTGTAGATTTGCACGCACAGTTATTTTGCCAGTCTGGTAGTGCCTCTTATCTTATACTGGATTACCTCTGTTATCTGTTTGCAGACCATCAGCTCTTTGAAGGATGAGATCAGAGAGCTCAGGCAGAAGATTCAAAACCAAGACTCAAAAATGTCTGCTCAAACGCTTGAAAACCAGGAGTTACAGGAAAAGCTAGATTTGCAACAAAGGTACACACACAAACAAGGACTGACACTTTGCTCTTTTTCATGCTAATAAATATTGAGCTGTACTGCTTAATATAAATGCTGACCATGCAGTTTTCTTTGATTGCTGTTATGATCAGGAAGTATCAGGAAGTCTCTCAACTTTGCCAAAGTCTCCAAGCTGCGCAGTCCTCATGCTCTGATCACATAATCAAGATTAAGGTACGAAATGCTGTCGCTTCTATTGGGCTCCTTATGGTTTCACTTCAGAGTTTAAATGGTGTACGGATTTGTCTGTAGTTCAGAACATTCCAGTGTCCACAGTTCATGGAGAGAAACTAGTTGAAATAGTTAAACATAGCAGTTTGTACGTCTTTGCACTGATGTAGACGGTGTGGTTACACAGTGTTATGTAGCTCACTCTACAGCGAATGTAAACCTACTAAATATGATTACGATTTAGACGTATAACCAATGCATGTGCAGTATATCAGTTCAATTTTCTACATATCAGCTTTTTTGTTCAAACTACCTTTCTCCTTCAAATTGCATAAAATGAGTTTAAATGTATTTTTCCCCTCATAACATAAACTTATCGAACATACCATTTTGCCTTCAGAACAGCCTTAATTTTCAGAGCATAGATTCAACAAGGTGTTGGAAACATGCCTCACAGATTTTGGTTCATATTGACATGATGGCATTACACAGTTGCTGCAGATTTGTCTGTCTGTTGGACTGAGATCTGGGGACTGTGGAGTACAGTGAGTTCACTGTCATGTTCAAGAAACCAGTTTGAGGTGATTTGGAGTCTTGTGACATGTCACGTGATCTTGCCGGAAGCAGCCATCAGAAGTTGGGTACACTGTTCATAAAGAGATGGACATGGTCAGCTACAATCGTCAGGTATGGTGTAGGTTTAAATGATGCTTAGTTGGTACTAAAGCCCTTTTTCCATTAGTACCCACTCGGATCAGCTCGACATCGATCAGGCAACAATTTTTACTAATCTTCTGTTGTCCACTTTTGGACAATAAAAGATTGCTGAGTCGTTGCCACATGATTGGTGGTTAGATATTTACATTAATACAGGTGTGTGTGTGTGTGTGTTTGCTTGTTTGTTACAGGTATTTGTTTCCATAAAGTGTGTCATTAATCTGAAAACTGTATTACTGGTGAATTCCTCACTTTCTAATTTGGCAGGAGTTGGAAAGGCGGCTTGTGTTCCAGGAGCAGGACTTTGCCATTGTGAAGACTGTAAAGTCAGAGGTGGCCAGAGTTCCAGATCTGGAAAAGGAGCTGAAGCGCCTCAGAGATGATAATGCCTACCTCAGGTTAAATACATTTTTGAAGTTTCCTTAACATGTAAACTCTTTACACTGTAGTGGAGGGACCTTTCAATCCACAAGTTTCACACACACATATACCACAAGCTCTCTTTTCTTTAACAAGTGTTTTTGGTATTTGTAATATGTGTTTGTGCCTGTGTTGTCTCTAAAACCTTACACTATATGTTTAGGTTGATTCTGTTTGTACCACGTAGTTTGGATGCTATCGGGCATTAATGAGCATACAAGCATTTTGAAAGATTAAGTTGGATAACAGAAGATCCATTTGTCAAGTAACAGCCAAACAGCTTGTCAGACTAAGTGGAGAAATTTAGCAGTTGGTGTGTTTATCCACTTATCCTTTCTGTTGTATTACAGAAATCTCAATTTAAAGCATGAAACTCTTCATACTTTCTCAAGATAACAGATTAAGAATTTTGCTGAAGATACCATAACTGTAACTAGGAATGTTCCTTATTCATAAGTCGATTAAATGGGAGGGGGAAAAAAAGACTGACCCTTCTAAAAGTACTCAGACAATCAAGTTGCATTTTAAATGCTGCTGAAATTTGTGACACTTTGTGCTGTGCATACACATTCACATTAGCTTGCAAAGTGTGCCAGTGTTTTGCAGCCATCTGTCCTTACAGATAAACCTTTACACACTTATGCAGAAAGCAGTATTTTCTGGTCGAGTGTTTGTGTGTGTGTGTAACTGTCCTAAACAGGAACAAAGCTAATTAGCCAATTATTTTATTTTTTTAAATAATTTTTATTTGTTTATTTTTATTTTTTTAAGTGGAATGTTATATCAGTAGTGTGGGGAGGGTGTGTGTGGTGGGGGACATGCTCCTCACACTCTCCCCATCTCTCATAAAAAATCAGTAAGGAAAGCAAGGAAGGGATGTGCATAATGGAATGGGTCATCACACTAAGATTACTCTGGCCAGACGTAAATGGAATACTGCAGAGCTGCACTGCACTCCTTGTTTACATGTTCTGAGACAGAGGGTGACTGGGGGGCAAGGGGCTGCCATTTACTGAGAAATCCTGCTTAACATCTCAGGGCCAACAGTCAACTGGCATACATGAATGTAATCTCAATAAGTACTTGTTCATATTACTGAGTATTTCTGGTGCTGGATAGCAAGAGGAGCAAGTATTGCAGGTTTAGTCTGGGAAATGTGACTGAAAAGAAAGACCAGGTGGATCAATCAGCATTTTGTCTGATCTTCCAAGGCGAGTCCATTGTCTGGTCTCCGATGGTTGGGAAGTCCTCAAACTGTGGGGAGATTCTTGTTTCACATTGCCTGAAACAATAGAAGGAAAATTCTTCTTTTATCTCCTAATCAGTCTCTGTTGTCTGGACCGAGCTCTTTTCCCTTATTCTTTCCTCCTCTGCAACCTTTGCATTTCCCCCCCCCCTAATTTCTACCGGCTTGTGTCAGCATAATCAGCTCCCTGGTGTAAACAATGTGAGCTGGGCAAAAATAGTGTTGTTGATTGAAGTGGGTAATAACATGGCCAAAACATATCAGACGTTTCTCAAGTAGAGTTCACAGAAAAGTCACCCTAATCCAACAAGTGTGACTAAAGTAAAGAAAACTTGAAAACTAGTGAGAGCAATGTATTATAGCTATAATGCACAGTTGGTACATTGTTACGGGCATTTGTCGTCAGTCACTGTAATCTTAATATATTTGAAAACGGTTTTCAAAATTGCATCCGAGTGTGACTGTAGCCAGGGATTGAAAGTTTCTCCATGTCTTGCGTTAGACACTGAGCTATCAGTTTAATTTACCTTTTTTGTCTCTGTTCTGTCCAGGGAGAGCAGAGAAAATTGCAGCCTGTTGAAAGAGGAGGTGGAGGGTCTGCGGAAGAAGCTGGAGAGGATGGAGAAAACCAAAGAAGAGCTGATCAACATGGAACTGGAAAAAGAGGTAAAAGTGTGGGCAGTTAGAAATATATAAATATTAAGAGAATTAAGGAATAAGCAAAGCTTCAATGAGACATTTTTAGATAGATTAATGACTCTGGCTGCATCCTCGTGAAGGTTTTTGTGACTCCCTGTCCTCTATGTTTGTTTTTGCAAACTTTGAAGTTTAACTTTTAGAATTTACTATCAAATATATTTTTTAATTAATAATCTAAGCTTAGAATGTCCTCCAAAAAGCCCTATACACACTGGGAGCAGTTCGTAGTGATATGGTGGCAACAGACCATAGAAAACAACTACAGGTGAAAAAAGTGCTGCTGAAGTGGGCGGGACTTGCGATAAACTATTCTCAGCTTCACGTGAGCAACTGAGGTGGCTACCAATGAGAGTGAAGAATACAGTTGATTAACATATAAGCTGGTAGCAAATATGGGAATGTCCACTAGCATTCAGTGTCAGCTTCAAGCTGATGCTTGACAAAAGACTGACTTCCTGTGTGTAGGCAACTTGAGTAAACATTTCAGTCATTACTTTTTAAAAAGCTATTGTCAGAGATAATTGGTGAATTATAAAATATGTACAATAATAAGAGAAGAAAATAATGTATTTATACTGCTGTGGGATGTAAAGATGCCATATTTGCAAGACTTCATACTGCATAAAAGTATTCTTTTTCTTCTGCTGTTGACTGTATTATATCAGCATCAACTTTTCCTGTACTCAAAAACAGTTATTTGCTTTGGTGTCATTAAAACTTAGAGGCTCACAGAGAAGCTCCACGCCTGGGAGAACCTTGGGCAATCTACTGGACTCAACATAAGGTCAGACACTATTTCAAAGTGTGTACGTTTGAATCACAAAGAAAAATATTTAAATAGACATTTGTGTATTTCTTTCTTTTTCTTTTTTCTTTTTTTTCCTGTTTTTAATCATGTATAAAGTGCCACTAGGTGGAGCTGTGGTCACTCCATACAAATGTGCCTCATCATTGTGGATTGAGTCCACCATTGTGTATAGATGTCTGTTTGGTACCTGCTTGTGAGTGCACCAAATGAGTCTCAATGCATTCACTCAAAGCTGGTAATGAGAGAATGATTGCATGTTTCCTCGTGAGCAATGAAGCTGATCTGACACATAAACACTGCAGACCTGCCGATGGCATGCATGCACGCACACATGCGCACCGTGTTTTTCTTTCTTTTGTGATTAACGTTGACTGTGAGGTAAACACAGCGCTTAATGAAAAGTGTGTGAGGATGTGTGTGGTTTTTTTTTTTTTTTTTTTTTTAAAGTGTGGGAGGAAAAAGTAAAAACTGCGATCTAATAAACTATGAAATTAAGTGAAATCAATATTTCCGTAAGGCTTAATTTTAGTCATATGTAATTTGTTATGTAACATTTTGAATCCTTAAAAAGTGAGATATTTAAAGTAAATTGTTGTAATTTTCTTCCTCAAAATCCACTGGATAAGGGGAATCTCATAGTTCTGTTATTGGCTTCATGTGTGATGCTGATGTAAAAGTGCAAAATATTAATGTTGCACACATGTTTAGCTCCTGATGATCAAAATAGCATCACAGTCACCTTTAGAAACTCCTTAAAGCTGTTATTCTGGTGTTTAATAAAAGCCCGAAATAAAATGTCAATGCGGTCAAGATGTTATTTTCTTGTCACAGTGTGTGCGACGTAGAGGCAGGTGGAAGTAAGTGTGTTTCATTCAGCAATTTGTTCACCTTTACTGCACTCGGTGCATCAGTGCTGTGCGAAAATTACTATTGATGTGGATTTGTGCATAAGTGGGATATTGTGATTGCCTTGTAGGCTATTAAACAGTCATTATTTCAGCATTTTACTGCTTGGAGTCTTGTCAGGTATATAATTGTCAAAGTTTTTATGAAGAAGTTTAAGAATCACAAAGTAAGTGAAAGTGAATTGGATATATGTCATATTCTTTTTGCGGTTAAGAATGATCAGGAGCTTTCAGAAGAAAGAATTGATGGCACTGCAGTGACAGAATAATGATCATATCTCAGGGCCGTCACTAATGTAACAGTGCCTGAATTAATGCTGACATAAAGTCGAAGCTGCTTGTTTAGGGCGGTTGTTGTTCTGTCATTAAATATGAAATGGCTCATAAGGGCTGCTGTGCTTTGACACTAAAGTTTGGATTTTCATTGTTGATTTTTCTATGGTTTGTTTTGTCATCTTGCGTTACTTAAAGCTAAATATAATTTATATTTATACATGATAAACATTTTCTCTCACAAGATATATCAGGATATGAAGAGTATGTAGCTGAGTTGCGACTGAGGATTGAATAAATGTAATTTACTGTACTTGAAGAGTTGACCTCCATCACCCTGAGATTTAATTCTTACCAACAATGTTGGTCTTTTGCCAGGAAGAAATAACTTAAAGGGAAAAGAGAAAACTCCTAAGAACAATAAATGTGTTGAGAAGTAGACGCAAGCCTTAAAGCTGCAGCCTGGATTTGCTAGCAGCTGGCTGGTTGCTAGAAGTTATTTTCTTTCCTTCTGTTATGTGAGATGATAACATTGTGCTTGGTTATGTGCGTGCCAGTGGGGATGACAATTGAAAATAAAATTGGAAGAAATAGAGGATGAAAATATCTTTATGCCTCCACGCTGGCGACAGCTGGGGCTGGAGGCATTTAAGTTTTGGATTTGTCCGTCGCTTTCTTTACATGATATCGCTCGAAAGTTTCACTTTGACTGGAGGATGAAGTGATTAGAATTTTGTGTGTTTAAAGTTCAAGACTTGATTTGGCCCTAATTCAAGAATCTCTAAATATCTGGAAAATGACATATATGATAAAAATGATCAGATAATGACATTTTTACACCAAAAGGTCACATGTTCTCATCGCTGTGAGATCATAATGTGCCACAAAATCACTTTTCTGACAACAATTCAACAGGAAATTGTGATCGTCTAGTCATATCTAGTTGGATACTGAATTCGTGCAACTTGACTGGTTGCTGGAAGTGCTTCTGGTCTTGCCATTGAAGGACAGCTGAATGATTAAAATACATTGAAAGGTCTTCCAGAAAATGTTTTTTCCCCCCTTATTATTGAAACTTTCACAAGCTACAGAAAGAACTGCAGCTATTTTGTGCATGTAAGTCACAGACTGGTTTTTGTGTGATAGATGGTGTATTAAATTGATTTAACTACTTCATGGTAGTGTTTGTGTGTATGCTGAATCTTGATGCCACATTGAAGGCCATACAAACTTGATGCTGTTCCCTGTGGATTAAGACTTTCTTTTAGCTCGTATGTGTCCATGATCCACCAGTGAAACAAGTTTAGTTGGAATGCTACCCAGTGTTCATAAATTGCTGGATTTTTATGCTAAATATTACTCGCAATTAAATAAAACCAATAAGAGTTTTGATAACTTTGTGCAATTTCTGGAGAAATTACAGTACAACTCCTGTACACTGTTTCACTTTACGTTGTTGTTGTTGTTGTTGTTGGTTTAGATGGGCTAAACATGTGTACAGATCCATTTCAGGAATACATAATCATACTGAAAGAGAGAGAAGTTCATCAAGTACATCAAAATCGGCCAGTTGATTCCATCTACGCTGGTTATAGAGGAGTTAAAATTAGCATGGTGATACTGTTCTATGTGCCAACAAGCTAAATTTCATGCATGAAAGGTTTGGGGATTGTCATCACCCAGCAAAGAGGGGGACCGACTTTATATAACTCAAGAACGACACAGCGTAAGATTTTCAAATTAATACCATGGGTGCGTTTACTACAAATCTTGTATGAGTTCTGGAGTGAATTTTGTCGAGGTCAGAGGTCAAGTTTCCAAACACAGAAAGTCAGTGTTCTCAGTTATTTATATTTATTATGATTTTAGCATTTCTTACTCCCAGTTCTTACTTAACAATTGGAAAGCAAATGGCTATGGTGAATAAAATCACTAAGGCTCATTCGCATCTATCCAGTGGGACAAATTGGACTATTTGCTACTATAGCTATGTTTGATATCTGGGCTTTGGACTAAATTTTACTTTTGGCCACGTTTCCCGATTCACTTATGTGCGTTTTGTAAGCAAGACTCGCTAATCTGACAGTTCATTTTGTAGACCAGGTTACACCCCAGTTGTTCACAACATTGCACCCAATAATATGCAACCATCACGTTATTTGCAACAGCATCCAAGATGACTGACTCATGACCTGCAAAACAAAACAAACAAAAGGCAGAGGACAGAGAAATATCTGCTTGTGTGAGTTCAGGAAAAGGCTCATCCCTCTGTGCTCAGGGCAATGTTGAATTATCTAATTGGGATACCAAGGCCATTCCAGCTTATAATTCACAAAGTCATATTTTAGTCATGAGTTTATTTCCATACCTGAAGTCACGCCTAGATAAATGTTAAGTGGTACAACCCACTTTCCTAGAAAAAGTTCCACATAACGGCTGAACATAACCCCCACACAGTGTCTCGCTTACAGATTATGCCTTTATTAAATGATGAAGTTTCAGTCCGACTGCCTTTCACCAGGTGCAAAGGGAACGTCTATGTATGGATATGTTATGTATATACTCGCATGTACATGTATAATAGTTGTGATAACCATGAAGTGATATCCAACTTGCATGGATATCACTTCAAAAATTGTTAACTATAGCTGCAATACCAAAAGGGATGATTAACATATCCCATAAATGATTAATATAGCAGGAATATGACAAAAAAAGACATCAAATGGATAATTAAAATTGTGTGTGTGTGTGGACATTACTTTTGTACCTGATAAATGTTGATTAGACTCAAACATTGTAATTTATGTTTTAAGGTAGACAATGTGCAGGAGTTACATTCAGTTATAACAGTTCAATTGTGAAAATGTGCTCAGCATTAAAGGTCCCTTGAGATGAGACCGTTTCGCATGCCTTGTACAATAATGCATTCCATCATGGACGCTTGCTTTTGAATTGTGTGCTGATAACAAGGAAGATACTGTATCTCCTCTTTGGCCTGAAGGCATTCAGGATTTGCAAAAGAATTTCAGATTTGAGTTCAGACCATGGAAAATGAGTTTACCATGGTCTGAATAAAGCAGCTAGTTTATTCATATAATAAGCACTATAGCTAGCGTTTGGGGATGCAGTAATCACCGATCACTTACAGTGGTTGTCATAAGCGCCATTCAATCATTTTGCGCTGCTTAACCATGTCTGAGTTGTGAGGTCAGCAGTCCAAGCAAACATGCCCAGACCTCCTTCTCCCTGCCCACTTCCAGCTCGTCTCTGGTGTCATCCAAGCCAGGTGAGAGATATAATCTCTCCAATATGTCCTGGGTCTGCATCCTCTTTGCAGGACATTCCCAAAATACTTCACCTAGAAGGCGCCCACGAGGCGTCCTTATCAACCACATCACCTGGCTCCTTTCAATGTAGAGGAGAAGCAGCTGTACTCTGAAACCCTCAGAATGAAAAGGCTCGCATCCTATCTTCAAGAGTCAGTGTTGCTTCAATTGGTACAAATCTATGCATTTATTACTAACCATCATTACACAGTGTAATATCAGTTAACGCTGCTCCATGAGATTAAAAGAGTAAGAAACTAAAAACTTAGATGGGAGGTGATGTCAGTTTATTAGATCTCCCAGAATTGACAGTATTTGTCTTCAGACATGGGTAGTTTGCAAAGGATGGTCAAATGCAGTTTTTTCTTAACATCTCTCCAACAGTAAGTAATGATAATTTTTCATTAGAAACAAGTTCTAGCATAGGCCACCTAAATCTCACAACTGCAGTAACAGAGGCAACGTTAGCACGCTACCGTATATGTTTTTTTTTTTTTTTGTTTGTTTGTTTTTCTTAAATGGACTTAATGCAGTAGTATGAATCAGGTGCTGAGTGGATAATCCAGCACCAGCTTCATATGTAAAATATATAAAACAACACACACAGTACCTGTGGATGAGAGACGAGATGACTGCTCGAGGCTGTGACTTATTTGTGTTCACATCATGACCTTGAAAAAAAGATTAATTCTTTCTCTGGCTCCTGTTCCAGCAGCTGTAATGTTGCTGAGGTCAATATGAACACGTGAGTATAAATTTGGTGTGGTGGTGAGCAATGTTGCCTCACAGCAAAGAGATCTTGGATTCAGATCCCCTTCGGCCAGCTGGGCCCTTCTGTGTGCAGCGTGCATGTTCTCCCTGTGCCTTCCCCTCTGGGCTCTGGCTTCCTCCCATAGTCCAAAGACGTGCATGTTAGGTTAATTGGTGATTCTAAATTGAGCATAGTTGTGAATGGTTGACTGTCTCTCTGTGCTAGTCCTGTGACAGAGTGGCAACATGCCCAGGGTGCACACGAGTCTTGTCCCTCAACAGCCGGGACCCTAACATGGATAAGCGGAAGAAAATGGATATGCGTGTGTATGTGAATGTGTATGCAGGTAGTCTTTGTGTTATTTTCATCATACTTACATTTAAGACATTATAGGCTCTAAATGATCGTTGTCATTGCCTCCAGTTTTCATGTACATTTTATATTTGTCTGAAGTTTTTTGGGCTTGAAATGCTGTTTGTAATAAATCCTCACCATCCAGTTTTCACATGGAATACTCTTGTCTGCCTTGAAGTTGATGTGTACTCACAGTAGGGAATCCGTAGTGCGTCAAAGCACATTTGACCCCCAAAGTCCATTATGTTTAACTAGTGTGACCGTTTCAGTTAAGCACATCAAGCCTTGGCCCACTTTTTAGGAGGTGAGCCCAGGCACGGTTCAGTTGGACTCATACAGGGTACACGTTGTAGTGTAATCACTAACGTGTAACACTTCCTCACTAACACCCTCTCTCGTGAAAATCACCGTGCTAACTAATTAACAAATCTATAAGGTACGTGAGGACAACGTGTTATTGCTTAAAAAAAAAAGGTTACAATTAAAGCACATAAAATCATGAACCTCATTTGTTGTGCAAGAATGCGTTTCAAAAGCAAGTGTCTGCCTGAAAGAGGGAGAGAGAGTAAGCAGGGGATAAGATGCTGAGAAACTGAAGTGTACTCTGGCCCCGGATCGTTAAGTGTTAGCGCAGGCCAGCAGGCGAGGGGAGAGGGCGGACAGTCAAGCTTGGGCATGGTACAAAGCAATTGTGTGAGTACACCCTTAATCTGCCTGCTCAGCCTTTTCTGTTCATATCCCTAATTTGTCAGTAGATTGCCTAATCATGGCACACAAGCCCAGGTCAGGTCTCTTGGTGCTAGTATGTGAAACATGTAAAGCAGATTGATTTCATCGAGGAAAAGCAACTAGCCTTCATCTGTTGATATTTCCAGGTTTGTTGGTTGAATTGCTTAACCTGGTAATTTTCAGTTGCTCTGAAGAGTAAGCTACATCCTCTGAAAGTCTCTAGTTTTGCACTAAAAGTGCTGTGGAGCTAAATTGCCCAATCTTAAACCCATTTCACAAGAGGTGAGATGTTGGCTTTTAAACACATATGTGGCACATGCATTGCTGCCTTTTCACCGTCTGTTTTGTAACCCGTCAGTCTCTTCCACCGAGTGAGTTTGTTTTGTAGAGCAGTGACCAGTATTTACCCCACTGTCCTCCTCTCATCTCCCCCCCTGCTCCTCGTGTCATTTTATTTCTGAGCTCCCTACTGACCGGCAAACAAAAGACTGTGGCAGTGCCGTCGTGTTCATCTATTCTGCCCTTTCTGCTTTCTCAGTCGTATCAATTTTTCATTGCGGGAGTAAGTGTATGTACACATCTGTATGCTAACTGTTCTGTGCTGTGTCTTGTCTGTAGGAAACCCGAGGATCTGTCCAGGGAGGTGATTCAGATCCAGCAGAGAGAAATTGCTCTGAAAGAGCAGAACTACACACTCAACAGCCGGTAATACACACACACACTCGCTCGCACACAAAATCCCTTTCTCTCTCTTCAGACCTATTTCTCTCATTCTGTCTGCTTGCATGCCTCTCTTCCCCTCATGTATCTATTAGAGCATATCTCTGAGAAGTCCTTAATTGTCACAAAGTTAATTAAACTGGTCCTGATTCTGATAGCACTCCTGACAGTAACCACTGGTGTGTGAGTGTGTGTACGTGTGCGAGAGAAGGAATTCACTAATTAAACTTGTCCTGTTTAGACAGAGGTGATGTCTATAGGGAGGGCCGCACACGCGTGCTCTGGTATATTCGTGCTGCAACTCAGTCCAGCTAAGAAAGCTTTCATTAGCTAACAAGCGTTCCTCTTCTGCTGAGCGTATTGGGCTCATTATGAAGTATTAGAAACAGCAGAATGGGAGAGTCGTGGGTGTGGGAGGGGATGGTGATGGGAGCTTGCGGTGTAATTATTGCCCTTCGGCGTAATTATTGTCCTATTGATCAGACCTGGCACAAATCTCTGCTGAAAATAATTTCTGGACCCTTGTCTGGGATTTTTTGGTGTCAGTCAGGTAAGTCGTCTGTGAGTCTTATTATAAATTGACTATAAATTGCCTTTCTCAAATTGTCAGACTGTTCTGCATTAATCAACCTCTTTCCTTCTTTCTCTCCCCTCTCTCTCCCCTGTTATTAACAAACACACACATACGTACGAACGCGCACACATAAAAATTGCTTCCCACCAATTCATTTATTCTGCTCTGTCAGTGTGAGGAGTGTGGAGCGTTCACAGTCTGAGCTTCGTGCAGAGCTGACCCAGCAGCACAGCAAGACTCTGGAGGAGCAAAAGAAGAGAGAGGCACAGGACGCTCTTGTCCGTCGACTGCAGAAGCGGGTGCTGCTGTTAACCAAGGTACCTGGCGATCAGCCACGCACTCTCAAACACAGAGAAGTATTCATGCCTTCAAACATGACCTTTCAAACATCACCCAATGCGGTAATTTGACTCTAAACACTCAGTGAACACAGTAGCCAGATAGACTTGCAAGGCCAGCATTGAATTCTTAATCTCGCCTTTACGCCTCTGTCCTGCTAATTGGCCACCGGGTGTCACATGACTCCTCCATCTGTCTGTCTTGCTCCCCCCCCCCCCCCTGCTCTGCAGTTCTTGAGAAGACCTCCCTTAATATTGATTTCTTGATGTGTGTAATTCCCGACGTTATCATGCTTAGTCTCTCACCACACAAATCACACACATGCACACACCACCACCATAACTAGGCAGGATTGAAGGGGTGCTAACATTATAGCTCGGTGAAAGAATTTTTTTGCATCAAGTTTTCACAAAAGCGAAATAAGTAATTGTTATTTCCCAGCCAGTCACAGCCTATTTAGAAAAAAAAATCCATTATAGTTGGTGTTAAGTTCTGAGCTTTTAAACGTGAACTGTTTAAGCTGTTTATTTATTCAGGCGCAGTCGCAGAACAATTTGTTTTCAACAATGCAAATATGCCGAACACTCGAATTACCTTAATGATTGTAGTGAAGTATATTAATGACGTGACTTCAACCATATCTCCAACTGCCCAAGTTTATTTTTATTCATAATTTTTTCTTTATTATGTTTTTTTTTTTAATAATTTTTCTATGGCTTGTAATGTAGCCAGCAACCACTGATGTTATTCAGTTTCCTTCTTTCTTTCTCCTTTTTTTTAAGCTTAATTTTAAGGTTTAAGGCATTTTATATACTTTAATGACAAACAACTGAAAATGCCTTTTTTACTCAAATGGTTTTTAGTTTTTGAACTTTACTGAAAATTGAAAGGATCTTTTTGCTCACCTACAATTAGGGTATGCGTCATATAGCCTGAAGTCTGCATTGCAAAAACAATGTGAATGGTCTTTCATTTATGTATTCAATACTTTTAAAATGAAAAATAATAGCTCATTGAGTTTTGATTCAGGGAAGAATACAAGCTATCTGAGGAATATGAAGAATATCTGAGCAGTTGTTTTTAAGTTTTTATAAAGGGAAAAAAAAGATTAATCAGAGCATGTTTATCCACTTTTGAACTTTCCTCCAGGTGTCTTAGATGGATTTGAAATGTCACCCTGCCCAACTAAGAAATAAAACTCAAGAGAAGCAGCAGGTCCTCCTATTTGTGTATGTGGAACCAACAAAGTGACTGACAAAATAACTAAATTGTTATTCGGTTTTGATTGTCGTCAGTAGTTTGTATATTGATCAGCTAACCAGTTCATCAAGTAAATGTTTGACCTTTGAAGAATTCTTTGGAGAAGAGAAGAGAACTGGTTAATTAACTAATTGCCCCACAAACCCTTGAGGTTCTTCTACTCTTTACTATGAAATGCAACATTTTGTCTTTGCCACAAGGCGGCATCTCCTTTAAGCCACCATTGGTCTGGTTACTTCTTTTACCTTCACATACTTTAGTGGGACAGACTCCGTGACCCATTAGAGGCATGGCCAGAGCTTCACGCACTGGATAAAACAGTTGACACAAAAGCAATTTCAAAAAAAAAAAAAAAAAGATGATGATGAAAACAGTAATGATAGTTTTATCATTCTGTCCACCCATTCCCTGTTTGTTTGTGTGTTTTTAAATTGAGAGTTTTTATCAGAGAAGAGGTGACAGATTTTGATTAAGATTGAGTGAATTTCTTGGCACATTAATGGAGAGTAAACAGCCAAAGGGCCTGCTGGTTAGTACTGGGAGTGAACACATGCACATTGACCTCTAAACGTACTCATGTGTGCCTTTTTTGTATTTACTTCTGTTCATTCTGTCTTCCTATTTATCTTCTTTTCTCCTCTAAAGAGAATCTTGTAGGATGTATGAAGTCAATGGTTGTGTGTCAATGCTTGGCAAACTAAACTGCTGTAATGCATTTGACGGACTCATTTCTTAGCAGACTATCTTGATTTTGATCTGACTGGTTAGTTTTGCCATGGTTTGTTTGCAGGTAGTAACCAGTATGCTATTGTACAAGGATTATTATTGCTGCCCACTGTTGGGATTTGGGCAAAATTTGGGGTTAGGGTTATGGTCACAGGCGAGGGTTAAGATGCGTCCACACGCACGTCACTTTGAAGCTGGTTCCCTAGGTGACCCTCTAATGTGTTACGTAGCAGGTCATATGCCAATCAACGGTATCCTTCACTCTTATTTGTAGTTGCTTCAGCCGCCGTCTGGAAGTTGAGAAACGTTTTTCTTCCACCTCATTCTCCTCCTCTTCTTCTCAACTGGACTGGAGTCAGTCACATCCATAAACACTCATTTATTCTCGATATTGTCACAGTGCTCATTGTCAGCAGATTTGACATGCGACCCTCTTGTCTCTGGACAGCTGACAACAAGTCAGCTAATCAACAGCTGGTTATAAGCTAGCATTATGCCAGCTAATCTTCGGCTAAAAAAATCACACTTTCCTTCTGGTAAACAGTTTGATTACATTACACAGTGTACTTTAAAACTTATGACATTTATTGCCGTGTTACATTAGCAGCTTTCAAGTGATGAAATGTGTTACACAAGTGTAAAGTCAGTTTGACTGGGTCAAAGCATCTCCATAATGGCTGGTCTTATGGGATGTTCCTGGTATGAAGTGGCCCACACAAAGGTCACAGAGTTCAGGATTCTGTCTCTGCCTTTTAATATGTAATTTCTGCTGCAGTGTCAGTGGCCACTCTAGAACAGATTTCATGTATTTGCACCTCCTGATTCACAGAGTCAGCCATTAGTGACTTCTCACAGAAATTTTGCTACGTAATGTTTGGTTCTTAACTTGATTATCATAAAATGCCACCTGCTTTGCTTTAAGATAAGATAAGATAAGATAACTCTTTATTGTCATTGCACAGTCATACATAGTACAGTAGTACAATGAAATTGGAAAAACTGTCCTACGTCGGCACTACATATAACACAACACGACACGATATGACACATCACAACGTAACAAACAACACAACACAGTATATTAACTTAGTATAAAAAAGAAGAATAAGTGTATGTGTATTGCACACTGTTATTATTGCACATTAATTATTATTGCACCTTGTTATAAATATAAATATTATTGTTATCGTTTTAAACATTGTTACCTCCCCCTAAAAAGTCCAGGGAGGTATCCAGTCAGGTCAGCTATTTACATTGATCAGGGCTATTGCCCTGTTGTAAAAGCTGTCCTTGAGTCTATTTGTTCGGGACCTCAGCAGCCTGAACCTCCTGCCAGACGGCAGCAGCTTAAACACCCGGTGTCCTGGGTGTGTGCAGTCCCGTAGGATGCTGCGTGCCCTCTTGAGACAGCGAGTGCTGTACAGGTCCTTCAGGGAGGGAAGAGGATGTCCAATGATTTTTTGGGCCATGTTGATGACCCTCTGGAGTGCCTTTCTGTGTGCTGTGGTGCAGCTGGAGAACCACACACCGATGCAATATGTCAGCACACTTTCAATGGAGCAGCGGTAGAAGACGGTCAGCAGCTCCTTCTTCAGGTCCATTTTTCTGAGGATTCTCAGAAAGTGGAGACGCTGTTGGGCCTTCTTTAAGACCGCAGAGGTGTTAGAGCTCCATTGGAGGTCTGTGTCTATGTGCACACCCAGAAACTTGAAACTGGAGACCCTTTCCACGCACTCCCCGTTGATGCTGACAGGCTGCAGCTCGGACTTCCTCCTTCTGAAGTCAACTACCAGTTCTTTTGTTTTGGTGGTATTGAGGTCCAGGTTGTTGTCTGCACACCAATCTGACAGCCTCTGAACTTCAGCTCTGTATGCAGTCTCATCTCCCCCTGAGATGAGCCCCACCACAGTGGTATCATCTGCAAACTTGATGACTGTGTTGTCTGGGTGGGAACTAACACAGTCATGTGTGTACAGAGTGTACAGTAGGGGACTCAGTACACTTTATACTTTATAGTGCACAGTGTACACTGACAGAGTCAGGAGGGGAGGAGTTGCATCATATGAACAGTGCTGACTGACAGTTCACTTCTAAGATAGCAAAGTGAACTGACAGCTGACCTCAGAGCATTGTGCTTTTCCTTTCTCTCACAAGTATTCTTGACTGGAGTGGTTACAGGTCTCACAAAAATGTAGACGATGATTACCAATTATTATGAAGTGTTATTTAGATTAGCTTGTGTATTAAATTACTATAAATTAACAACGTTAACCTTTTGTCTTCTCTAAACTATGGGACAGTCAATAGTCTTTTACAATTTATATTATATTGTGGCGGACCACCAGGTGGCTCCACTCACACCCAAGTTGAACGGAAGTGTTGGGGTGGAGATTTTGGCGCTCAATATATATGTGAAGTTCTGAGAGTCAGTTAATAAAGTTGGAGTGAGACACAGAGACCTCTCCTGTCGTTATTACATACCTCCACAATATATTATATTATTGTATCTAAATATTATACCGTTATAATTTTGAACATTTAATACCTGTTTTTGAGTGATTTCATTTATATCTAATCCTATTATTATTGCCTTTTTGATCCTCTATACAATGATCGTGCATTTATTAGGTTCCATTCACACACCACAACAGGCCATTGCAGTTTATTTTCTCTTTGCTTATGACTTCAATTTCTTATATGAACAATAAATGTAAAAATCTCATTTTATATGGATTTTTTTTTTTGGGACTCCATGAGATTCCTGTGACAGTGAAATATAAAATGAACCACTCAGACATGAAGCACACAGACCGACAACTTTGATAGCTATTTGGAAACTATGTCAGTCCTGTTGACGCTTTAAAAGAAATATTTTTCCTGTTGAAGAGAAGCAGGTATGCCTCTGACTCCATTACAGAGGACAAAACGTTTACTATTCAGCACATTAAAGATGAGATGATGAGGAAGCATAATATAGGCAACACGTGCTCTTTATTCATTCTGGTATTCTTTGTCTACAAAGACATTTTTCTTTGATTTGATTCTTCAGTTTTAGAAATACAGATGAGCATGGGCACACGCAAGCTTCTCTTATCACAGCTTGGATAAGAAAGCTGTAGCTGCCTCATACTGTGTTACTGACTTATGCAAGCAAACAAAAAGAAACATAGTAACAATTAGAGGAAAAAAAGTAAGAAAGATGCTTTCTTACTTTGTTTTTTCATGCAGACACAGATAGACATTTACTATGTGATGCTACAAAATGTTAAAATTCCCACAACTTTTTCTTTTACTTTATTGGATACGGTGAAATTTGTTTATTAATCAGCAGATTTACCGTGTTATAGTGCTGTTAATGTGTAACGTTTTATGTTGCAGGAGCGGGATGGAATGCGTGCCATATTAGAGTCCTATGACAGCGAGCTGGCGCCTACTGAGTACTCTCCTCAACTGAGCAAACGCCTCAGGGAGGCCGAGGACATACTGCAGAAGACACAGAGCCATAATGCAGAGATGGAGGTGTGTCTGCAGGCGTGCATAAATATACTTATTTTTTTGTCTTCTGCTCTTTGTTTTGTTTTTCAAAGTTGAATTTGAAAGTACTGACTTCCACTAAGCTGCCGACCAGATTATTATGCATGTAGCTGTTTGACACATGACTCGTAGCTGAGGGCACAGTAATTGCATGCTGCTTAGCTTCAGCTGCTTGTTGTTTACATCCTCAATACTCTTGTTTAGCGGACAGACTGAAACACATCTACAAAAATGGATAATACTGGACTTACGTTGCAGAGATTGTCACCCTTTTCTTTTAATTCCCTCAGTTTGACAGAATTGCCATGTTTAAGTGCAGAACCCCAGTTTGATTCTCTCCAGTTTTGCCCTTTTAAAGTTACTGCATTATGCTGTTTACACTGTGACTCACTTTTGAAAGAGATGGGCGAAATACCTTGAATTTCTCTACAAATCTTTTATTTTAATAATCAGCCAACAATCACTGTGAATTTGGCAGTTGCTGTGCTGAAACGGGAATCAGCACTAACCTAGCACCCCCTGCACTCGTAGTGTCACAGCTTGGCTAATCTAACATGAAGGTTAATAAAATGGTAAATGGCCTGGATTTATATAGCGCTTTACTAGTCCCTAAGGACCCCAAAGCGCTTTACATATCCAGTCATCCACCCATTCACACACACATTCACACACTGGTGATGGCAAGCTACAAAAGCTAAAATGCAGCTTGATCTGTAAGAAAATGGAACAAACACAAAAGCCTCCACAACACACTGCCTTAGGACACTACAATACAAAATAATAACCCATGAAAGACCTAATATTTTGGTTGATAGCAGCTCATTTCTCAACAGGGATGTTATTTTGAAGTACTAACTGGCTTCTTTCCTTTGTTTTTTGGAGGGCTATTACTGCATATCAGTAGGCTAGGGTCATTTTTCTTTTTGCTTCTGCATTACATTTCTTTTGTCCTGTTAATTCAGGCTCAGCTGACCAAAGCGCAGGAGGAGACAGGGACACTAAAACTGCAGCTACAAACAGTAAGTGAACCTGCAATCCCGTTTTTTTTTTTTTTTTTTTGTTGTTGTTTTTTTTGGGTTGTTGTTTTTTTTTTTTTTTTGTTGTTGTTGTTGTTGCAACATGCCGTTTCTATAAAAGGCACAGGCATTTTTCACCAGTCAAGTAATTAGCAGCCAAAGTATAAGCAGTATCAACCAGTTTGGAGACATGGATCCAAGAGCACAATCAGTCTATTTTTGCAAAAAGCGTTTGAGATGTAGCTAGCTAATTTCACATATAGCAGTTACAAAAAGATAAGAGCATAACCAGCATCTATGATTGTGCCATGTACACTATGTGAAATTAAAGGAAAGTAGCATGTGTGTGCACCTTTGGGTGGCCACCAGTATCATGTGCCCACTGTCCTGGAGGCTCCAGGTTAATAATTGATATAATTAGAAGAAGAGGGAAGGCAGACTTCAGTAGCAGGAGGTGGGAATCATGCATCTTTATGTACAATCTGTTGAAGTTACCTAGACAACATGCATATATAACTCCATTTAATTAATTAAAGGACTTTGTGACTCTGTTCCAGTCCGTTGCAGTGAAGAGACAGCTGAGTGTCAGTGTGTAGCCATCGATTTACTGGTTGATTTACCTTTCTGCCGTCACTGAATACCCCAAGATTTGGGCAGTGACTGAAAGAATAAAATCTCAGATACAGTGGCTTGCAAAAGTATTTGGCCCCCTTGAACTTTTCCACAATTTGTCACATTACAGCCACAAACATGAATCAATTTTATTGGAATTCCACGTGAAAGACCAATACAAAGTGGTGCACACGTGAGAAGTGGAACGAAAATCATACATGATTCCAAACATTTTTTACAAATAAATAACTGCAAAGTGGGGTGTGTGAAAAGTTCAAGGGGGTCGAATACTTTTGCAAGCCACTGTACAAGTGGAAATGAGCTTCATCCAAAAGTTTTCTGGGATCCCACTTAAAGGTGAGGTCAGGGGCTCAGTCATTCAGTAGAGGCTCACAATAGTCTGTCTATACATCCTGACTAAGACTCCTCCTGGATACTTCTTAGTTGAGGTGTTTCAGGCATGTCCTACCAGGAGGACACCCAGGGGCACACTGGAGAGATACTGTCTTATGTCTGGCTTGCCTCACTGTGCCCCTGGAAGAGCTGGAGGAGATGGCTGGGGAGAGAGAGAAATCCTGTTATCTTTGTTTAGACTCTGGTTCAAACAGCCCAGATTCATGTAAGTGGTAGAAAATTGATGAATATAACCACCCAACCAGCTAAATATAAGAATAAAATGAAATATGGATGCAAAAGAATCTATGCATCTATCTATACATAGTAATCTTTTAATGACAGTGTAAAAAAATGAAAACAGATGTAAACTTTAGCACGTTCTTTTTTTCAGTCCTGAGTGTGTCAGTACATTTAACAGGTTTATCTGTCAATCTTGGCATGTACATTTTTCTCAATTGAAGATTTTAGAAATGACAGAAAACTCTTACAGACAGAAGTATTCTGCTTTTAAATATAGTCCCGGATAACGTAGCGAGTTGGCAGGTGTGACCTGAAACCTTGAAACGCACCCTCTTTACTCATTCTATGATCTTCCTTCTTTTCTTGGCTCCTTGTTGCCGAGGTGACATCAACATAGCCATAGCAATGAGTATTGACGCGTGAAATCTACCTGTCTGGTATAGCAGTAATTACTTATCTGTCTTGGGAAGACTGGGAGTGGGGATGCACCGAGAGACGGGCAGATGCTGTCAGAGGAGGAGGAAAATTGGTGTGCAAATGGAAATGAGGGATAATTTTACAGACGAGAGCAAGATCAGAGGGGAAAAAACAACTATGAGACAGATGGAATAGAAACGAGTAAGAGGTAAAAAGATCAGGACGTTGTGAAACAGAAAATAAGTTAGTGGGCTAATGGTGTGTAAAGGATATATCTGTTTGTCTTGATGTCTGTGTCAAAAAGATAGCAGCCCACTATAATACAGTCTTCAGGATTTATCTGCAGGCAGAAGGTTTCTGCCAGGCACACGGCCAAAGGTGGTCTGATGATAGTACACCAGGATCATTTTCTTTGTGTCCCAGGCGGAGCTGGAGCTGGAGTCTTTAAAGAAGCAGCAGGCCTCTGCTACTGACAGCAACTCTTTACTGACCAAAGAAGAGGTCACCATTCTCAGGTGGGTTGACCTCAACTTGTTGCAATGAAAAATTCATGACTATACATATAAAGGATTAAATCACTAATGCCTCACATGCATGCCTGAGCACAGCTATACGCCTAAGATTAACCTGTTCACTCTGTGACATACATGGTCACATCTTTGCATGTTAGGCGTTATTAAACAGTGTATGTGCATGCATCTTTTTTCTCAGACAGAAAATTGAAGATTTAGAGAGAGAGCGGCAACGTTTGGAGGAGCTGAATAACATTCTGGAGATGAGACTGGAGAGGCACAACCTACAGGTAGGCGCTTTAAGTTCCCTCCAACTGTTTTCTGTGATGGATTTACTCGTCTGGCACAAAGGAACCAATTTAATAACCCCAAGGGCAGCAGACGAGCCCGCATGACACTACAGATTGATTCACACAAACGTTTCACATATCTGACAGTTTTTCAAACATAATTGGACCCAGGTGTGACTTGAGCAGCATCCAATGGAAAAATCGCACAACCTGTGGCTGATTTGAAATCCTTCCTTTGTTGGTGGAAAGGATTACAATACACAGAGCATTTCGTGGACCTCCCTAGTGTTAGCTGCGAATGACACTGGCTAAAATTAAATTGGTAGACAACATTTGTGAAACATAAACACAGACACACACATTTGACTGTGTGCATCTAATCCAGCTGCTTTCATCTTCCAAAGTTATTTAAGTCTTTTCCTGTTTTTTTCTTTTAAAATGGTGTGTGTGCGTGCGTGCGTGCGTGTGTGCGTTTCATCTCAGTCAGCTTCTCTAACTCCCCTGACTCGTACTGTGCCAAACTAAGCCAACAGGGCACTTTAATGAAACGTGTGTGGGCAAGCGTGTTGGTTCCATTTAGCAGTGGGTTGAATGAAATCCATGTTTTTTCAAGCATGACCACCACCTTTAAGGCAATTGACGTGTGTGTGTGTGTGTGTGTGTGTGTGTGTGTGTGTGTGTGTGTGTGTGTGTGTGTGTGTGTGTGTGTGTGTGTGTGTGTGTGTGTGGGGGTTTCAAGGTTACACAGTCAATGGATCAGGTCAGTTCTTAGGAGCTAATTTTTATGACTCTTTCATGGTCTAATGCACACCAAGAGACCTCTACATCAGACTGACTGAGGAGATGAGTGACTGAATGGAGAACTATTTGAAAGAAGAAGTGAATAGCTGAATAAGGATGAGTTAACAGAATTGATTGCTCAAATAAACTGACATTGCATTTTTTTTATTAGTATTATATCAACTTCCATATAAGATTTTCGTAGCCAGTCCCATTATTAGTGCCTTTATATTTAAATCGTACTGAAATACACAGGTGTCGATCGCTTGGATGACCAGTGCAGTGAGATTGCTTTTGAGCAATTTAGCTATAAAACTAGTGGTTGTACCTTTAAAATCTTGAAACCAGCATAGTGATCATTGAACACCTAAAATTAACTCTGAGTAGATCAGTAGAAGTGAATGAATGTAATTTTTTATCTTACAGTTAGTTAAAAACTAAGCAACAACTTTTTAAACTAGGAATCACATGACAGTGTATGAGCAGATATAATCCTTCTAAAAACGCCATACAAAGAGATTCTGATTTTAGAAGTGCTATCGACGGAGTTATTATAGTCACCATCCTTCTCACTGTCACCAAGTGCTTGCTCATAGGAGGTTGTTTGAATGTTGGGGTTTTCTGTGTATTATTGTAGGGTCTCTCTACCATATTTATGTACTTATTTTTTTAAAACATGTATTTTTTTTCTTTATTTTGATAATCAAGATTAAATGATACTGGGTTATTTCAGTCAGGATTGAGATCAGAGTCATTTAACATAGTTACTTATTCAATTTAGAAACATGATGCAAACTGGAGAAGAAAAAAACAAAAAAAATGTTCTTCTAGAGTTAAATAAATGGGAAAGAAAATCAGGTGGAAGTGTTTGACACAGTGTTGTGTGGTTGGCAGTTGGGCTCAGACTAGAGGGTGTTTTTGACTGTGAAGTCAGTGTTGCTAGGCAAACACTCCAAGCTGCACACAGATCAGACAAGAGGCCCTAGCGACAGAGGACTTGCACAAACTGGAAGACTTGCATTCAAACATCAGGGAGCGTGATGGAGTGTTGCATCCAGTTAAAGCTTTATATTACACCAAAAATACAGAAGCATCGATGAGAGTTGATAAATATTGGTCAGTATCAATGCTGATATCGATAGATGCCTATTACAAAGGCAAATAGAATCAAATTCTGTCCTCTCTGGACACAGCAGAGACTTTAAATGACACATACATCCAGCCCATTTTCATTAAACCTAAAGTTAAAGTGTAACACTTAAAAACACTTCTGTTTTCTCTCTTTAGACATGCTGATTGATGGACTTAAAGAAAAGTACAGAAGGGTGTGCATGTACTTGCACAAGTGCTGGTTAAATGCTCAACAGCAATCTAAAGTGGGACAGATTTTACAATAAAAACATTGATTTCATGCATTTATGAGAGCACAAGCTAAAAAACGTTTGATTGATCAGTTACTTGTTGTTTACTTGTTAGCATCAATTTGCAGGATCATCACCCAATGGCACAGCTGTAATTGGCCCTCAAAATCCAGTTTTTGCAAGGACTGTAGTACATTCCATATCATTTAGGTTTTAATAACTTTTTCAGTATAACGGCCAAGATTCGCCATTTGCTGATGCTGGTATTTATAATGGTCGATAAATGAAAATTCAAACAGTTAACGAGATAGGAGAAACACTTTTCAGCGAATGTCGGGAGTGTTGATGTTGCACAGAAACTTAAAGAAGTCCAGTCGATATTTTTTTTTCCTTCCCCCTACTAAGATTACCATGACCTGGATGACTGAGAAGCTACACAGACTTGATGCTGCATAGTTTGTCCACCAGAGGGCACTCTGCAGCATCTTTGGTGGCAGAGAGCAGAGTCAGGCAGAACTTACATAATTGTTTAAACAACAGAGAACAAATGTTATGGAAATCTGTTTGTTTTGTGTGCCTGAAAAAAGGAAAAATTGCTGATATCACATTGTATTTATTTATTTATTTTTCGGCACATTTTCAACAAACTCGAGCACCTTGTGTTCTGTAGGGACACATACATACTAGGCAATGAGGGTGGATGTTATAGCCTCTGAATTAAACCATAATATTTCAAGAATATTTGCAATAATGACATCTATGACAATATACAGTGGGGCAAAAAAGTATTTAGTCAGCCACCGATTGTGCAAGTTCCCCCACCTAAAATGATGACAGAGGTCAGTAATTTGCACCAGAGGTACACTTCAACTGTGAGAGACAGAATGTGAAAAAAAAATCCATGAATCCACATGGTAGGATTTGTAAAGAATTTATTCGTAAATCAGGGTGGAAAATAAGTATTTGGTCAATAACAAAAATACAACTCAATACTTTGTAACATAACCTTTGTGGGCAATAACAGAGGTCAAACGTTTACTATAGGTCTTTACCAGGTTTGCACACACAGTAGCTGGTATTTTGGCCCATTCCTCCATGCAGATCTTCTCGAGAGCAGTGATGTTTTGGGGCTGTCGCCGAGCAACACAGACTTTCAACTCCCGCCACAGATTTTCTATGGGGTTGAGGTCTGGAGACTGGCTAGGCCACTCCAGGACTTTCAAATGCTTCTTACGGAGCCGCTCCTTTGTTGCCCGGGCGGTGTGTTTTGGATCATTGTCATGTTGGAAGACCCAGCCTCGTTTCATCTTCAAAGTTCTCACTGATGGAAGGAGGTTTTGGCTCAAAATCTCACGATACATGGCCCCATTCATTCTGTCCTTAACACGGATCAGTCGTCCTGTCCCCTTGGCAGGAAAACAGCCCCATAGCATGATGTTTCCACCCCCATGCTTCAGAGTAGGTATGGTGTTCTTGGGATGCAACTCAGTATTCTTCTTCCTCCAAACACGACGAGTTGAGTTTATACCAAAAAGTTCTACTTTGGTTTCATCTAACCACATGACATTCTCCCAATCCTCTGCTGTATCATCCATGTGCTCTCTGGCAAACTTCAGACGGGCTTGGACATACACTGGCTTCAGCAGCGGAACATGTCTGGCACTGCGGGATTTGATTCCCTGCCGTTGTAGTGTGTTACTGATGGTGACCTTTGTTACTTTGGTCCCAGCTCTCTGCAGGTCATTCACCAGGTCTCCCCGTGTGGTTCTGGGATCTTTGCTCACCGTTCTCATGATCATTTTGACCCCACGGGATGAGATCTTGCGTGGAGCCCCAGATCGCGGGAGATTATCAGTGGTCTTGTATGTCTTCCATTTTCTGATGATTGCTCCCACAGTTGATTTTTTCACACCAAGCTGCTTGCCTATTGTAGATTCACTCTTCCCAGTGCAGGTCTACAATACTTTTCCTGGTGTCCTTCGAAAGCTCTTTGGTCTTGGCCATGGCAGAGTTTGGAGTCTGACTGTTTGAGGCTGTGGACAGGTGTCTTTTATACAGATGATGAGTTCAAACAGGTGCCATTCATACAGGTAACGAGTGGGGGACAGAAAAGCTTCTTACAGAAGACGTTACAGGTCTGTGAGAGCCAGAGATTTTCCTTGTTTGAGGTGACCAAATACTTATTTTCCACCCTAATTTATGAATAAATTCTTTACAAATCCTACCATGTGAATTCATGGATTTTTTTTTCACATTCTGTCTCTCACAGTTGAAGTGTACCTCTGGTGCAAATTACTGACCTCTGTCATCATTTTAAGTGGGGGAACTTGCACAATCGGTGGCTGACTAAATACTTTTTTGCCCCACTGTAGCTAAAAGTCCCGAGCAACATTTTATCAGTGATTGCAGCTTGCAGGCAGCAGCATTTATTAGTGCAAACAAAATGAAGGGTATTTTCCATCCTTCTTTTCCAATGAGCTGCTGTCACTGATGACAGACTACATACTTCAAAGTGTGAATCTATTGTCACGAGGTGCCAGGAGCAGCAGCATTATTGTACAATAGCAGTGACACAGTATTGTATCCAGTGACACAGCATCAGTCAAATGTAGGCACAGAAGTAGCCAAGGTAATGTTTTCTCTGAAAACGAAGTAAAAGTGTAACAGAACTGCATAACACGGCTTAACCTTGTAACTTTTTGGGAGCTGCACCATATTGTTACAGAATTAACTTTAAATTAGAAAATAATTGCTAGCTGGGATGTTGCATTTTGGGATGAGCTTTTTAATTAGTTGTTTAAAGCCCTTCTTTTCCACAGTTTGGACTGTCATCATATCATTGACTAAACAAAGTAAAATGCATTAGTAACCTCCACCCACTGTTTGCTGTTTCTGTCATATGGAGTGCAACTAGCAAATGCTTCAGCGATGGTTAGTTGAGTCATTTGTTTACATTTGGATAACACATCCCCAGGTGCTAATATCTCTTCCTGGTGTGCAATCACAGCCTGGTTGTACTTGACATGCATTTTGACTTAAGTAAAATGTGTTGTTTATACCTTTTAGCAAAAGCAGTTTGTTTTTTTGTTTGTTTTTGTGCATATTTTGCAAGTATTGTGCTTTGGCGGAGGTTGCTTAAGTATAGTGCTGTGTGACGGTTTTCAGGTACCCTTAATTCTTTTCATATTTTGCTTGGAAAAATGGGAAATGGGTGCAGTGATTAATTTGCAATTAATTTGCTTTATCAAAACCTGACAGTACTTTTCTGCATTCAGGTCAGTTCTTGTGTAATTTGGCTGACGTCAGCCTTCTGTGGTTGCTGGTCTTGCTAACTAATGATTTCTCTCACTGATAAAAGAGCCACCTTTAAGAGAACACACTGGGAGAATAAGAACTGCTATGCTTTCATCTCTTTATTTTTGAACTGCATTCATTATTAATGACTGCAAAAATATAAACTGATTACGTTATGTGCACCAGTTTTTCCCCCAAACATGCTGGATCGTACATAACAGTGACTGTAGAAGCTGTATGATTTTTAGATGACCATCTGATTTGGAAATGGAGAGGGGCAAAACATAAACTTGTTTGCTATTTTATATTTCAGTATAGATTTAAAAAGAATGTGCTGGTTGTTATTTCATTGACTTTCTTAAGCCTTATTTTAGTAACAGTAGTAGCTCTGAAATGTTCTAACAAAACCATCTCCAAGAACCTTCAGCGTTCAGTTCAGTTTTATTTTTAACATTGTTTTTCCAGAGAAGCTCTGAGAATCCATGAAGGACTGTTTCACCCTGTGTGTTCTGTCTCATGTCGAGTTGGCCCTTTTGTGGTTTCAGGTCTTTATTCTTAATGGGGAAAAATGATGTTTATTACCATGTAATTTTAATTTAGTTAATGACAACAACAAAAAGATCTGTGGTCTGTAATATGAATCTGTTCCTTAGTTTCCCTCACTTGTTTGTCCGCTAATATTTGTTCATCTCTCTCTTTTTGTTTTTTTTTTTTTTCTTTTCTTTAATTGATACATCACAGATCATGGCAGTCGTAATGGTAGATTTGAAGGGTTGTACTTTATGCTTTGCTCTCATGCTAGTGTCTAAACAGAAATAATTGTTGCTATTGCATGAGGTTGCATCAACATAGTCTCTGTGTTGTGCATATGCTTACATCTGCGAGTGTAGTTGTGCAATACACAGCCACAGAAACATGTTTAGTTGTACTTTGCTGTTTTGATTTTTTTTTTTTTTTGTTTGTTTGTTTTTTGGTGTGTGTGTGGGCGGGGTTGGTTTATTGAGGTGCTTCATTAACAATGCCTTTTTATTTATTAATTTAAACTGAATATAGGGTCTTACAGTGATGTTTTGACAGATGGACAGGAAATCTATTTAGAAATGCCTTTGGCCCATTTATAAGACTTTCACAACTAATTTTCTTGATATTCTTCATGAATTTACTAAAACAGTTTAAGCTTTGCTGTTACAAACCCTACTAAAGGTCACATTGATGATATAAGCACCAATAACCTGGTGCTAAAAAAAGGTTCTGGCACCAGATTATTCCCACATATAACATCAGTCTTGCCTACACTTTCATCTCATAAAAAGTTGTTTCTGGGTTCAAACCTCAGCTTGGATCTGTTCTCTGTTGCATTTCCCTGTTTTCCCTAAGCCCAGATGGGTTTCATCCAACTACTTCAGCTTCTTCCCATAGTCCAAAGACATTGTTGAGATTGTGATTCTTTACTGGACATTGATGTGATATAAATAGTATTTAGGATAACCATACATTCTAACAGTCTTTTAAGTGTGTTCTTATAGTCTAAAGTGCTTTGAGTGGTCACTAAGATGAGAAAAGTGCTACATAAATGAATTATAGCCATTTCCTGTTATAAATAACTTAAACAGATTTGATCAAGAAATTCAAGAAAAGCCATCAATGTTCAGTTTTTTAAGTAACAAAATAAATAAGAGCTGCAAGACACAAGAGTGGTCATGCAAAGACTTGGTTTATACATGTGGCAGAAGAGAAGATGACATTGTGCATTCTAGTTATTCCTGACAGCATCATTTCTACTGATCTGTCTACATGTGGGAGGTTTGATACTAAGGAGGAGCCCGTAAAACTTGGTCTTCCATGTGACATGGTACTGCTCTGCAGACCTTCATGCTTTGTAGGCAAGGCCCTCATCTCCTCTTGCTCATCCATGAATCCCTAAGGCCTGGGTCCCTATGGCATTGCCTGACAGTCATTCCTATATTAATATTACATAGAAAACTGCTGTGGGCCTGTGCACAGACCTGGTGGTTTTTTTTAGACCTGCTCAAATCCAGCTGAAGATATAGATGTGAAGGTGCTCTCAATGATACACACTTAATGTATTATGACACAGAAACCAAGGAATCTGAATCAGTATAAAATATGGCTGTAGGGCCCTGATGGGGAGAGAGGACATGCCTTAAACCTGTGCTATTTTGCAACCAAGATGGGGCGGTATAAACGCTCATCTTGGGGCTTCAGAACAGGACTTTAAAAAACAATGGGTGATGTCACAGTATTTACTTTCATATTCTACACTGTCGGTGGTTACCTCATGGACACCTGTGGTTCTTGGAGCCCTTGATCTGCAGCTTCCTGGCTCTTCAGAACGACATAGAATCTGCTGTTTGTTCTTTTCATGTGTCTAACCGTAACTTAGATAGGATTTTATCAAAGAATACCAGATTGTCCAAGCCTTACGCTGGTAAGCCCATTACCAGTCAAAACATTGTTAGCGGAGACTGTGACTTTACTTCTCCTAACTCTGTCTTGAGCTTTCAGGCTCCACTTCATGTCTGCTTAACAACAGGGAGCCAATTTCAAGTCACTATCAGGACATCTGTGCTGCAGATAGCTCGTCATCCACAAATTTCACCCATTCAGGAATAACCATTGGAGTGGAACCTCCACAAAGATACAGCCCTAGTTCCCTCATTGCCTTTGAGACAGGGATATAGTACCTATTCAGCAACTGCTCTGAGTTTCTCATAGCCTGCCTGTGTCACAGGAGGCCACACTAGGGTTTCTGCTTGCTGTGTTTGTTTGCCAGTTGACATCACACAGTTGTTCCATAGAAGCAGCAAGTCTCTTTTGTTTATTCTCAAGTTACGTGCTTGTGCACTTTGTTTTACTTAAAACCAAAGCTGTCCACATGTTAGGCATAGGTCAGTGCTAGGGCTGAACGATATATCGCATTTGCGATAATATCGCGACATGATCAAGTGCAATTTTCTAACCGCAAAGGCTGCGATTATACTCTGGACATGTCCAAATTCATGGGCTGCATCCTCCTGAGGCCGCATTTGTAGACCGATTACGTCACAGCGACGTGCCGAAGGCTGTCCAAATTACTACCATATCCCAGAATTCATAGCGCGGCCCAGCCAAACTCCAGTTTCCAACAATGGCGGCCGCTACTAAGTTTTAAAATTACTCATACTAATCTTTCTGGGTCACAAAATAAACTTTTAAAATATTTTCAGGCGAGAAAGTAGTTGTGTAAACATCGACTATCTGCTCGGTTTATCAAGATATCCCATATTTGCAAAAGTGCTTCGACGTTTTCAGAGGCGTCTGCTACCCACCAGCTCGACAGCTAGCCGGGAGCTCGAGGGTTACTGATGCGGCCGAGAACGGCACAACTCCCGGCACATCATTTTCAGATCACCGCGGAGTTTCGCTGCTCGGGTTAAACGTAATATATAAGTCACTTAGACAACCTAAAAATTTTATTGTTGGGCTTTTTTCAGTGTTTTGTTTGTTCGTGAGTAAATCGGTTTGGCTGAGATTAAAGTTATTAGATTAGATAAAATAAAACTTTATTAATCCCCCGGGTGGGTTCCTCCTTGGTTTTCACACAGCTGACTAAACGTCAAACAGAAAACTTATTAAACAGAAGTATGAGACAGTCGAGAATTTACGCCAGTGTTTGGTTATATTTTAGATAGCAAGAAGCAGACGGCCGAGTTTATTAAACTCCACCGAGACAGCGGTGACGCTAATCAGAACTAGACCGTCCAATTTCCAATTTTATTAGTTTTATTTATTTAATATTATTTTTTAATTGAATGACTGTCTAGTAGTTCACAGATGTCGAAAAACTGAGTGTGGTAAAGCCACTGATTTTGTTTATGTATATTTCTGCAATCTGCACATTGTACTGACTTTCATTTTAATGTTTACACCAGGGTTCCTTGTCAGCACTTTATGCTCAGATGTTTGTAAGCTAAAAATAAACTGTGTATGTTCAAATATACTGTTGTGATTGAAGAAGTTAAATAAAAATGTAGGTCATCAATTCATGCATCACCTCATGTCATCATAACAGAGGTCTGTCTTCCAGGAAAGAACAGTTTAAAATTAATGTAATATAGTATTGGCCATACTATATGATGTATTGCTCTAATCGCAATTAGATTATTTTCCATAATCATTCAGCCCTAGTCAGTGCCGTGTTAATGAAATTCAGTTTGTGGTGGCCCATGTGACTGAATGAGCCACATGGGCCGGTAAGCTGTTGGTTGACCGTTCAGTCTACTTTCCTACCCTCATGTGTGGTCAAAAGCTCTTGGTAGTGACTGGAAAAATGAGAATGCTGACGTGTCTGAGTTGAGTCATTACTCGCACCGTGAAAGAGGCTGGTTGAGGTAGTTTTGGCATATGACCTGGAGTTGTTCAGGGCATCTCCCACTGGGCACACACACACTAAAGAGATCTCTTGAGAGCTTCTTGGAAGTGGTTAGAGATCTCTGCTTAGACTCCTGCCCCCAGGAGGCAGGGAGGGAGGGATGGATGGAGTTTTGAGATGTCAGCTATCAGACAAAGTGACTTGCATCTTTTAATAGGGATTGTCCCAACAGTGGTCACTGAAGAATTAAAGAGGCAAACATGGGACACACAAGTTACCAATTCTTGTGTCAAATCTCCAAACTATCCTGGGTGGGTAGTAGTCGTGTGTACTGGTGCTTGTCCATTGGCAAGCAGATGTGAGAGTGAATGGTACCAGGCAGCTTCTAGGTGTGAATGGTGGGTAATGAGTATTAATATTTTCCTCTCACTAAAATCACACTAAAATAAAAGTAAAAAGAATAGAAATGGATAAGTGAAAACTGTTCCCTTTTTGTTCAAAAAATGTTAAAATTATTTCAAATAAAGTCTTGTTCCACTCTTGGCGGATGGGGTGAGTGTACATCACAGTTCAATTTGATCTGGTCCTTAAAATGCATCTGATCTTCTGGACAGATTTTTTTTTTTTTTAAAGGACTGAGCCTTTAGCCTGCCAATATCTAGACAGCAGCTTCAATCTGTTTTCTGATAATGTCACTCAGTGGAAGAAGCCCGTCTCGCCAGCATCTCTGCTGTCTTTCCATTCAACCTCACTTTATCGGTTCGTGTGGTTTAAGGTTGATGGTACCCTCCACTCTCAAATTCATGCACACTCATCATTAATGTGTCACCTGTTCCATCAGTGACTCATGTGTCCCCTGTGGTTGGTGCTGTGTTGAGTATATAAGTGGATGTTTCAGCGCAATTTGTTCTGCATCTGTTAAAGAACAGAGACTGTTCTTTGGACTTCAACCTCCCCCCAAAACTCGTATTCTTGTCTTGTTCTCTTATTCATTCTTTCTTCCTCATACATTTGATCTTGCTCCGATGCTCCCTCTCTCCCTGCCTTTTGCTCTTTTTTTTTTTTTTTTTTTTTAACAGACTGCACTCTGGTATTAGATGTGTTGTTATTGTTGTTCTATGAATAAGAGATATGTAGCCTCGAGCACTTAGAATGGCATTCCACTTTGCTGCACTGTAAATTATGTGTGGAAGAACAGGCTCTATAATATGCATGTAAATACGTCTACACACACACACACACACACACACACACACACACACACACACACACACCAACTTACAAAATCTGAAGAACTGTAATATTAAGAAGCTCGCTTTGAAAACTCAGACAATTTGGCTGTTTTCTGTTTTTGCAGCAATAAACGTATTTATAATTTTTAATGAAGTGGTGCACCTTTTTTCCTACTGAATGCAGACATGGATACAGAATAAAGTGTAATATTACATTTGCTCATTTTGGAGATGATTGTCCTTTGTGTGTGTGTTTTTTTTTTTTTGATCAGTGGATCACACTTATTCACTGTATTACTTTTGTTATGAAATGTGAAAATGGCAAATAGATTCAGACAAGCAAATGGATGCCTTTTTAAAGACTTCCATTTTTTTTTTTACTTTCAGTTCAATATAGGAGGAGAGTCAACCCAATTAAAAATAATTATGCCATTTGGCTTGCTTTGAAAGCAATGTGCTTGAAAGGCAAAGAGAAGTAACTTTGCTTTTGTTTTTTGTTTAGTTTAGTTTGTTTTTATTCTGTTGAGCAGTAAATTAAAACGTTGCCCTTCAGCTCAGTCCAGACATCCTGAAAGTAAAATATGAATCCACAGCAAAATCTTTCTAATTTAATTTAGCTTGACCTAAATTTTTAAAGACGAAGATTTTTAATTTATTTTTTTTGCTTTTTGACAGCATGTAGCTTTTGACTGCGTTTTTCGAACTCTAATCTACATATCTGTCTCTTCCTTCCATTTTCTCTCTCTGGTTATCATAAGGCACATACAGCTGCAGCTTTAAATAAACTCTCTGTAAACAGATGTAGAACTTCAAAAGACTGAAGTTGAAGAAAATGAAAGGGCAATTTGTTTGGCTGTGACTGTGTGTGTGCTGTGGAAAAATACTTGATGTTAAGTACACACATCTACTGTTACTCAGTTCGAGAAATGTAATCGTTTCTTATAAAGTACATGAAAGAGTTATTTATGAGCTTTTCTGTACGCTTCATCCACTCTGGTCTTTCTTGACGCTGAAGGCAGTGGTACCCGGACACCGTTTGTTTTTTACCATGTTCTTTTATTTGTCCTTCACCGTTTCTCTTCCTCATATACTCTTTCTTCTTTTCTGTCTTTTACTCTGTAGTTTATTTGGCAACCGTCGTTTGGAGGCATATAGAATCTAATTTAGCCTGTAATCAAGAGCTCAGATAGGGGTGTGTACATGCTGTGAGCGTTCCTGTTTGAGTGTGTCTCTCCTTATATTGGCATTAAGCGACTTTTATTTAGCCAGACCTTGCAGAGTGAGAAGAAAACACTGGGAAAGAATACTTTCTCGTTAATGTGTCTGTTTGATATAACTGAAAACATTATTTCCTCATAGGGAAAGCTCACGTGAACGTCAAGAGCTTTCGATCACACTGTCGAGTATTTTTTTATGCTAACCTCCTCTCCCAATCTGTAATGTGAGATCAGTTGTAACCATTTCTCTCCATGTATAGCAAACTGAAATTGGTTATAAAAGGTTTGCAGGGTTTTTCTTGCATATGTTGGTCTCACACCAAAGGAACGTGTTTTGGGGTGTTTCCGCGTGTTAGAACGTGTGGAACGTTATAATTACAATGAGTGTAAAACTGTAATGACCTGATCTGACATCCCAAGATGAGAGCAGAGTACAAGTCTTTTAATTAATGTAGTTTTCAAATGATCAGTATTTAAAAGTACGGTAGGATCATTATTGTACATTAAATATTTCGGACTTTTCGTCTTCTCTTTTGTTTGGCCTGGTTATATTTTGTATTCTCTCTCTTTTTTCTTTTTTTTTTGCCTGTCCCATTTGGTTCTTTAGCCGTAAGAATTGTTGTTTGAAGACCAGCAAGGATACCCAACGGATTTACTTTGCCAAATGGATCATCACGGCCTTGCTGTATTGGTCCATTTGATCGACCTTTGTTGTTATTATTTATTTTATTTTATCTTCAGTTGTTACAGGCGGGACAGACATGACTGACGGATAGAAAAGGGAGAAAGAAAGATGAAGGAAAAGAAAATCAGAAGGGAAGAGGGACAGTGAGGAAGGGCTCTTAAAAAGAGAGAGAAGAGAGAAAAAAAATCTCCTGGATCACCTGTTGAGAGAAAGAGAAGAGAAAACAAGCAAAAAAACAGAGCAACATACTAAACACAACACCGTCACGTTAATCTAGCTAAGTGTAAACAGCAGTAAATACTAAATATTGAATGTTGTTGTGCAGCACGCAGGACCGACAGCACACAATGTATTCTGTATTCTCACAATGTATATTTTGTATTCTCTTTGTTTATTTTAATTTCTTATTGTTATTTACTTGTTGCTGTCAATATTTTTGTTATCACAAAGAAGTTAATGATAGAAATCATTGATATTGTGGCTCAGCTAAATTAAGTCAATATTTGGTGTGGTAACTCTTTGGCATTAATAGAGCTATTGCTGCCAGTTTTCGTTTATCAAAGCTACAAAGCTGATCATGACTGGAAGGACACCGGGTTCCTTAAAGGCAGTCATTTTTAAGGAATCAGATTTTTCATGGGTGCTGCTGCCTGCTCATCTAGGGCACTCATCGAACAGAGAAGAGACTCAGGCAGGGGAATGCAACTTTCCACTCTTTGGTCATTACACTGCTGCATTTGTCACAAGGCATTCTTATTTTTCAGGGGGAAAAGCGCTCTGTAAAAGAATATGAAAAGTCACTAAATCTGACAGAGTTGTTGAGTTGGCAACAGCGAGGTGAACTGAAGCGTGATGATCACTGCTGTGAGTGAGGAATGTGAGGCGCCCTGGATGCTAAGATGAGATGGTGCATAAAAAATGTTCTGCTCTATAACTGATGGCTGTTTGATCTATGTCTCTGTGTCTCAGGGAGACTACGATCCAGTCAAAACCCGTGTTCTCCACCTCAAAGTGAACCCCACCGCCATTGCCAAACAAGAGCGCCAGCAGGAAGTGGAGGCTCTCCGACAAGAAGTGACACGGCTCAGGGATCTTGTACGCTCTTTGCAGAGTGGAGGTGCTGTGGGGCATTCCCAGGATGACACGCACAACCCCAGCTTCAGCCTTAGTTTGGCTCCTTCAAAGGAAGTGTTGGGTAAGATGACACAGAAGTGTGACATCAGAATAAGAGTGAGCTATAATGTCATTCAACAGCAAACAGGGCTTAAAAAGTAATAGGTAATGTCTAGAAGTCAAAGGCAGCCAGTATACCATCATTAAGAGTGGAATAATATGATTGATGGCTGTTAAAAGACAATTACAGTAATCTGAGAGGAAATAAGAGCATGACTGATAGTATGGGTGTCACTAGAAGTCAGTATTATTCATATCCTCACAATATTCCTTAGGTGGTAGGAGGAGGACTGGGTGACCTCGTTTATATATTTTAAGGTGAAATTGCAGATCCAGGTTTCGGATAGCTGATGTTAGATGAATGGATAAGGGGCCAAGGGAGAGTTTGATCCATGGATGAAGCTTTTCTGATCCGATGATTAGATTTTCTCTTTTTAATTATATTGTTATATAATGTTATAGTTAACATTAGAGGGGAAGTGGATATTTAGACAACATAAAGTACAGATTTTAAAGGTTGTTAAAGGTCCTCTTTACATGTAGACTGATCCAAAAAATATGAAATGGCAAAAAAAGAGAAAAGCCATACCCAACAGTTGCTTTCTAAAGGAACATGTTGCTCTTGGGAACTGCTTCATTGATATTTTGGCTCAGAAAGTCTCTGTCCTCTTAAGTGTCTATATGACAGACTGTTAGAGGGAGGACGTGCAGTTATGACAGGGTTAAATATGCATTTGGAGCTCAGGACAGTTCACTGGTAAAAGTCTGTTGGCCAATTTGTGCACAGCGCTCTGTGCTCGCTCTGTCTGTCTGCTGCTCGCTCACGGTCTCAATTTTCTTGGCACTTCTTTTTTCCAACTCCCAGCCTTCTTATTTTTTTCTCATCTTTCATTCTTGTCTTTTCTGTCATCTTCTCCTGTTCCTGGCATGTTCGCTTCTCTGGCTTTTAATTTCTTATGATATGAAAATTGAGTTTGTAACAAGTAAGTTCAGTTTAAACTCTGTATAGATAAAGCAGACCTAGTGTGTGATATCTGTCCTTATTGCAAGACCTGGGTCAGTGCAATAGAAAGTCTACAAACTTATCAGAGATCAACAGAAACGTTTTAATGTCTATAAAATAATTTAATGACATTTTACCCCATGTAGTGTTACCCTGCTGTCAGTAGTAGTTTAACTTGGCTATAGGCTTTGTGTGTTCAGTTAAGAAATTACCTAAGCAACATTACAGGAACAATACTTCATGTAGCAATTAGCAGCAGGTAGAAAATGTTTTCCATTTTTAATTACATTTAATTAGTAAAATTTACTGTCCAGTTTTATACACCAGCGGTTATTAGTTCTGCCCTGGGTGTTGATGATGAGTTTCCACATTTTTGCATTTTTCACACATTAATACTGGACAATTGTGATGACAAAATTTAAAAGTAAGTTTAGAATTAGAAAAAAAATCAGGGCTTTAACTTTTTACTCTTGCTGTTACAAATTACTATTTCATTAAATACAGCTGGGAAATGAACTTTAATGATGATGATAATAATAATAAATAATCATCATCTTTTTTATAAGTTGTCTTGAGCAGTAGTTCTAGGTCTTTATAGGTCTTTCAAAGTTTTTCTTTGGACTTTGGATGCTTTTTCATTCATTTTCAGTCCAGTCCTCGTACAATTTCAGATGAATGTTTTTTTTAGTTTGTTTCTTTTTGGTTTCTTAAGCCACTTAACACTAACTGTGAATCATTAAAGCATTAAACAGGCACCTAACTCGAGGGGTAAGTCAGATAACTTTGCAAAGAAGCAGTTATTAGCAGCCTGTACCCATTTGTACCCATTTCTTAATGAAAATCTATAACAGTTTAAATATAACCTCCGCACACTGTCTCACTTAGCTCCATCAGGTACCTTTATCAAGTCAGTCAGACTGAAACATTGTGATTTAATAAGTGTCGTAGTGGTTATCGAGACAGTATGCACGAGTTGCATTTTAATTGTTGTGGAACCTTTCTCTTGGTTCATGTGTGCAGAGATTTTTTTTAAAATTTTATTTCAAATCTATGAAAACTTTAAATATTACAGTTTGAGAGGTTTTAAAATATAGTTTTTTATGATTCTCAAAAATTATTAGCTGAAAACTTATCTCAGCAAAAAACAAGTGGAGGCCAGAAGAAGTGGCAGGCATAAAAGTATCATTATCTGAAAGCCACGTCTTTAGAAAGGGTAGTTAATGGGTAGTAAAGCCTGACATATGGCAAATTATACAAGTGGGCAACTGGACAACTTTTCACCATGATGATGATCCTGAATAGAAAAACATACAGTGGAACACTATCAGTCATGGATGGGCCTCCCCAGAGGCCAGACCTCTACATTATTGAAGCAGTGTGGGATCATCCTGACAGAGAACAGTCCTTCAAGAAGCCTGGGGAAATGTTCCTGAAGACTACTTAAAGAAATGAAAAGAAAGCTTGACTAAGAGAGTTCAGGCTGTGTTGAAGAGTAAGAATAAAAATGGTCGTACTAAATATTGATTATGTATGTTTGCACTTTTCAGTAAATCGCTGCCCCTATTTCCCATTTCCCTTATATAATGATGTGAGGGGTGGCTCAAGACGTTTGCAGATGTTTTGGGACACTACAGTTTAGTTTAGTTTTTGTTTGTTTTTGCTTCTGATACGAGTGCAAATTTTAGCAGTATTTTAGACTGAAAACGAGAGAAGAAAATATATAAATAAGACGCTCCCTATGCAGCTGGCAGCTTTTGAGCCATTATGTACACAGACCTGTAGACACCAATCAAGACTGAAATACAGAAGTCACCAAAACTGTAAAAGTTTGTGTGAAAAGTATTCTAACTAATACTCGGATTTAGTAACTCAACACGTACGTTGACACATTTGTGTGCCCACTTGTACGTGTTTGTCTTTGCGATTGCACAGATAACGACATGTCCACATTCCTGTGTGTCCACTTGTCTGCACGGAGAAGGAAATGTATTGGTTGCTGCAGCCTGAGAATTCCCAACCATTTTCAGGGCATTTTGATGGCTGTCATAAAGTGACAGTTTTGTCACATTTCTGAAGTCTTGAAACACTATTTAACCGCGGTGACTGACACTTGAGAGGAGCCCAGTCACCCAGGAGACAGACAGGCACGTAGACACTCACTGGCAGACTCAGTCCCAGACTCTTAAGTTTATACTTTCTAGTCATTCACTTGTTTAATAATGACAGATAAAAATGTAATCGGCCAAGCTATACGCTATGAAGAGGAGAATGATGAGTAGAAATAATTATCAGTCGCAGCAGGGTTAGAAGTTATGGGAATAAAAACTCCCTGACTGCTCTTGAAACGACGCATTATGTTGTAAGAGAATAGAGAGTTTTGACTGACTGATGCTGACTGTAGAGAGAGAGGAAAAAAGTGAAAAGGACTGGTTGTTAAGTAAGGTATAACCCTGAACAATGTAGGTTCACATTTGAGCAGCAGAAATGCTTTTAACCTTTTAAAAAATCTGTAGCAAACACCAAGCTTTTCAGAGGTGTTAGGTAAGCATTTCTTTGCCTGGTTACATCATCTCCCTCCATGTGTTTTTGTTTTTTTGGTTAATAGTCTTTACGGTGCTCCTGCCTGCACTCGTTTTTTTCTTTTTCTTTTTTTCTTTTTACATTTTCTCAGATTTGCATACATCACAGTGTTGAGAAGATTGGCACAAATATCTATAAAAAGTAAATATTTGCCTCTTTGTGGTTGTTCCTTTCCCAGCTCTCCTTTTACCACTTGTGTACTTACAAAATGTTCATGGCTCCACATTTGCATTGTTAAGATTCAATATTGAGGAAGGGTACAAGAGGTGATCGAAGAATAACCACACCGATCCGGCCGGGTGAAGTCAAACGATGATTTTAATGAATACACGCGTGGGAAGAGAACTCTGTACGCAGACAGGAAGTAGTCTTCGACTTAATCAAAGCATGAACAGATATTTTATAGCATCAGGGTTTATTTACTGACGCCCCTTCATACGTCACAGATACATTTTATACATAGATCAGATCAACATCATGACTTTTCACCTAGAAAATCATCTTCTATCTTCATGGCTAGCCCTTCCTGTCTACCTTTCAGTTCTTGTCTTGTTCCTCTTTCTTGCCGAGACACCAAGAAACGGTTCCTCTTTTACCAAGACAATTTTGCAGTTACAGCCAAACATAACTAACCTCTCCTCTAAATAAATCTAATTTAAAGTGTGTGTGTGTGTGTGTGTGTTGACCTCACATGCTCTTTGTGTCACCTCTTACACTTCTGACCTTTTACCAGACCAGAAGCTCACTGAGACTATGTGTATGTCTTCTACTAAATAAATGTTTTAATCAAGAACCTCTACTAAAACCTTAATATAAAATGATAAAGCTATCTGTTACATTGCTAAAGCCTCGTCTTAGCCTGCGGCTCAAAATAACTTCCTGCTTCTTTCTGCATACAACTTCCTGTCAGCCTGCAACTCAGTCTTTCTGAAAGAGACACTGTCTAAACCTTGGAATGCAATATCCATGCTGCAAATTATATTATTAATGCAATAACAATTATTTAACAATAGCAGTAAAATAATTTCCCTCCTCGACACTCCCCCTTTTGACCTCTGGAAAACCAGAGGTCACAATACATTGTGTCCTCACGCAGACCCTTCTCTGGTGGTCTCGAACCTCGAGATCTCCAGGATCCTCGCCCCTCCTGTGGTCGCCGAGATCAGTCTTCTGCAAAGGAAACAAAACACCTTTTCTTGCATCTCCCTAACTTATCCTATCTGGGACTCTTTAATTAAAAGCCTGATCCTAATTATCTTCTTAACTTATGGACTTGTATTTATGTATACTCTTCAACGTTACTCATCACTTTAAAATTCTTTTAAGCGCTGGTTTCACGTCCAGTTGCTCGCTCTACTTTCCCTTATCTGATCATCAACATCCTGTGCACAAGTTGTCGCTGCTGCAAGTTAATCTACTCCAAAAGAAAACAACCACTTCAATCAATTAAGTTTAAGCATATAAGCAATTACTCCTGTATACATTTCATCATAGCTAAATGCTGCCTTGAAACAACTCCTATGTGTTAACACTAACTTCATTTTAAAACCTCACATTTCCTATGTTATCACCTGTTTTGGTATAGCCTTTTTATTTCATTTTGCTCCCTTTAATGTAACAATACCTCCTAATTCTAGTTTATCAGACTTAACCAAAATATATGCTTTCCTTCCTCTTTGGTCCTTCTTTAAGTTCAGTTAAAAGCTAAATGAATTTAAGGCCTTTTGCCTGGAATCAATACTGTCATGTGTGTTTCTTAACTCTGTGTCTGTAAGCGTGTGCAATCCTTCATGAACTCATATTATCCTCACAGTAGATTGGCTAATCATAGCGCTAGCCAAAGGCTCGTGACCCTCCAGAGACAAATTTGAGCCACAACTCCTTTTAAAGCACAAAATGCAATATGTATAAAATAGTTATAACTGCACCTGAAATACAAAGTTAACATCATCATAAACATCTTATGGTCATCAAAGCAATGGGCAGGGCTGCGACCCAATTTAGCCCTGTCTGCACAAATTTTAGCCAACTTGTTTTTCAAATTTAGGTTCATCCTCTCTACCTTTCCTTGAGATTGAGGATGAAAGACCGTCCCGAACTTATGTTGCATTCCCAACATCCTCTCTACCCCTTGCAAATCTTTATTCTTGAAGTGAGTACCATTGTCTGATCTAATTCTCTTGGGAAACCCATGCCTTGGAATGTAATGATTAAGCACTTAATCACGCTTTTCGCGTCTTCACATTTGGTCGCCCATGCTTCGGGCCATCCAGTCAAAACATCCACACACACCAACAAATACCTCACCCCACCTGGGCCTGTATCAATCATGTCGGTATAATCAATCACGACCTCTTCTCCTGGCCTTCCTGGCATGAGAAACTTACCAGCTTCAGGTTTTACTGCTGGCTTTGGGTTGTGTGCCCCACAAATTAGGCACGTTCTGGCCTTTTCCAGTATCATCCTTCTCAAATCAGGATGCCACCATCGGCACAAATTTCTCTCCATCTGTTTCACTCCCACGTGACCAAGCCCGTGAGCCTCATTCACCTTTTGTTCCGCCATTTTGGCCGTTAAAGCGGGACGCCCATCTGGCCCCCTCCACAAACCGCCATCTTGCCAGGCTCCTTTGTTTTCCCACACCCCCTTTTCCTCTGGGGATGTCTCCTCCTGAGCCTGTCTAACTTCTCCCATGCTATTAGTGCTACCCTCCTCTTCTGGGGTTACCTGCACCAGTTGTCTCTGTCCTTTGTAGCCCGCTGCTTCCTTTGCGGCTTCGTCAGCTTTCTGATTTCCTCTTGCCACCATACTGTCTGCTTGTGAGTGGCCTTTGCATTTTATAATACTTACCTCGTCTGGGTCCTCCAGGGCCTTTTTGTGACAGATGGGTGCATTAGTGGCCGTTCTGAACCCGGCTCTCTTCCACTGAGCCAGTTCCACATGAGCTGCTCCAAACGCATATGCTGAGTCAGTGTAGATGTTCACTCTCATGTTTTTAGCCAACCTCAGGGCTCGAGTTAGGGCTATCACTTCAGCTCTCTGGGCCGACTGTTGTCCCTCGATTTTTCCTTCAACCTGGGCTTTCTTAATACAGTCATGTGGTTCTCCTGACCCCATTAGGTCTGCCATATTTATTCCTTCATGTGTGAATATCAGATTTGGCGCCTCTAAAATTTTGCTGAACCTTTGTTGCGTCAGTGGAGTCATTGTGAATGCCTGTGAGTTCACATAGGCCACTACACTGTGTGTAGTAAGCACTTTCAGTGGGTGTTCCCTCACTATATGTGCTGTTTTCTGAATTATCTTTGCTACTCCTGCTGCGTGTTGTGTGCATGTGGGATGCCTTGCTTCTGTTGAATTTAATCTTATGCTGACATACATAAGTACATCCCTACCTCCCCCTTTTTTCTGAAACAACACACCATTCACAACTCCCTTTGTTTCTGAAACATCAAGATGAAATGCCTCATCATAGTTAGGTGTGGCCAGATCTGTGGCTCTTGACAAATCCTGTTTTAGTGAAATGAACGCTGTCTCTGTGTCCGGCGTCCAAGGCAATTCAGCCTTCAGAATTCGAACACCAACTTTCTTGATCAAGTCCCTTAAAGGGGCCGTTTTACCCGCATAGTTCGGAATGAACTGCCTGCTGTAACCTGTCAAGCCAAGAAAGGAAAGCAACTCCTTCACAGTTCTTGGTTTTGGATGTGTCAGAATTTGGTCTCTGTGTGTGTTCATTAGCCCCACTGATCTGTGTGCGATCACCCGGCCCAGGAATGTTACCTCTGGCCGGACCAACTGCAGTTTTTCTTTGCTCACTTTGAAGCCACACTCCGCCAATCTGTTCAACACCACGAGCGATGCTGCCGTACAGGCCGCTGCTGACGGGGCTGCAATAAGAAGATCATCAACATACTCTATTAATGTACAGCCCCCTGGCAGTTGACATGGGGACAATGTCTCTTTCAACACCTGATTAAAAATTCCTGGTGAGAGTGCAAAGCCTTGTGGTAGGCGTGTGTACCTAAATTTGCGGCCTCTGTATGTGAATGAGAAAATGTCTCTGAGTGACTCGTGCAGTGGGAGACAAAAGAATGCATTCGCTAGGTCAATACATGTGAACCACTTTTGGTCTTCAGTTTTGTGCTTCTATTATGGTCTGTTAAATGGTATGTCAGACTTCAGCTGGAACAGGACAGGCGAACAGTTAGCTAGACCCACATCTGTGGGCCCTGCGGACCACAAAGTACCAGGCAATTTTGAGAGCTCAGCTACTGCATCAGGATGATCCATTCTTTCCCTGCCATGTATTCTGGAGATTTCTTTATGTTCTAAGATCACTGCATCGTTGGACAAACAAGTTACGCGATATATTTTACATTTTGGTGCATACCAGACATTTGGAATTTGGGTGCCTTGCCAGCATGCGTTGTCCAGCGCCCGCTTGACCATTGGTCCCAGATCTCTTGGCCCATGACCCTCGTGGACCGCCAATGTAATGTTAGGGGCTGAATCCTCTCCCACATTGTACCAAGGCAGTTGTTCATCAGTAAATTTCACAGCCACGGCCACACCTTCTGGTCCAACATAAATGTTATGTGTTTGCACATTCCACGTCTGTCCCTCAAGATCAGACTGGAACTGTTCCCGATAGATATCGTTATCTTCCCTATCATAAAAGAGTGTAACGTGGAAAGGATCTCGCGGAGGGGAATAGACGGCCAGGCTCATTATCCAGGGTTTCCATAGCTGATAATGTCTCAGAATGCCTACTTCCACTAGCCTCCCCCAGTAGATTTCGGCAGTGGGTTGTTCAGAGTTCTGGACTAGATATTGAGTCTTTGAAGGTGATCCCAGTTTCACAAGCAGGTCCCTGCCCATGAGATTTTCCAGGCACCTGTGAGGACACCACATATTGGTGCTTCAAAGTCTGTTTTCCCAGCTGTGTCAATGCTGGATTTGTCAATGGCAGTGTCATTGGAATCCCGGAAAAGCCTACCACATTAACTGTGTGACAGGAGAGTGTTGCACTGTCTGGTGTGTCTTTCAATGTTGAGTATGTTGCTCCAGTATCCACCAGGAAGGGCAATTCAGTGCCTTCCACGGTCATCGACAGCATGGGTTCTGCCGTTCCCACCCTGTTCGGTTTCTCCGGGCTCCGTCAGTATTGCTCCCCCTCCCAGCCCCAGTCGGCTACTGGGTACTGGGGGGCTGGTGCTGCATTCGGGTTTGGAGCTTGATGTGCTCCCCTGTAAGCAGCTCTTTGTCTTGGGCCTCCTCGTGCCTGGGATTGATAGCCTCGCCCCTGATAGTTCTGCGGCGGTTCAGGGCAATCTCGGGCCCAGTGTCCTTCTGCTCCACATCTCAGACACGCAGTCCAAGACACTCTGCCAGGATTCCCCGGATTCCGAGCCCTTTGTCCTCCCCTCACGGATCCACCACGCCCTCTCTGCGGTCCACCGGTCCCCCAATTCCCTACGGGTTGACGCTGCCTTGGTGCATTGGCGGGCCAACGATCATCAGGGTAGAGACCCGGATCCTGATCTGGCCAGTCAGGCACAGGATCGGGCTGAGGCCTTGCCACCATTATAGTCTTATTTAGTTCTTTCGGTTCTTTTTTCTTCGCATTATATTTTTCGCGAGCCTCACCCAGCTGCAGCCTAAGCAGCTGCGCCTGTACTTCATCTAACTCTTTCTTTTGTTTGTTTGCCAAATCCTGTTCCCGCTGAAGTCTGTGGGTCACATGTCTCTCCCACTGCACCGAGTCTGCAACGGCAAAATCTGGGTTCTTTTCCAAGTCAACTGCAACCTGATTGGGCAGCCCTGCCAGCACTGCCGAACGAAACCACGCTCTACTTTCGCCCTCCTTCCCCGGATGTATTCCTGTTCCTAACAACCATTGTTCCTTTGCTTTAGCTAAACACTCTCTGGGTTTCTTTTTGGGATCCCAAATAATTTTTGGAATGGCTCCAAAGTTAGGAGTTGGGTCCTTCTCCCGAACTGCATCTGCTAAGTCACTCTGCACCTCATGATATTTCAGGTCATTTGCATATCTGGTTGTTTGAGCTATCTGCTCTACATCTGCTAACCCACCACCCAGCATACAACGTCCGGCCAAAGTGCGAAAGTCGCCCAGCGCTAATTCTTCTCCTTCCCAATGTTCTCCCTTGGTTATTGGTGGAAGTTGTTTAACCAATGCTTCCAAATCTCTCACCTTATAGGCGCAATAAACTGGTTCGTTCTTTGGACCTGCTATTAGAGGCAGACTTAAACCAGGGTCAGGAGCTCCTTGTTCAAAACTCACTCTTCTACTCTTCCTCAACTTTCCTTTCCCCTTTGAGCTCTTAAATATGGGCTGTCTCTGTGCTTGGTCTCTCTTCACACTTCTTTTCCTCAAAATTAGGCTTGTACTTGGTTGGGGTTCAGCTCCTCCATCTTCGTCCTCCTCATCGTCTTCTTCTGATGACGTCGCACGGTCTTCATTCTCCTCTTCTGGTTTATAACCTCCAATGCCGTTAATGCCTCTATGGACGCACGTAGGGCCTCATGCATTTGTCCATACACTTCTCCTTCAGTTTTTAACACCAAGCTCAGAGGTATTTTATCACCCAGCCCTTTCTGTTGGGATATAATAGGTTTACTTACCTCAACCTCCATCGCTTGGCACTCTTTCTCTGCTGATTTTGATACTCCAGGGGAAGCCAAGCGAACAGCTTTCTTAAGCTGTTCGAGCTGATCCTTCAGAGGTTTGCATCCCCTTTTCCTACTAGGTGTCGCACCCGATCTGTCAGCCATTCTCTGAAACACAGACTTACCTCTTCCAATGGCGTTGGTCGACTCCACCTTCTTGGTCTAGGTCACCCAGACACGCCTAACTTTCGGTTTCAGTCTTCGTCTCGCTGTTCTCGCAACCACTGGCTCCTCTTCCCCTGCTCGGTGATACACAAGGTTTAACCCAGCACTTTAGACGCTGTCCTCGCGTTCTCAAGCGTTGACACTCAATCAAAATTATTCGCCCTCAAAGTGTTAATATATGACACCAGCAACCCTTATGCGCAACGCGCTCACCTCCGTATACTTACCTCTCCAATAGTTCCTCGGATTAGTGTTTTTTCATTTATTTTAAACCCATTAACGGCGCTGCGCGTCCCTTATATACTTTACAGCAACACACCCTCAAGGGTCCCTCAACTTGTCCCGTACTAATAAATCTAAAACCAAGAAATCACCTTTATGACATTATGTCAAAGCTTTCTCCATGTTGCACAGCCTGCCACAGGTTTAACAAAAAAATCGCTGCCCGAGAAGGCTCCCACATATCAAGGTGGTCGTTTTCACAAACTTCCAGCAGACCCTCAAATAAACAAAAACAACGACCCAGGCAGGCTTCCAGTTCAGCCTCCTCAATTTCTATGCACACTGAAAACTCATGGGGAGATTCTTCTGTCTCCCCGTGTCCTACACAATTCACCTCCAAATGATCCCCTACAATTGAAATTTCAGTGTGGAATGACGCAGAGATTAACATTTCCTTATTTATTCACTATATGTAACCTGAATTTTCTCTCTCTTATCAAATAACAAAGGTTATCTTTACAATTTGTTATTGAACGACTAATTAAGTTGCTTTTTATGGTGTCAGTGATAAACTGCCCCTAAAAAGTCCACTTTATTGCGTGCTCATTAAGTTACTCCTATCAAAACTATTTAACAAGTTCAATTTACACATACTCATTAATTTGTCACGCTTATTAGTGGCTCATGGTTGCTTAAAGCCTATGCCCGACTTGACCACAGAGTTAGAGCATCATTCAATCCTCTCAGGATGACCACTCCACTTACTCTGCATCCAGTCAGCTCATAAATTAACAACCCTTGCAGACTGTAACCCTTTTATTTTTTGTTTATGCCTTCAAATCCACCTTAAATCTTCTTTACCTAACCGTTGGTTTTAAACACAAACAATTCTTATATTCTATTTTGGAACGCTGTCACCATTCATATATTTACAATGTTGTTATTTACTAAGCCAGCATTTTAACTGCAGACATTTATCCACATTTGCAAACAATAGTTATAGAGCTGAATGACACACAAAACCGAAAGCATAGTCCTCTCATGCGCTCTGCATCAGCTGCCTCATTTGCATGCACACACACTCTTCATCTAAGAATAGCAGCAGGCAGTCAGTGCATTGCTGACTCGACCCACAGAGATCTTTTTTAATACAGAGACGTCTTATATTTACAACTGCACAGATTTTATGCCTTTTAACACCTACCGAATTTCGAAAAATTTAAGTTAACGGTCTAACCGATAAAAGTCCAACTTTTTTGTAATCAATTAACCAGTATCTGTCCAACAGTTTCTGGCCTCATCTCTAAAGTCCCTAACTCAATTTAAAAGTGTCCAACACCCAAGGTCCAACCTTTGCTGCCCAAAAAAGCGCAGATACCGTTCCAAACGGTAAGGAGATTCTAACTCCTAGTTATTCTGGAGTGCCCCAAGCTCCACAGTGACCAACTGACTATCCCTCTTCGAGGACAATGCATAAGCGTCCTTTGCATTGGCAAGCGTTACCTCTGAGCACTGCGCTTCCTACCAGTCCAACTGGCGTTCTTGAGTAATTTATAATACTTTGGAACAACAATAAAACACCCAACAAAGTGTAAGACTGAAGCAGGTCCAACCTTATAACCAAAAAATAACCAGATTCCCTAACATACTAAACGGTCCAACCGCATTCAATCATTACCAGCAGTCCAACTGCTTTAAATCCTCAGTACTGTCATGACATTCTCATCAAAATCAAAACAGACATCCACCAGTAACTTCAGTGAGTAGACTTAAATTTTATCATGTCCAATTTGGCACACTTTGGAAATAATTCAACAGGTAGTGCCTTACCTTTTGGATAAGCCGGCTTATGCCCACTCACTTAGACCACTGGAATTCACGTCTGCCCGTCAGACCACCCAAGACCCCGGATTTCTCCGTCCAAACCTCCAACTCTCCCTCCTCAATAACCGGACGAAGCCCCCAAATGTTAAGATTCAATATTGAGGAAGGGTACAAGAGGTGATCGAAGAATAACCACACCGATCCGGCCGGGTGAAGTCAAACGATGATTTTAATGAATACACGCGTGGGAAGAGAACTCTGTACGCAGACAGGAAGTAGTCTTCGACTTAATCAAAGCATGAACAGATATTTTATAGCATCAGGGTTTATTTACTGACGCCCCTTCATACGTCACAGATACATTTTATACATAGATCAGATCAACATCATGACTTTTCACCTAGAAAATCATCTTCTATCTTCATGGCTAGCCCTTCCTGTCTACCTTTCAGTTCTTGTCTTGTTCCTCTTTCTTGCCGAGACACCAAGAAACGGTTCCTCTTTTACCAAGACAATTTTGCAGTTACAGCCAAACATAACTAACCTCTCCTCTAAATAAATCTAATTTAAAGTGTGTGTGTGTGTGTGTGTGTTGACCTCACATGCTCTTTGTGTCACCTCTTACACTTCTGACCTTTTACCAGACCAGAAGCTCACTGAGACTATGTGTATGTCTTCTACTAAATAAATGTTTTAATCAAGAACCTCTACTAAAACCTTAATATAAAATGATAAAGCTATCTGTTACATTGCTAAAGCCTCGTCTTAGCCTGCGGCTCAAAATAACTTCCTGCTTCTTTCTGCATACAACTTCCTGTCAGCCTGCAACTCAGTCTTTCTGAAAGAGACACTGTCTAAACCTTGGAATGCAATATCCATGCTGCAAATTATATTATTAATGCAATAACAATTATTTAACAATAGCAGTAAAATAATTTCCCTCCTCGACAGCATCTATATCCTTTTAACTTTCTCTTCTGTGGTGATCACATTGTAAATAATTACCTCCACAACGACTCATTTTTTCCTCAGACAAACTAATTTCTCTGACTTCTCAAATCAAGTCTCCAAATTAAAGTAATTATCCCAAATTGATTTTCAACAAATTAAAGTCAAGCCCCATTCTGTTTCTCCCCTTCATGATTATCTCTGCTCCCAGCTAGGAGATGCAGCTGACTGCTTCAGACGCCACCGTGCTCTGCTTTATAGTAGTATGTAGACCCTGAGTGAGCAGAGGGATTGCTGTGGGGTAGAGATTGATATCATTCACAACTTTTTGATGCTGGTATCTAGGGGTGTCACGATATTTAGTAGTTGGTACCAAAAACAGTAGATGAGTACATGATTCTCTACACCCAGTTTATGTTGCTAAACATAAACACCATAAACTCTTTAATAAAAAGTTATTTTAACTAACTGGGAAACTTTAAAATGGTAAAATTATATCATTGATGGGAGACAGGCAGCAGTGTTTTGATGATTAATGTAACTATTGCTGTAACATTAAATATTTATGCAACATTAGGCATTGCTAATATTTCAGCCTATGGTTCATCAATGATTTAATTCCACCCATCTCAAGCTAAATAGTAACGTATTTGTGCTCTATACCATGAGAAGGATAATACTCTGATACTCTGAATGTTCATGGATGTTAAATTGAAAAGCATTCGCAGATCTAATTGCACATCTTCCTCTCTTGGTCTGAAAAGCAAAAATGGAAATGATTTAAATATTGCCTTTTGGGAATCAGTTATCACCCCCTGGTCATCGCCCTCAAATGTTAAGTAGTTCCATGCTAGGCTCTCCACTGGTCTCTTTATCTGGTTCTCCACCCTGGTTTGAGCTTTTGTCTCCCACTTGTAGTCTTTTTCTTCTGTGCGTTCAGAATCCAGGTTTATTTAAATTGACTAAATCTTTATTTTTATGGCTTTGCTATTTAATAATATCAAGTCTTTGAGATGCTAATTTAAGTTGCTGGAGTTATTCCAGAAACTCTACATATTGATAGCATATAACTATGCTATCAAAATAATTGTGCTGTATAACTGATTTGTGTGTTGCAGATTTGCGTAAACAAATGGAGAGTTCAGAGCTGAGGAACCAGAGACTTAAAGAGGTGTTTCAGAGAAAAATACAGGAGTTTCGCACAGTGTGCTACGTCCTGACCGGCTACCAGATCGATATAACCACTGAGAACCAATACCGGCTCACGTCTGTCTACGCGGAGCACATGGATGACTCCTTGCTCTTCAAAAAGGTATGAAGAGTTCATCTAAGGTTGGGGATGCCGTCAAATGCCACAATATTTTAAATTTAAATAAATAAGAACAATAATTAGAAGCTGAAACAAGACCTGAAATTTATACGTACACTGATAATCCAGCCTTGCGTACAAGTAACACGTTTTTTTTTTTTGGGGGGGGGGGGGGGTTTGTGTTATTTTACATCCTTCTTTATATACAGACCTGAACTGATCAGATATGTAGCTTTTAGCCACAGATTGTGTGCATCATTAAACAGCAGCGTGAAGTTAAAATGGGCACACTGTCAGCAAAACTCCTACAGGCTATGGCATCTGTGTAAGTGTTGATATCTGTCCCAGGGAGCTCTTTTAAAAAAAAAAAGCGCCTCGGGAAGTTTAGATTTGACCTTGCAAGGTGCCGCATCACTTTGCCACATTGTGCATCGGCTTAGCGATGCAGCGAGACGAGCACTATGCCAACAGAGACTCTTTGCTTTGTGGTTTAAATTTGTATGTGTGGGAGACTGGCAGCGTCTGTGTGGAAGAGAAGAAGAGAGTGATGACTGGGCAGTGTCACAGGGTGGGTTTTACATTAATCGATCACCACTCACTTATTGAATGGGCTAAATAAAAGCTGAATTTGTCATTATCCCTTAGCTTTTTAGAAAGCACTTTTTTTTTTAAGCTTAACAGAGAAAAAATCCAGAGTTGTGCTCTCTTCACAGCTTTTTTTTTTTTTTTTTTTTTTTTTACTCTTTTACTTTCCTCTCATCTTTCCATCCTGGAGTTTTGTTTTTACCTCTGCTTATTGCTCAGTCTGTCTCTCGTTCTCTCTGTAGCCCAATTGTGTAGCATTAGCTAATTTCCATGTTGCTGCGGCTATCGTGTTCTGATGGCGGCCCCTAGCTAGAGCAGAAACCCTGGAGAATCCGTAATGGCAAGGTGGCAGAGGGGCGGCTTTATTATCTTGGCAGGTAATTATTGCTGTCACATGCTAATTTATTGCGACTGGTCATCAGTGCCTTGCTCAAGGACTCTCGAGAATTCTGCTGAAATTAAGAATAGCTGAAAAAGGAAAAATATAAAATAGGAGCGGTGTGTAAACGTGCACATGCACTTTTTTTGTTTTTTCTTTTGATTTCTGTCCGGTCTGCTCCATCGAAACCACCTGCGACTCTGCCAGAAGAGATAATTCACTGTCAATATTTATTAACCTCAGAGTGTGTCCATAAAACACACACATATACAGACTCACACACAGTCATAATGCCCTCATGGCGCGCACTGTCACACTCAAATGCACACATACTCGTTCCAATCTCAACACTCTGTCACACCGCACAGCACTTGCTACCACCTCACACTGCTGGCTGCACGTGCATACAGATGTACAAAGCCACACATGCATACCCAAAACGAATGCTAACACCCTCTGTATTAGTATTCAAAGTATGCACCATTGCGAGCGTGTATGACAAACACTTAGTGGCTTATGGGAGCAGAAAGGCCTGTACTATTATTGGAATACAAAAATCAACACCCGCGCATACACACATAAACACACATAAACACACAGTGACATTCATGTTTTAAAGAGGATACACACTAGGACACATAAATACAGTATGTGTATATATATATTCTGCTTTTTAAGCATGCGTGTGACTTTAATCTGGGGTATGAGAATGTAAAGTGGACTAATTGTACTATGAAGCAAGAGAGAAGGGAGATAAAATGGGGGGATTTGGGACAGGAAGCATAGAAGTCTTTACAAATAGGATTCTAATGTTATTCACCTCAGCAACAGGGTTGCCAGATAATCCTGCTAATATCCCCCTCTAGAAGAGGCACCCAAATCCCCCTCCTATAGCGTAAGCTGTTTAACCTGCAGTAGTCACGTTCCCCTGCCCTCGCTCTTGTCTCATGCATTCATTACTGTATGTCACACTCATTAAAATGTATTTTCATTGTTTGTCAGCCCTGTAACCTTACTGTAGTTTGGTGTTTTAAATGGTTAATGAGGCTACATGTTGCTCATTTACAGGGTCACAGTTTTATGTTTTGGTTCTACTAGAATATGCTTACATGTTTTTGATATTCAGAACTTATTTTTTCTGGATTTCCCTAAAAGAATTTTGTCAGTTGAATCTTTTAAACACAGCAGTTCAGATATTTGCTCCAGTTCGTGGTTGATGTCTGATGTATGGCTATCATGTGGAGCAGAAAAATGATTTGATGATACAGGGACAACATATATACTGTTGTTCAGATCAAACTTCTTTCGACTCATTTTACTTAGAACATGGAAATGCATTAACATAAGAACTAAAACCATAAAAAACCACTCTGAGTTTCCTGATCAGAGAAAGTTCAATCAACTTTGAGCATGTTCAATCTTAGTTTCACCACATTTCACCATGGCAACAGGTAAATACAGAGCAGAGCCTTCAAAACGTTTTATAGGGTCTGCTTTAATAATTTACAAACTTCATTTAAACCAAAATGTAAAAATTGACTATAAATCTAATTATCCAGCCATAATCAGCTGAACTTTGCAATTTACCTAAAAAAGGAAAATAAAAGGTTTATCGACTTGGAGTCTACTTTGAGATTAGGAAATTACTTGTGTGGTTTTCATGGTAAAGTTCTGCATTAATAAAATGATAGGTTTGATGTGCTGTGGTACAATTGTTATATTATCATCCATAATAGTTAGACCTGTACAGCATTTGATGTCAATTGTTTTGATATGTTTGCACGATATACTTCAAAGTCAAAGGGAATGTCATTATGTTGGCACCAAAATGCTGCTGTTTTTGATCAGTTTTACCAAATAGTCTGAAGCCTGACTGTGTAACAGCCAGCCTTAAAGTGGAAGGAGATCAAAGCTGCAGGCATCAGAACCGACCGTAACTGTGTGATTCTTTTAGTGCCGCCAACAAGAAACAGTGATCATCATCTTCATTGCCCAGAGTTTATGCAGAACTGTTGTTGGTTGATCAATAATGGGTTAATGTTACATTAGATTTGTTAAAGCCATTATTTACCTAGGAAAAGGGTAGGGTTTTTTTTGGGGGGGGGGCTTAGTGTAGCTTGTGCATGTGCTTTATATTTTTAGCTCACTCCTAGGTGAGCAATCTGATTAGCATCAGTGATTAGATATTTATGAGGCTCTGCTAATCAGAGAGATAGACACCTTAGGAATGTGAGTGATTGACTTATTTTAGCATTTTTCTTTATGAAGCTTCAAGGAGAAGATGCCGAATGAGTGTTATATTAACGTTTGTGAATTTAAGAGTTCACATAAGCCCATAGGTTAAAAAAAAACCAAAAAAAAAACCCAAATATTGAAAAATGACTGGAAAAGGTTGTTTATTTATGCATAAACACTTTTGACCTTGCTGCAAATCTTGCTGTAGATTTTTCTGTATTCATTTCCTCTATGGTATTAGAAATAGAATTTTATTTTTAAACTGTTATTTATTTTTGTTTTATACAATCAAACTGTGCAGTTGCTTAAATAAAATGGTAGATTTGACACAATGTGATTCACATTGAGATTGAGGTTTATATTGTCCTGACTTGTGCCTGAGAAACCTGAGATGAGCAACTTTTAGTCTAGTCAGGCCAGTTTAAAAATAAGAGAAGAACATTGTAGATAAACAAGTCTTCCAAGTTGTGCGTCTTTGTAAGTAATCTCCCAAAGCAGACCCACTGCTGGGCTTACACACCTCTGCTATTGATTAGCTCATTAAGAAATAAACAAACACGCACAGAGCTCTCCACAGCACTTACTAAAAACTTCTCGATGTTCTCTATTCACTGACATTTTTTCCTCTCGTTTCATTCCTTGCCTCCTTTACTCTCTCTCCCTCTTCCTTCACTTCCTTGACACACTCTCCCCTGTCTTCCCTTCCTAATGAAAGGAGAAGATAAAATCTCAGGGCCAGCTCATTAAAACACACTCCCAATTAACTGTCAGCCCTCTCACAAAAGAGAGATGGAGCGGAAGAAAAACGTATGAGGGAACGGTTGAGGATAGGTGATACGCAGACAGAGTAGAAGCAATGGAAAAAGTGCCTTTTGAAAAAGCAAAATAATTTGTGTCTGTGTGTGTCAGTGGGCGAAAGAAGAGGACAGTTAATAAAGTACAGTTTATGAACACTGTCGAGACTTAATGACCTGTCTCTGTTTTATCAGCCACCGGGGAATGATTAACGCCACACAAATGTGTGTTTGCCTGTGAGGGTGTGTAAGACGGATTGTAAGCCATCACAGCTTGAACAGTTTATTCATTTGTCTGTTATAGCTTAATTTTGAAATAACTTAAAGCAGAGCTTGACTGCCAGGGAAGCTGGTTGCAACAGCTGTAAGGAGCTCGAAAGGTTACTGGTGTCAACATCGCCTCCCTCCCAAAGGGAAAGGAGGTTTTATGTATTCATCCTCTACTACAGTGCTATTGAATATATCTATTAAAATATCGACACAGCTGATGTTAAAAAGGAGGACAGTTATAGAACAGTCTTATTTATAATGTATGCTTACATTAGTCCTTTTCCTGTATCAGTTCTTTGCCGTTCCACGTTTTTGGACGGTGATTGTCTTTTGTAATTTTACCTCTGTACATCACCACAGTGAATTTTACATGAAATCACGTTTTTTATTGAAATGCTGACTGTCAGCTTTTAATTCAAGTGATTTAACACTATAGCATTAACAATTTAGGAATGAAAGGCATTTCTATACGCATCCCTCTGTTTTCAGAGGATCAAAATTAATTGGACAATTGACTGATAAGCAGATTAATGGCCAGGCGAAGCCTGCTTCTTTGTTACTTTATGACAAATTAAGTTGATAAAAGATCTGGAGGCAGTGTTCAACTAGCTGCTCACTAGAACTAAATATGAGATTAAACATCAACAATGAACGCAGCAATATAAAAAGGCCTGAAGATCCACAGAAGGAAACTGAATTTAAAGATCACAAAATCATTTCCATGGTTAAGAATCCTCTACAACAATTAACCAAACAGAGAACCTTTTCGAAGAGCCAGGCTTGTCATTCTCAAAGTCTACAACCAAGAGACAGCAGGTCATGAAAGAATCCAGAAACTTCTAAAGAACTGCAGACTCACTGGCCTCAGATAAGGTCAGAGTTCATGATTAAACCATAAGAAAGATACAAATAATGGCATCCATGGGAGAGTTCAAGGAGAAACGACTGCTGACCTAGAATAACACAAAGGCTCATCTCATGATTGCCAAAACATTTGGGAAATGATTCTGTGGACCGATGAATCAAAAGTAAAGCTTTTAGAAGGTTTGGGTCTGATCACATCTGACAAAACATTTCATAGAAAGAACATCGTGGCCGAGCAGGTCATCTGCTAATTGGAAGGTTGGTGGTTCGATCCCTGCTCCAGTCTGCAGTCGCCAAGTTACTAACCCCAAAGTAAGAACCAGTCCATTTATAATTTACCTTGCTCGAATCTTTATTATTATTTGGGAAATGTAGGCTTATTTATTTATTTTTACTTTCTTATTATTTTTCCTCTGCAGTATTAAAAATGGCATTGAGCCTTTTCCCAGGTATCAGTATAAAGTTTGAAATTTTAGTTTCATGACAGCCCTACTACTACAAACTTCTTTGAATTGACACTGAAGGTTTGCACTTTAATCACATATTGATTGTTTAATCTGAAGTCCACTGTGATGTTGATTATGGACCTGACACCTTTTTTTTTCTTTGTTGTAAATCAAGTTAATATGTATACCTCCATGACGATGAGGGATTAAGTATTTATTAGGCCTCAAAAAAAAGCATGTTTGGAGACACGGACAGCTTGGCTGACATGACTTGTCTGGAGTGATTGAGTTGACATGTGGGTGAAGCAGGCCAGGTGAGTCATTCAGCAGAGATTTAAAGTCACATGGATGTAGTTTTTCTTTAGTTGTGGTTTGTAACTTTCTTGCATTTGTCAGTGAAGTTGGCAGTACACTTTAGTAGTTTTCGAGTGTTTTTAAACTTGTTTTAATTTGTTTGTTTTAGTTCATTATGATTATGGATCGTTCTACAGGTAGTAGTACTGACAGACCCTCAGGAGGTTACAATATGCTGTTTGTTTGGTAACATTTATTTATTTTCTCAGTGGCTTCCAATTTTAGTTTTAAGTAGAATGTACAGTTTGCGATCTAGCAAACCAATGATGCTTAACGCATTGATTTTTGTAAAACAATCAGGTTGTAGGTCTCAATCCTCTCACTTTCCAAAGGAGGAATAATATAATATACAGTGCGCTGTACATAGCAGTTAATGCCATTTCCACATTGATGCTAGAGTAATCTAAAGTACATTAATGTTTTATAATTCAATGCATAATTAAATCAAAACCCTAAAAGACTGATACCTTTAATTTGAAGCTGTGTGTGGAACTTTGTGGGTTATTAATATTAATTAATATTCAGCTTAAACCCATTCAGCCTTACGAAAAATACTGAAAAGTTGGAAGAATGGGACTGCAGTACAATTTCAATAAATGTCCTGCCTAAATTCCAGGAGTTATGTCCAACTTATTGCAAATTTAATTTGCCACCTTTAGGTTTTCCGATTTGTTCAGTGAACACTTCGCCATCAGTACTCATTCATCTGTAGCTGCTATAGCATTGTAGCATATCTATTTTTAGCTGAATCTGATCAAACAAGGTCTTTTTTTTTTTTTTTCAAACCGCTAATGTAGTTATTAAAAACAGTCTTTCAGGATATTGTTGAGCCACTGTTTGTGTGTACTGTGCAGTCAGATAACTCCCTTTGTACAGTGGAATAACAGCACATTGTGTGTTTTATTCCACTCTCTTTTTTTTTTCATTAAAATCTCAGAGCGCATGTACACACAATAGCCTCTTGCTCATGTGTACAAGATGGAGTTGAGAGCCATAAAAATGAATATGAAAGTGAAAAAGAGATGAGTGGGTGTTTGAAATATTTTGGGAGAAGAAGGCTTACTGGGACTGAATTTCACTTTGCTCACTGACTGAAATAAAACACTCAATGATGTATCGCTGATAGCAATAAAGATAAACATGAGCAAAGCACTAATAAACAGTAAACACAAAGGCTGGTGGGAATACAAGAGAGAATAAATTAAGTACTTCTTCAGTGGATAGGACTGTATGTACTTAAGCCTTCAGAGAGCGGTCTCGGAGTGAAAACTCCCAGAGAAAGAGGAGAATGTTGACTCTGATTCCTCCTGACAGTTTCCTGTCCCGCTTGCCCTCGGGGTGTGTATGTGAATATGCGGGCACGCGTGTGTCTGTGCGTGCACTTTCGCGTGCCTGCTCTTGTCGGCGTCACTGCCTCCTCTGGTCGATGTTCGGAACATATGTCTGCTGTCTCCATGGTAACATGATACATCACACCCACACATAAGTCCACCTGAGGTCATGAATATTCCCGAGCCGGAGAAGGCTGCTTCGTCTCTGCCACGGACTCGAGGAAAGATGACCCATTAATGCCGGTGCTAAGTGGTCATCAGTTAATCACATTTGTATTAATAAAAAACATTTTTTGGGGAAAAATAACATCAATTATTTATCCACTTCTGATCAATAGGGCTGCTGAGTCTCAGAAGTAGTTTACATGTGCGCACAAACTCATGGATTGAGAAAGCTACGTACACATCGGCCCCATTGATGTCCGTTTGCAGTTATGGTGTAGCTTACAGGACTAAGTGGGTCACCCATCGTATAGTATAGCTGCTGAATTAGCCACTGCTAGCAGAACACTCTAGAATTTCTAACTGAGCTATCATCAGTCAAGTTGCAATGTGAGAAATGTAGGCTAATGTAAGCTTTGAGGTTTGTGCTGTAAATATTCTCCATGCTGCTGTTTGGCAATAAAAGGTTACCTATCTTTTCTGCTTTCTCTTATGTATCTGTGACTCTTACTATTTTTGCTTTATAGAACCTGTAATTAGCCACCTACACGGAAGAGAAATCCACTTAAGAGACAGATAGCTTTGTCGAAGTAATGTTTGTAAATGTGATTTAGACGCTCAATCTAGAATTGTTTTTATTGCCAAGTCAGTTTATAAGCCATCCTTTTCTTATTTCCAAATTTTTTTATTTTTTCCTATCCTTATTTGCAAATTAAATCAGGAGAAGCATGTTCATTATGCTAACAATCTTGAGATTCCACATCACAAATCCCTGAGGCTGAGGAGTCCTATGGGAACCTGTGTTTCAGGGCTAAATGAATTTACGGAAAATGTATAAATGTTAAGAAATGACTAATAGATCTCTGCATATTTAAGAACAAGGGTTCAGTTAGAGAAAAGTTTAATTACATGTAAACTGTGAAACCCTTCTACTGAGAATCAGATGCAAAGCCAACAAACCGTGCACATAATATTTCATAATATTAGCTTTCTAACTGAATTGTAACACACAGCAACTTTGGTGCATTACAGCAAATTAAGTTGAAATAGGCTGTAAATCTCACCTTCATAGGGAATTCTGATAATCAGGTCTATTTTTAACACTCAGTATTAATATTTACTAAATATTTTGTGGAAATAGTGCCATGTAAAATCTTACACTCTGAATCCAATTTGTTTGGTTAGCAGTAGTGGTGTTATGAGTTTGCAACTGGTCACAGACTGACTTCAACTGATTGCAATGTGTTTGCAATCTGTCTCCATTTGTAAATTAGACTATGATTATTCGTAAACTATGCCAATGTGTCTGAGAGTGAGTCTGTGTGTGTGTCTGACATTTATTGGCATTAATTTTGTGAGCTCATATAGTATACTATAAACAGATTTTGTCTGAATATGGTCAGCAAACTGGTGCAGTGGTGAGCGCCATTCAAGAAAGTTCATGGTTTAAACCTGCTGGCTCGAGTCTTTCTGTGTGGGGTTTGCACGTTCCTGGTACTCCATCTTCCTCACACATTCCAAAGACATGTTAGATTAACTGGTGACTCTGAATTGGCCAGTCAAACTGGTGACCTGTCCAGGGTGTGCCCCACTGTTTGCTTATAATGAGTGCTAGGATAGTCTCCGCCCACTCTGCAAGCCTGAGTTTAAAAATGATTAAAAACTCAAATAGATGATGAGTGCTCCCAATACAGTCATATTAAGACATTTCTAATAATGTAATATGTTTTCAGGGCTCGCAAAATTTCAAAATCCCTGGTAGCCCTGCCGCTCTCTATACACAGTTTGCGCGATCGCAAAGTGAAAGTGAAAGCAAAAAACAAGCGCAAATTCAAACGCGATTTCAATGTGTCACATATTGACAGTGGCTCATCGATGCCGATGACTTAATTACTCAGCTACATTTGCGAAAGAATGCAAAAACATTGACATATCTTTCCTTCCTATGATAGCCCGACGGGCAGTGCTGAGATGGATTTTGGTAGCCCGACTGGAAAAATCGCTAGCCCCGGGACTTTGCGCTAGCGATTTTGCGAGCCCTGGTTTTTATTGTTCTATCACAATTTTAAAAATTGCACTGTCAAATTTCATTTTCAAAATAAATGACTACATTTTATAAACAGCGTACATCACTCCACTCTTAACTGATTTTACATCAAGACAGTGTTACTGAACCTGGACTGAGCCAAACATTTTTGAGTTGATACAATGTCTGTATACACAAATACAGTGTTACGTGTGTTACATAAAATTCACAAGTAAATGGGAAGATAACGTCTGGGCAGAATTAACCGTGTGTGCACGTGAGGCAAAGAGAGACGCTTTAACGATTCCAACAAGCTGCATTAGTACAGTGTCCACCCAGCCGTAAGTGTATCCACGTGACAAACCCAGCATCACTGCCAGTTTCTATATTATAATGCAGAGAAAAGCTCGGAACTGCTCAGAATTCCAACAGCAAAATCTTGTTTACCCAGTTTGTTTTCTTTGCGTCTTATCGGGAATGCTTGCTACATATAATGTTTTGCATTGGGATTAGCTCATTGTCACTGCATATAAATACCCTTGCTCTTCCTCACTTGGCATTCATTACTTGGTATTTTAATGCTAAAAAACAACTGGCCAGTTCATACTTTCTTTTAGTTTATATATTTAAGTCATGAATCATGAGAACTCTAAGTTGGTGATTAGTGGCCAGCTAATCACACATTAAAGCTGGTGACTGAGGCAGAGCGGTGTTTTGTATCTCTGATTACAGATTGATGGGAGCAAAGGCAACGATGAGAGAAATCTAAAATGACAAATACAGATGAACACGCCTGTCATTATGAATGTTCATCTTAGGTGTCTTCTACTAACAGCTGTAACTTACTCCATGTTTTATGTATTTGTGCTCC